>NW_022170878.1:15780948-16262916 GCF_008802855.1 Photinus pyralis
TTAATATAATTCAACGTTAAACTTTAATGAAAATGATATTATTGATTACAAGATTGTGCGTTATTACATGTGACAGTTACGGTAAAAATTCTAATCTTTCTAAAACTATGAAATACGCCGCCTATTATTTTTTATCTAACACTAACTTTAACTGACTTTAACATTTGTGTGTGCTATGCCAGATTTTTTTTGTTGCTGGTTCCCTTTTTCCATGACTTTCGGTTTATTAGCTCCCTTCCCGATGGTGTCTCACGTCCCAACACATAAAAATAACCGCCATAATATGACACAACGTAGGAGCCGATTTGTAACACTCTGTCCGAGCCGATTGCTACCGAAATTTAAAGGTGTGGCGAAACGTCCAACATTTCGACATGAAGATGATTCTGATTGTAATTTTTCCCCAGAGTTGGCATCTGTAAGTCAAGATTGCAGGTCCGGCTTGCGGGTCTGTTAGTGATTCATTCCTCTCAAAATGTGAACCGCCAATGATTATCCAGCACCTTTCTACTTTGATACTGCACGCATTATTTTCGCGCTGACTTATGAGTGCCATCCTTCCATCGTAAATATCAATCATCGTAATGGAATTAATTTAAAAAATCGTACTTGAATTTGGAGATGAGCTTCCTGCAAATCGAAATTTTGCAGACAAGGGGTGTTAAAAAAGGCATATTGCTTTTTCGTTAATTTGAGTACCACTTTCGACGCGCTCTTTTCTATACACTTTGCTTGGGATTTTTGTCGAAAATGACCGCTTGGTTGGATTATAACATGGAGGCTAGGCTAGACAGGAGTGCCTTCTGAGTCCCTTAGTATTTTTTTAAAATGATTTTATTGGTGGGGGGGGGGGGTAGACATCAGAAGGGGTGGGGGGAGAATAAATGAACAGATTGATTACAATGGGGAGGCAATAGAAATTGTTAATAAATGTAAATATTGAGGTGTTACTTTCACTCCAAAGCTGACAATGGCTACTCAGATGGAGAGAGGAGTAGGAAGTAGAGGAGATTGCCGCTGTCACCCAAGGTAGGAATCTTTACCGGGGTTGTTAGGGCGATCGTGTGCTACACCCTGCACAAGTATGAGGGTGAGGATTACAGTAGCACCAGGCAGTGGAAGGGGTAAAGAGGTTTTTTTATAAAAAGAATGATGGCCGTCCCGAAGTACTGCTCGAACTACATGCTTCACTTGAGCGCATATTTCTATATTGTATCTGGTATACTGGGGTACGAAGATTACAGATAGCTAACGTTTCTGCTGAGAGAGATGATGAGGGCTTGGTGTGGATAGAGCAATGATTGGGAGGGTTTGGTTGTGGAAGTATAAGGCGAGTGACTGGAGGCTAGGGCTGAGCTGAATGGGGATGTTGAACCAAATTATTGATAGAGTGCGAGTGGGAATCGGGGAGGAGGATGAAAGGAGAGCTATGGAGTCGTCCGAGTGACTGGAGGCTAGGGCTAGCTGAATGGGGATGTTGAACCAAATTATTGATAGAGTGCGAGTGGGAATCGGGGAGGAGGATGAAAGGAGAGCTATGGAGTCGTCCTTATGTAATCACTATGGTGAACTCGTTGTGGGCGGGGGATATTTAGGGTGTATGAGAAATGGAATACGTTTACGGATAGTGGCTGTTTAAGTTATTCAGGGGCGGGGTACTAGATTTGAATGACAGACCAGGTAGAAAGGATGACAGAAAGCTCTGTTCAATGTGCAACCTTGGAGCGAGGGAGGACATCCTGTACTTTATAGGGTGGTGTCTTGTTCTTTCTAGAATTAGAAAAAAAATGGTTTGGGGAACGAGAAACAATAGAAAAACAAGAGTTGTGGTAGAGTCTCCTTGCACCAGTAATTACTGGAGCACATTTATTTATTAATTAAATATGTATTAATATTAATATTTATCGGGTTATGTATGATAATTAATGTTTGTTGTAATTCTCTTCTTGTAGTCGTATTGTCATTTCATTTTCATTTTTGTGTAAAACATAATTTAGTTACCATGCGAATATTGTTACGAAACTTTCATAAGATAAATGTTGAAAATACATTTACAAAAAAGGTTTTTTTTGTAATGAAAATTCTAAACATACCTTAATGAAGAATGGAAGTATTGTGTGCGTTTGTATCCCACTTGGTTTGACTCAATAATTCACCACCATTTCCCAAAATGAAGGGATAAGGTTGTAAGAGATAAAGGAAGAAAGTTTCTACCCTGAAGGAATTCTTCTAAAGCATCAACCTGAATTTAACAAACAATTTATTACTAATAATTATAGGTACATTAATTTGTAGTACATGATATTCCCACCGATATTTTACATTCAACGTACCATACAATTGTTTACAAAATAGGCCCTTTTCAGATTGTCTTTTAAAATGTTAATCTAATAATTGTTTGCTCTGTACAAAGTTTTAGCCTATTTCTTTACAAACATCAAAATATATCCGATCGATAATTATATAATAATAACTAGAATAAAAACAACAATAACATCTGTTATATAATAACAAAGCACGAAATTTCGTATAAAATGAAATTAAATTAACGTTGTATATATACAGCTCTAGGGCTTGAGCACATTTAATTTGAAAGGAAGACGTTCACGTAAAAAGTCAAATTAAATTCTCTTCAATAGGTATTTGATCAACATTCAACAACTATTTATTTATACAAAGCATTTTTTGTTTTATTAATAAATCTCTCCCTTTAATATTAATCCAACCGTCATTCCTTTAACAAATATAATTTATTTGTATTACAAAGTAATCACATGCCGTATATCACACACCAGAGTTTCTAAAACTGAAAATAGCAGTACTCCTAAATGCAGCTGAGCTTTTATAAACATCTATGTGTATTATTATCACAGAACGATAAAAATGTGGCAAATCACGTTTTAGGCTCAATGACTCAATACATTGAGGCAATTAGTGCTACTTTTGGTTTCGCTATTACAAAATGTTGTTGCTACTCTTGCTATGAGGTTAGTCTTGAACGTTATTGCTAGAGAGATCTTCGTTACAAATGTTTTTTAAATGAGCAATGCAGGTTTATTGGGGGCGTTTGAGATAAAATTACCTTTAAACTATCGCCATATAAAAGCTTTTGATCAGGATATAAATTAGTCGTTGCTTTTGATAATAAACGAAAGGTCGTAGTGAACACAAGATTACTGATTTAGTGCAGGAATCGCCCCACATTTGCTACCCTTAAGATGGCACACTAGTAGTTCTAATAGAATATCAAAAGCAGTCACTATGTCAGCGGTTGTATTAGGCGGATATTTACACGTACTCATTCAAGAGATTTGTGCTGACGTGATGAAAATGAAGGAAGAAGTTAAGCAGCTGTCTGATACCAGGGGCGTACCGTGGGTAAATGGCGCCTATGGCAAACACTCCGACCGTCCATCGATAGAGGGTCGGGACTTTTTTTTTTATTTAACATAAAAGTGTTACTCATAAGTAATCATGTCCCACTCTCAATGTCTTTTAATATACATTTTTATCTCCATAAAAGCGCGCCCCACTTGATGCCATACCCTAGTTACACCTCTGCCTGATACCTACAATATACGGGTGAAAGGTTGACGAACAAAAAGTTACGAGACGGATACACTGAAACTAAAGCTTAATCTGAGCTTTTTTCAACTAAGCTATTGCGAACGCATTTAATTTTCACTTCTTTGATTAGAAACGTAAAATATCCGCCTAATACGGTATCATATACAACATAAAAAACATGCAGAACACAATCTTGGTCTCTCTTATATAGGTATTGCTTTTTTATGAACATTTTGCTTCTACAGTTGTTCATCTCTGTACGTGGGCTTATCCTCGGGCTAGAGATATCGGGGTGGATTCTTCCAACAGCCGAAGCAGCAGGGCAGCGTGCAGAGCAATGTGTCCTTAAACGCTTCTCTAAAGTCTCGATTAAAGTAGGCATATATCAAAGGGTTGAGAGCGGAATTAAAGTAGCCTATCCAGAATAGCATTCCAACGACGATATCCGGAGTTGGACAGTCCACCTCGCCGCACACCGTCGACGTTACATACCTGACAACAAAACAATGGTATTAGTGAAATTTAATTACGTCGCCCCTGTGTGCCAAACCCAACTGTGCATTTAAATTTTAATACGGCCATAATTTCCGCATTATCTTAATATTGACTGCGTCGATTCGCTTTAAACTTTTAATCTAATTCTATCAACTCTATTAACGTGATAACTAATACTATAATCTGAGATTAAGGGACTAATCTATGCCGCGAGTTCATGAGTGCCTTTCCTAAGAACAACGTTTCGCCATTAGTAGATCGGTGCTAGGATCTACAAACCGCCGATGGCCAACTAAATGAAAACCATTACCCACACACACACACTCTAGATTAAGGTTTAAAAATTCGTTTTCATGTAATTCCAGCGGCCTGACTGACGAAAATTGACCTATCAACTTTGTTTGCGTTATGAAAAATTAACCACCGCCATATTCTTTGAAACGTTGTGAAAATGAAAGGTTTTAAATGAGTACGGTTTTTAATTAAATATCAGGAGTAGGTATACCGCCCAACTTTGATCAAGCGATACCGTAACGTATTTCACTAAGAAAAATATGCGCTTATCCCAAAGTAGGTCACAGGGTGCTTCTTTAACATTATGTTTCTGCCTCGGTTTCTGTAAACCACCACATTTTATGCGAGAATGTTGTTTGATGTTACAATCAGAAGTTTCTTGTATTTTCCCGTATTATTAATTTGTATGGTGCCGAAATTAAGTTTTTGTTTAAATGCCAACACGCTGGGGGTAGGTAATCAACTTCACAATACATGATTTTCTTGTACTTTTTTTAGGGCCACTTGGGTTGTTAAATTTGAACGTAATTTAAAAGGAAATTTTATTAAATTCGTCCCTTCATTTCATTTCTGGAATAAAAAAATGCGCCAGAGCGTCATTACCAATTGTATGCCTAGGTACATATACGACACGATTTAGCTCTAACACTATAGATATTATAAAATGATTACTCCACCTCGCCATGGAACGAAGTTTTTCGAACGATCGTATATCTATAACGTTGCGAACATCCGAACAACTCTGCCGACGAATATTTAGATACGGGGAATGATTTCATTTAGAAATCAATTATTAAAAATTATACTGTGTGAGGGAACATTTTCGAATTGGAGACGCGGTTGTCTAATAAAAACGGAATTCAATGTGTTTAATTTAAAAACTCCAGAGACACACACAGCGGGACATTGGCGTTTTATTCCAGCGCGTACTATTTTCGCGAAATTGGAACCATCGGTATACGTATGGACATTTTTGTTTACCAGGTTACCAGGGTGGTACCAAAAGTCAACGATTTTGTTGAAAGTAACTTCCTGAAGAAATCGACCTATCAGTATTATTTGTTTTTTTTTTTCATTCATTGATACGATACGAATCAGATCCAAGCTAAGGGTTTTTCTCATCGAACCCCCTTGCGACCACAGTTTTACAACTATTTAGGTTGCATTGGGTTGAATTTTAAATAACCGTAAAAAATGAATATCTATTGCTAATATGTCTTAGATTTTATCTTGCTGTAAGGATTCTATTCTCCTTTCGTAACATCGTATTTATGCCGGGAGACCTTTTAATGGGAGTGTGTGTGTTTTTTTTTCACATTTTTAGATAATGTACATTGGGAGAGATAAGCGGTGGTTCTGTTAGAGAAGGTTTCTTCCATAATGTTGTTGTTTTCCGAGTTTTACAAGTCAATAGTTTCCGAATGAATTTGGCGATCTATAATTGTATAAGTTACTGGCGCGAGTCGGCTAGGCGATAATACTATCTTAATGGGGTTTACGAGACCAAAACAACACAATCAGGACCCGAAAACGTCAACTGCGTGGTACAATATATAGTAATTTTTCGGGCGGTGCGCGGCTAACGGTGGTACGCGATTTCTACAATTAGTAAGTTATTTAGTTGATAATAATTTTGAGCGGAAAGTTGTATACTTTGAGTGGGTGAATGAATAAACAAATTCGCGGAGATAGCCTAAGGGATTACCTGCGAAAAAGTGTAACGAAGCACCCGCTTTCCCCTCTAAAGTTTCATACCCGAAGTTATGACCACACCGTATATTTTTGTAAAGTCGACCAGCTTTGCTGAACACCCGGTATATAGAAGCGTTTTAAGTTGGCCGCTTCGTTACTAGATAGTTGATGCATTTACTCATTTGTTCTATAGGGCACGAGGAAGGAGGTTTCTGTGTCTTCATTTTGTTTAATTGTTTGTTTTACCGTTGGAATATTTAAATTGATTTTTCAGCTGCCGAAAGCGGAAGACGGCAAATTAATATTTTAGAATTTCAAACATGATAAGCCATTATTAGCAGGCTTTGTTTTCTATGGCAAATTTAAAGCGAGCACTGTAACGGCAAGTTCGTCTAACTTCCGTAGATAGCAGGTGATATCGATGATCGATCTCGCTGTTTGACCTGCGAATTCCAATTAACAATAGGTGGCAATTGGGATACCGAATTTGGAGATTTCATTCCGACTAATTAGTTACAGTATAATTAAGGATTGACCTTTAAATTAGTTACAGAAAAACCCGTCCAATTGAGCTGAGCCTTACCTCAAAAGAAGCGCTCTTAAACAACTTGAAGTCTGACATCGATCCCATATTTTTCCGATATCGGGGAAAAGAGTAATTAATTAAAAACGGTTTAATTTGGTTGAACGTATAACGCACTATGAAATTGGATCTTTTGCTTTTGGTGTTTAATCGCATAGTAAGTAAATATTTTCACTTTTGAATTTTTGCCTATTATATTTGTAAGTGCCGTATTAATCGTTGTCATTGCCGTTAATTTATTTTGCATCAGTACAGTAAACCGTTTCATTTTCGCTTTTGCATTAAGTTACCGCACCGTATTCAATAATAAGTGTGCCATTTGAATAAAACGATCGGTGACTTGCCCACCCTGAAATGTAACCCCCTGCTGCAACATCAAATAAAGCTTTTGGTAAATTGTATTCATCTGTATAAAAAAATTACATTCGGGTTTGCCGTTTTAAAGATATAGAGATTTCAATAAATAATCTTAATTCGAACTTGAATTGTTATTATTATCTTATTTACCTTTTAATTATTTGTTCTGTAATACAACTAGCGATCAAAAAGATAATACGTACTCATGATTTTTTTAAAAGAAGGACGCCAAGGATGGAAGACTGTGAAGTGTGTTGTTATACGCAGTATAATAAATACAATTAATTAATACCAGCACAGTCCACAATTAGTACTACGTTTGCCAATAATCTTTTGTGTACACAACATCGTGAACAATACTGATCTGTGAACTGGAATCCAAATAACGGAGGAAGGAATATTCCCTGATTTTCAAATGTGAGTTTCCTTACACCTTCAGTACAATCTAATGTAGTAATAAATTTCTATATTTGCTTTACAGCAGCTCTTTGATGAAGTATTCATCTAAATAAATGCAGAGTAAAGAGGAACCCCCAAGTTTAATTTTGTGAACACTTGGTTTAACTCACGCGTTTATGTACCATAGTGTTTGATGTCGGAAATTTTCCAAACGTCTTTTAACCAGTGAACCTCAAAGCTTTTAAAACAGCTTAGACATTTGGCATTTACTTACAAATTTGCGAAATAGCTCTGTATGCGCAATGAGATTTCTATTCCGGTTCATCCAACGGTGCGCATTTAAATCGAATGCCCCCCCCCCCCCGCAATCATCATTGCTAGTGTGAAGACTGCAAAGCTCTTAAATGTGTCAGAACTTTTACGGATTAAAGGTGGCGTGGTAACTTAAACTCTGCATTCACGTAGGAAATCAATTTCATATCCAAAATTTTAAATTGGCGTGGGAAACAAAAAGGGCTTAGATTAAGTGCTTTTCAATCAAACTTAACCGTACATCTTTTATGGCCAACATTTTGAAGTTCTATGTATCTTACAAGAGTGTTGTTTTAAAGATTGTTTACTTGAGTATACAGAGGATGGCCGTTTGGCACCACCACTATTGTAATTTTGTGTTATCCCTATCGCCCGTAATTATAAAGTTGGCGTGGAGCCAAATACTTATCGTGTGTGAATACAGTCTCTGAAATAAATGAAATAAATATATTAAATAATGGATTAGTCGATTGGTTTTCTAAATTGCACTCTTTTTGATGTAATCCTCTTTTCGTAAGGGTGTTCCCTAAGGTGTTCCAAATTTGAGATATGACGAAATAAATCGTTAGAATTTTCGAGTTAATATTGAAGGTAAATGTCAAAATAAAGTGGAAAGTCCCTAAGAAATAAAAAATAAAACACATTTTTGTTTTGTATTTATTGCGGAGCCAGACCTACCATACAGAAGCGATTTGTTTTCATATTTCTAAAGGGAGCATCATTTTCCAAGGAGAAATAAGATCAATTTATTGAAACCTGAAAAGAATATCCACGTCAATTACTCTAAGTTATTTTAGGAATTTGCATATTAATTTTGTTTGAGGCAATTTTGATATTCCTAAAGGAATCGACCTATGAGTAGTATTTCCATGAAACACATTTTGTATTGTATTTTTGATAATAACCAAATCCAAACAAAGGATTGGGGTAATTTTGTTCCATTGAACAATTTTTAAATTAAATTTCATTCCTTTGGTTGAATTAAAATTTTGTTTAACGTTCAGAAGTGTGTGTATGTCTTGTACAGAAGAATGGACCAGTAAATCATTATGTGGAAAAGATAAAATACTTAGATAAGTATCAAATTTAGCAAGTATACCTGAAATACCTGAAAATATGTAATTCAATACAATATCGTAAAAGACAGAATGCTCAAAATACGCTCAAGAAACAAAAAAACCTCCCTAGAAGAAAACATACTTTACGTACCGTCGTACCGAAGACGGATAATCCCCAAAATATGCTCCAAAATAGGAGCACCGAATAATTTTAGCTTTTTGATGTAGAGGATGAATTGAGACGACGGATTTTGTAAAAGATTCGTGAGATATACGTTAATCTCGCCCAAATATTTGTACGACGAACTCCTAGAGACGATAGAAGACGATGGACCTATACCCGTTATTTAATTTTATCACAGTAAATGGAAACAAAGACATAATTTGATGTTTTTTTTTAAAGTTCTACGCAAAGCATTTTTTGTTATGGTTCAAGGTTTGTGAAATGAAATGAAAAACCCGTATTTTTGGAAAACACGAACATTACAAGTCTTTTTTTATAACCACACGTACCGATTACTTCCGAAGATATGCCAGAAAAAGGAAATTTGGCGATTTGGTTTTTATTTTTTTCTCATATTATTTAAACAGTTGCAAAATACAAAGAAAACACTTTCCCATTGCCACTTTTTGAGCTCTACAAGACACCGTTGAGAGATTTTTAATACAACGTTTTTTTTTGTTTCGGAGAGATTATTATCAACGATATTTTTTATATGATCCGTAAATCAAGTAGGTACATACTGTATTGAGTAGCATTTTTATTACGAATAGAACGATGTGCGGCACACCTAAAATACAAAAATTGGAAACTGTTGGTATCAACAGGATGGGGCACCCTTGCACAACTCCCTAACCGTGCGAGAATACATATCGGAAAAATTTCATGAAAAATGGAAAATTTGTCGCACGATTAAGGTTTATACTATTCATAAATAAATATGTACCTAAATAAGCTTCTCACATTTAAATTATCACTTTCACTTAGAGAAATACAAACGACGTTATTTCATAAGTAGCCAAACTCCTCGACGTCCCATCTAAAACTTTCAGAAGATTTACGTATCAATACGGTAAAGTTTGTGTTAAAAATAAAACACATCTTTGTCTTCATTTCTGTTTTGCTTCGTTTTCTGAATTGCAACTTGAGCTTCCGCAAAATTGTTCTTGTTTGGAAACGGCTGTGATTTTCAGAGTTATATTAAAACATTTCAACAAAAACTTTCTGTAGCCAACTGAAAATTAAATCCTATTTGTCAACAACATACAGTGGCAATTTAGTCTTGGTATCCTGTTTGTTGTTTTGTTTAGATGTAGTTCAGCTTTTTCTGTAGATAATTTCAAATAAACACAAACACTGGAGATAAATTCTTGCATTACTTTAAAGCGGGTCCGTGAAGTGAGCTGACCATGAAAAGCACAAACAACGGATTTAGGTTTAATCGTTTGTGCTTCGTTTGTGCTCGTTTGTGCCGTATAAAGTAAGTCAGCAAAACCAACCATACAAAAATTATGGGCAATTCAAAATGGTCAGCTGACTTCACGCACGAAATTAAAGCACAAACGATGGGTTTAATTGCAATCGTTTGTGCTTCGTTTGTGCTCGTTTGTGCCGTATAAAGTAAGTCAGCAAAACCAACCATACGAAAATTATGGGCAATTCAAAATGGTCAGCTGACTTCACGCACGAAAATGAAAGCGCAAACGGGGGCTTCAGGCTCAATTGTTTGAGTTTAGTTCTTGCCGGTATGTCCGATATAATAAGTCTTTAAGAGAACCAGTAATACCTACACAATTATAGATATAATGCATGCACAAAATTGCCGAACACCTAACATAAGATGCACGAATTCAAACAGCTGTAGATTTAACCATAGTGTAAAGACTTACTTATTTAACGTATCTAAGTAATTGTACATAATATGTAACTGTATGTAAAGTTTCATTCCCTATGTTATGTATCGAGTTTGGACTTTCGCTAGATTATTCCCTATGCCTCTTAGAAGTGTAATAATTCACTATAAGCTTTAGAACAAAATGTACCCAAAATTATTCTTTACACATGAATTTGGAGTTGTAAAAGCTTTCAAAGGCATTATCTTGATGCTGAAAGAGTACCTACATCACGTGCACATTTGATAACCGCATGTATGTGATTCAAAGATGTTAAATTATTTTTCTGATGCCACATGGATTTTGATCAAAACATGTCAAAATCGTTATTCTTGCACTGAGATCGATGGGAAAAAGCCCAACAGCATGATGTATCATCTCAATGACCAACACATGAATTTGATGCATGTTTGGCGACCACATGGACTTTGATCAAAATATGTGAAAATGGTTATTCTTATTCATGTACCAAGATCATTGGAAACAAAATT
The DNA here is from genome assembly GCF_008802855.1 of Photinus pyralis. Classification (NCBI taxonomy): domain Eukaryota; kingdom Metazoa; phylum Arthropoda; class Insecta; order Coleoptera; family Lampyridae; genus Photinus; species Photinus pyralis. The sequence goes on from NW_022170878.1 coordinate 15,792,090, forward strand.
AATAGCATTATCTCAATGCCCAACACATGAATTTGATGCAAAAATTCTGAAATTTAACTTTTATTTTTGCAATTCGATTCTAGTTGACTCGTCGATTCTAGTCGACGCCGGCTTTTACAGTTTTTCTTCTCACCACTAAACTTGCATGGTATTCGTTCAGAAGTTTTGAAATAAGTAGTGCGATAACGTTCATTCTTATATTTCAATATTATTAGATTTGTAATTATTTTCTTAATAGTGTTATTGTGATCATCATAATCACGCTACCTCGTTTTATTATTAATTAAAAATTAATATAATATGATAACATTTATTTAATAATGAAGATTTTAAAATCAATTAACGTGTACATCTTGTAGGTATGTATATCTACTACACTAAAAAAAATAACCTGAGAGTCGGAAACTATACTCTATTCGTATTAATTTTTTTTCAAATGTCTGTAATAGTGCTTCCGCCTTCTAGTTTTGTATAATTTAATAGCCCTTGAACAAATTTAAAAATAAAAAAGTAATTGAATATAACTTCAACAATGCATTCTAATTAATAATCGCTGTTTAATATACAATAAGGCGGACATTTAAAAACTTTTCAAATAAAAAATACTGTTTCTTTAAATATCAAAGTGACCCACCAGGCCACCACCCCCTTAAGCACAACCCATACTGATCTAAGAATCTAACAAAACAATACCCAATTTCTGATCGTCTTTGGAAAGGTTATTACACATCTTGGAAAACGTACAATATGCCTGGGTATTATTTTTTTTTTAACTAAGAAAGATATCAAATGAACTGATAAATGTGGTTGTTGTAAAGGCTACGGAGAATCCTAACGTTTTTTTAAATAATTTTAATTGTTTGTTCCACACTTTAAGCTATTTTGGAAAATAAAGAAACGTGTAAACAAATATAGAAAACGAGCCCCTGGGTATGACTATAGTATGTGCAAAACCAAATTTGGAAACTGGCGCTACATTAAGTGGCTATGTATCAAATTTCATTTAAATACCTCCATAAATAAGAAAGTTTGCAATTCGATTTGTAAATGGTCGAGATGCGCAAAGGGCACTGTGAATGCTGATCAATTAGGCTCAACTTTTGGAATTGCGTTTTATATGGCTAAAGCCATGCGCATATTGAATTTCATGTAACTCGGTTCATAACTAATGGAGATGTCAAAAGGGTCTTCTTTATTTTTTTTGATCTACATTGACAATTCACGAACTCCGATTCTACAAATTTGTTATTGAGGAAATCGAAAGTGTACTTTTGTACTTTTTGTAAGCGCCACCTTAAGTCGGAAGTCGTTAACATCTTTTTTTAATAAAGTTTTCCATATTTTTTTGAATTTATTTCTTTTATATAGGAGTGTAGTGTAGGTAATAAGAAATCAAACTTGGCTTTATGCTTATATTTTCTAAAGCTACCGATTTCGGTCTATGGCCATCATCAGGGTGTGGTAAAATGTTTTATAGATTTATAATATAAGTACCGTCAAATAGTTAAAGCTAATAAGTTGAAACAATAGTGGTAAAATTTTGGCATATCTAATGTAGTAAAAGTCTGAAATGAAAAGATTAAGATATATGACTAGCAGTAAATTGTGACTATACATATATTAAATAAGTTTAAAAATTTAAACAATTTTACCAGTATTGTTTCAACTTATTAACTTTAACTATTTGACGGTAAGTACGTATATTTATAAATCTCTATCAGAATCGTAATAATTAGAACATTTTAGCACAGCCTTTGGAAAATATAAGCATAACCCCAAATAGGACTTCTTATTACCTACACTCCTATAAATTGTTAACACTATTTAATGGAAAAGCAAAATATTGTTTTGTCTTGTAAAATATTAGCATTACATATGATATGTAAATATGAATGTATTTCTTCATAAAACCGATTTAATTACTCAATGATAAAACTTTACATACAGTTACATATTATGTACAATTACTTAGATACGTTAAATAAGTAAGTCTTTACACTATGGTTAAATCTACAGCTGTTTGAATTCGTGCATCTTATGTTAGGTGTTCTGCAATTTTGTGCATGCATTATATCTATAATTGTGTAGGTATTACTGGTTCTCTTAAAGACTTATTATATCGGACATACCGGCAAAAACTAAACTCAAACAATTGAGCCTGAAGCCCCCGTTTGCGCTTTCATTTTCGTCCGTGAAGTCAGCTGACCATTTTGAATTGCCCATAATTTTTGTATGGTTGGTTTTGCTGACTTTTGTTATACGGCACAAACGAGCACAAACGAAGCACAAACGATTGCAATTAAACCCGTCGTTTGTGCTTTAATTTCGTGCGTGAAGTCAGCTGACCATTTTGAATTGTCCATAATTTTTGTATGGTTGGTTTTGCTGACTTACTTTATACGGCACAAACGAGCACAAACGAAGCACAAACGATTGCAATTAAACCCGTCGTTTGTGCTTTAATTTCGTGCGTGAAGTCAGCTGACCATTTTGAATTGCCCATAATTTTTGTATGGTTGGTTTTGCTGACTTACTTTATACGGCACAAACCAGCACAAACGAAGCACAAACGATTGCAATTAAATCCGTCGTTTGTGCTTTAATTTCGTGCGTGAATCCAGCTGACCATTTTGAATTGTCCATAATTTTTGTATGGTTGGTTTTGCTGACTTTTGTTATACGGCACAAACGAGCACAAACGAAGCACAAACGATTGCAATTAAACCCGTCGTTTGTGCTTTAATTTCGTGCGTGAAGTCAGCTGACCATTTTGAATTGCCCATAATTTTTGTATGGTTGGTTTTGCTGAGTTTTGTTATACGGCATAAACGAGCACAAACGAAGCACAAACAATTGCAATTAAACCCGTCGTTTGTGCTTTAATTTCGTGCGTGAATCCAGCTGACCATTTTGAATTGCCCATAATTTTTGTATGGTTGGTTTTGCTGACTTACTTTATACGGCACAAACGAGCACAAACGAAGCACAAACGATTGCAATTAAACCCGTCGTTTGTGCTTTAATTTCGTGCGTGAAGTCAGCTGACCATTTTGAATTGCCCATAATTTTTGTATGGTTGGTTTTGCTGACTTTTGTTATACGGCACAAACGAGCACAAACGAAGCACAAACGATTGCAATTAAACCCGTCGTTTGTGCTTTAATTTCGTGCGTGAAGTCAGCTGACCATTTTGAATTGCCCATAATTTTTGTATGGTTGGTTTTGCTGACTTTTGTTATACGGCACAAACGAGCACAAACGAAGCACAAACGATTAAACCTAAATCCGTTGTTTGTGCTTTTCATGGCTAGCTCACTTCACGGACCCTTATATTTCTGCACCATTGCTTTTCTTCGTCCATGTCCATGGTGAAATTAAATTCGTAACTTGTGTCGTACTTGTTGTGTAGTAATCGTTTGAGTGCGCATGTGTGGATTATTTGTGAAGCGATTCAAGGGGCATTGAATTTATAACTATTTTACCATTGTATTTATAAAAGAATAGTATGGCTACGTCAATGCTAAGTTTGGTGAACGTTGTTTGGTATTGCAACCATACCATGTTGCAATCATGTGTAATCGCCTAGCATAAGTTAATGTTAAGAGAAGTGACAGATGTAAAAGATACCATGAATAAAGGTGATCAAAGAAAGTCTAATTATTATAAGTTTTCCCATGGAGTTTTCCAATTACAAAACATATTAAACATTAGACTTTCTTTGATCAACTTTATTCATGGTATCTTTTACATCTGTCACTTCTCTTAACATTAACTTATGCTAGGCGATTACACATGATTGCAACATGGTATGGTTGCAATACCAAACAAACGTTTTATGGATTCAAAGCATCAGTACTTTTGGATGCAACGGTCAGAGGCGTAATAACCATAGCAAGGAAACAAACTTGCTGTTAGTAGATGAATGGTTTTAGAGATTTCTTTACGTTCATCTTAATAAGTGGTTTGTACAACCGCTGTTTGTCTGTTTCAGTAGGTAACTTCATTGTATTGTGTATTCAAAACGTTATCATTTGAAATTGGATATCACACTGCATGCCTTTATTTTTCATTCAACGCTGCATGGTTATCAATTTACCATGTTATGTATGTACAGGTACACTTATGAACAGCATGAAGTCGAGCAATCTCCTAATAACTAACATGATTTTATATTCGTTAATTGGCAAAACCATTAGCAAAACGCTTATTTGACAAATAAGTAGGTAAGACTAAATTCTTTTGACGACTAAAAATATACCTTCGCGCGCAGACTGACCTTGAATAGAAGATAAGGCGACAGACGTGATGTCTACCATAGTGTATAGACCGAGAGCCCGCGTAGAAAATACCTCGTCATAAGGTACAAAAGGTTTGATGTAACTAGGCCGTAGAATGTCACCGTGTGATTCCAAAATCGCCCGTCTGTCGGCCCGCGGCGGTCAACTTAGCGTGGGAGCGAATTTTGAAAACTGTTCCAAATCGCATAATACCTCGTCACTGGTACACGTATGATTTTTTGCAATCTTATTCGGAAATGTGCACCAAATTCATAGTTGCAGCGGCAGACGATTTATCTGGGCAATTTTCCCGAGCAGACGCGTTTAAAAACATTCAAAAATTGTTAAATAGCTCGTCATAAGGTACACGCTCGAATTATAGCTTAAAATAAAGCTCTTTGAATGTAAAATTTGGGAAAACCATGAAAAACGCGGCAGACGGTCGCACAACTATAGCAGACGCCTTTGAAATTTGTAGTTCCATCTTCGTTTAACGCATTACTCCCCGTGCGGTAAAGCGAGAGCACTCAAGCACGCTCTGCTTGTAAAAACAGATCTACAGCTGAAAGTAGGTACCTACAGCTACACCTAAATTAAATGTAGGCATTCCACAAATAATAGGATTTATGTCACAAAACATGAACACAAATATTAAAAAATAGTTGTACACTATACTACACTACATTATTAATGTAAATAACGACTAACACAACATACAAAACGCTATAAAAAGTGTTTAGAATGGCAATATAACAAAAAAAACGAATACGCTAGGGGTGCGCGTGTGGGGGTATATACTAAAACTAAGGGAAATCTTCCATTAAATATCCCCATAACTATCTAAATGAAGTGTTTTTAAAACTTCGTTGTTTCATTTTACCAAAATTGCAAATTACACCCGATGGTTCGTTTTGAAATGAAAGTCTTGTATAGGTATATCGTTACGGCATGTGACATTGTTTTATTATTTTGAATTTTGGCACCATCAATGTTTTTTATAATGTGATTTCATATAATGTCATTAATTTTTATTTTAATATCTAAACAAAATTCACCAGGTGATATTGATTGAAAATTCAGTTTTCATATTTACCATAGAATAACACATATCTTACGTACTTTATTAGATGTGAAATAAATTAAATGAGATACCTATATTAAATCAAGGGAGTGCGCCAACACCCTCAAACGGACGGTGATACAGACACCGTATAAACGAAGCGTAACTCAAACCAAAGCGTTTCTCAATTAAAGGTCCCAAATCTAACTTTTTTTCAGATCAAGAGGTGAGACTATCGAGTTAAAGAAACCCAATTATTATTCTTAAAACCTTAGCAAGATAAGATCTACGTTCTTTGCAACTGCCATTTACGATCAACGTAAAACAATAAAATTCTTGTGTCACCCTCTGCATACGTATACAGTTGAGGCTGTTTTGAACTTCCCTATGTATATAGCCATCTAAACTATAAAATTTGTAACATATATCTTCTATCTTCACAATTTACCTCGCAATTTACATACCGGGTTGATCTTCCCAAACCGCACGGTCCGTATACTAAAACCGAACATACAGAATTAACATGGGAAAAAGGTTTTTTGTAAATAGTTACTCCCCATGTTAACTTACACGGTTTATAATGACACCAATCGAAAGAACATTTTTTTCTCACCTAATGCTGTATGAAATAGTTCATTTTCAGGTGTATTATTTTAGCACAAATTCGGCAATAAATCCAATTACCAAAATCATGGTTAGCCATGACTAGTAAGACAAAAAGCAGATTCAAACGTTATTCAAATCCAAATCAATATCAGTTTCTGATAACTGGCATTAATTTTTTTGTAAAATGCAGTTCACTGAGGAAAAAATATTTATAATAAACAACGTTTACAGCGGAAATATTTACTCTTGTACGCGATATTTGTTTTCCGTACATTTTAATGAGCGTCCATGGTATAATTGGGCGTCCCATTCCGTCTGTGTCAAAAGCCACTATGCGATAAAAAAATGAGTTGCTGTCGAGTTATCGAGTTTGGAATTTTTGTTTACATGGGAAATCGTACTTAACTTGAACTTCCAAAGGCGACTCGACAGCAACTCATTTATGATCGCACGTTGTATCAATTCTTCAGAAAATTTCCATGGCGTAACATGATTTTGTTAATTGGATTTATTGACGAATTTTTGATAAAATAGTGAGAAATACACATTGATGGTGCCAAAATTCAAAATAGTAAAATAATGTCAAATGCCGTAACGATACCTATACAAGACTTTCATTTCAAAACGATCCATTGCAATTTTGATAAAATGAATCGATGAAGTTTTAAAAACACCTTCATTTAGATAGTTATGAGAATATTTAATGGAAGATTTCCCTCAGTTTTGGCATTTACCCCCGCACACCTAGCGCACCTATTCGTTTTTTTTTTGTTATATTGCCATTCTAAACACTTTTATAACGGTTTGTATTTCATAAATCCTATTATTTGTGGAATGCCAGATCCAGCTGTAGATCCGTTTTTACAAGCAGAGCGTGCTTGAGTGACAGCGCTCTCGCTTTACAGCACGGGGAGTATGCGTTAAACGAAGATGGAACTACAAATTTCAAAGGCGTCTGCTATAGTTATACGACCGTCTGCCGCGTTTTTCATGGTTTTCCCAAATTCTACATTCAAAGAGCTTTATTTTAAGCTATAATTCGAGCGTGTGCCTTATGACGAGGTATTTAACAATTTTTGAATGTTTTTAAACGCGTCTGCTCGGGAAAGTTGCCCAGATAAATCACACGGTGACATTCTACGGCCTAGTTACATCAAACCTTTTGTACCCTATGACGAGGTATTTTCTACGCGGGCTCTCGGTCTAGTAAGCACTATAAGTGTCTACTGAGCCGTAATACCATTTTACTATACCTACACCTGCGTTAGTTAAAAGTAAGATAAAGTTTCGCAGTTTTTAAGCTTACTTTGAAAATGATTTATTCAACTGTTAATCCTTTCTGCCTCTTGTTTTGTATAAATACGCAGTTATAAAGTTATACTTATAACATTTACTTAAAAATTTCATATGCACGAAGATACCAGTATACGTTACCTGCAATTTTTTAAATTATTGAATTGGCCTTTTAATTTTCTCATTTTCTTATTTTGTATTATATACGGTACTTGAGTTTTACAATAATGGCCGGTAATAGGTGCCAATTTACCACGTGTATTAATTCATACTGATTACTGAGGCGATATAAGATAAGCGATATATCGTAGGTGATATGTTGCGACGATATATCCTCCCTAGGGAGGTACAACATACAGCGGGCGATAAAATCAGCGCGATCTGAGCGATAAAAATGTGGGCAGAATTCAGTATCGTACGCGTGTGTTTTCAATTCTTTTTGTAACTGTAGGAAACATCTTAAGTTAAAATTTCAAAAAAACAGTGGCACACAAGTAAGAAAGTTAGATGTGCGCGTAAATAATCAATTTTTTAATAATATGGTCTGGTTTCACTATACATACTTTTTTTAGTATTGGACGCAGAAAAAATTCCTTCCGTCGTGCAAGCTTGCGATCCCAGTGCAAGCTTGCGATCCCATAACGAATCAAATAGTAAAAAAAATAGAATATAGAATAGCTCTTGAATCGATGGGTTGAGTGGGATAACATGGCCGTGGCCATCTTTGTTATTGTTATACTTACAGATCCGGTTAAATTGGCAAAGTTGTGTAGTTTTTGATGCTGATAGATATTTCGATGCGATATTTTGAAAAAAATAATTCGTTTCCTAAGAAATTGGAAAAATATTTGTCATATAGAATGAAAATTGTAACGTACAATCAGAGCTGGGCAGTATTCTTCGTTGTAAATATTGTGTAGTGTTCAATTACTTTCGAGTACATATTCAAATACTTTGTAATTAAATAGGTACTTTTATGGAAGCAGTATTTGTATTCTCAACTAAAATACTTTAACATATATTTTTTAGTGTTCAAATACTTTGCAAACAATTCGCATATTTCGCAAAGTATTCTAATACTTCACCAACAATTCAAATACCTTTCAAGTCATTCAAATACTTTGAGAACTATTTAAATATTTTTTTAAGTAGGTATTCAATGGAAAGTATTTAAATACTATCAGAAGGATTTAAATATTATTCTACAGAAATTCCCCTTATGTGATGGTTTTGTCCGCCCGTCTGTCTGTCTGTTCCTCGTCTAATTGGAGAATGGAAAGAGACAGGGATGTCAAACCTTCACCAATCTATTTCTATGAGTTCAAAGATCAATGCTATTGAATATGAGCTGAATTAAAAGTCTTATTTCCAAATGCGAACTGAGTGTCAAAAAATTCCCCCACTAAAAATCGTATGCGATACTTCATATGTTGTTTAACGATCGCCAAGATAGTTTATAATTTTGTATTATACTGTGTCTATCTGTCCGTGTGCATAATAACTTTGTTTAGAAACGTCAGATCGATTTAAAAATTGGTACACATGTTTCTTAAGGGTATAAGAAAGGTCGTTATTGTTTTTCAGTTACGAAGATGTAAAAATAGTGGATGTGTGAACATCTCGAGGATCATTCGGTATTCGACTGTATTGAATTTCGAGATGTGATGATAACGATATTGTTTCAAGCCACTGCACCACGATATGATAAAAGTAGTATTTTTATAAATGCATACATACTGTTTAAACACCGCAATAGGCTACTAAATGTAATCACCCAAAATGACATCAAGTGATCATGATGATGATGGATAATCTTGAATCTTGAATACTTTTTACTATATTTGAGCACTTGTCAAAGTAATGAAACACTTTTTAAAGTATTCAGATACTTTTGATAGATATATAAAAGCCGGCGTCTAAATAAAATTGACGAATTATCAACTTCGGCATGACCTTTAGTTTTCAAACTAAGCGAGGCAGGAATAACTCGATAGTACGAAGCTAATGCAGTACTCCCGAAGGCTCTTAGTTAGTATAGTCTTATCTAATCTCGCTCCATCTAGATATCGGTAGGGTTATAAAAGGCACCCGAACGAGTTTTGAGTATAATAAAGTTTTGTATTTTTGGGGACGTTCACCTCGCCCCCATTAATTTTCGAATTATTCCTAAATCCAAAAAAGGCGACATAAATACCCAATAGAGCACAATTGGACCATAGTAGACAGAAAAAAATTGGTTGATTTTTGGGCTAATAGAACAAGAACGCGCAAATTCTTGTATCAGTAAATAGACATGTCCGTCAATTTATTCGGAAAGATAAAATGAGAAAAGGTTTGCAAGGTAATATCCAAAAGACGTTTAAACATACCAACGTTCTTGTATATTTTTTTAAACAAAAGTTGCTTGAAATTTGCATACAGGGTGGGCCATTAGTGCGTAGGTAGAAGATTGTGGGTTTATCAACGTGGCTACAGCCTCAAAATATTTTCACCGAATTTGCTATTGTTATACACTTTGATTTATATCAAAGTTGCATTTTTGTTAAATAGTTGTTGCAGATTTTGATTCCTTGGTGAAGTAACAATGCGATTAAAAGGCCGGGACTGCAACTGCATGATATGTACTACCCTACTACCATTCGCCGAACGGTCAATGTTAAATTTTTTATGTTAAATGAAATCACTGCGTCAATGTTCAAAATTTCAATCAAAGGTAACTTGATTTTTATTAATAGAACTAGGTACAATTTTTTTATTGCATCAATTGTAGGATTTGATTACCTTTCCAACGATATAAGCATGTCGGTATTGTAACGGAAATGCTCCAGACATGACGTCGCCTTTGGCGCTCTGGAATTTTCTACGCGCGCGATAGCGTGATTGTGTAGGAGTATTCGAGAATGTACTGGACTTACATTGCTTGCCTGTATAAATGGTTGCGGACCGAACATCGCGGCAGTCTACTATCGAACGAGATCGAGTACGGACGAAACATAGAGCGCGAAAAGCTGATATAAATTTCGAAGTGTGTGATATAAATAATCGATATAAATTGTACGGATTTTATAGTGTTTTAGTTTTGTTTAATAAATATTGATATAAATCGAACCCGAATTTATAAATCACGTTACATTGGTGTCAGGTGTAGGATTAATTAAATTAATTAAAAGTAAGCTTAAATTAAGTGCTTCTGCTTGTGTATGCCTGTAACAAGATCTGCTGCAGCTAAAATGGAAGAAACGATGCTCAATTTGCTCCAGCAAATCCAAAATGGCCAACAGGTGTTGCAACGAGAAAATGAAGAAAATTCTAGAAATATTCAAGAGAAGTTCGAGAAGTTGGAAGAAAATTCTAGAAAGATTAATGAAGAAAATTCGAGAAATATTCAAGAGAAGTTCGAAAAGATGGAGGAAAATTCTAGAAAGATTATCGAAGAAGTTGAAGAAAAAGTTGAAGATAGAATTACGGAAGTTTCCAAAACATTTAAAGCAACATTCGTTGAGATTGAGCACAAGTATGAAGAGCTGCGCGAGCAATTCTTGCGACTGACTACGGAAGAGCGTACTAGTAGTGCCCCAGATGAATTACTGATGGACCGTCTTCTTGAGGTGCCGCAGTCTACTCATTACAAGAAGGTCGACCCAGACACAAATACAAGAGTAGAAGGCGACGTTCAGCAAGCCCGAGTAAAGCCACCTACTTTTGATGGTAAGATTCCTCTTGGACCACGTACGTCCGACAGTTTGAAGCAGCGGCTGCGGCAAATAAATGGACTCCTAAAGACAAAACTACAGCCCTGATTCTTGCTCTGAGAGGAGATGCTCTGGATGTGTTGCGGACTATCCCCGAGGATCAACAGAACTTCCAACAAATAGTAGCGCGACTCGAAATGCGATATGGCGATAAACACCTTCAGCAAGTTTACTATGCCCAAGTCAAGAACCGAATGCAGAAACCTGGAGAAAGTTTGCAGGAACTTGAAGCGGACATCGCTAGACTGATTCGATTGGCATACCCTACGGCACCGGAGAGCTTTCTTGATCAACTGGCTGTACAAACATTTATCGATGCCGTTCGTGATGGAGATGCCCAGCAGGCTTTGAGACTGGCTAGGCACGACAAAATTGAGAAAGCTTTGGCCCATGCGTTAGAATTCGAAGCCGCCAAGAAAGCTAGTCATGGAAGTGCGCGAGTACGTATGGTGGAACCTCGCAGTGACAGCCGGGTAAGAACCATCGAAGAGGAAGGTGGTTCTGAAAGTTTTGAAGAAAAGGTCAGTAAAGTAATGGAAGAAAAGGTCAATAAAGCAATACAGTCACTGGCAAAGGAACGTGAACCACGATGTTGGAATTGCGGCGAGATTGGACACGTTCGCCGCAACTGCCAAAAACCATTACAGCAGTCGGAAAACTAAGAAAGGTCGACAGGAAGGGGCTATCGTCGACCTGCAGAAACAAAGCCCCGATCTTCACTGTAAACATTACGTCGTCTGGAAAAGTTCTGAGTCTGTACATCGGCGGCCGAGTTAATGGAGAAGACAGATCCTTGCTAGTAGACACAGGTGCAACAAGAACTATTGCAAGACCAGAGTTATTGAAGAATCATTCTCGGATCTCATCTTCGACCGTGCAGTTAAAAACAGCAACTGGTGAAAGAATAAAAACGCACGGAGAAATACAAATGTCTGTCACCATCGGAAAGACCACCATCAATCACCAGGTGATAATTGCTGATATTTCTGATCAATTCATCTTGGGGATGGATCTTCTTAAGAATCTCGGAGCTGTGTTAGACGTGAAAAAGGGCGTGTTAAAGGTCGGCGATGAAGAACTCCCTTTCCATGAAGACAAAGAAGATGTCATCCGCCTGTTAACCACTCATGATGTCATTATACCCGGACTTAGTGAAAAAATTATAATGACCACTTTAGATGGATATTGTCGCCAGGGAAGCCTACGGATAGTCGAAGCACTAAACCAAAAGGAATTTCTAGTGGCTAGGGCTCTGGTAAAAGTTCAAAATGGCGTTCCGATTCGAATTATGAATTTGAAAGATAGTCCTGTTAAGCTAAGCAAACGAACGGTAGTTGGACAGTGTGTGCCCATCTCGGCTATTCGCTCTGTGAGATCGGAAAATCTATCTAAAGGAAAGTATCCAAGAGAGCTGATAGATATGGTCATTAAAAACACTCCAGATTTGGACAATAGACAACGACAAAAGGTGAAAAATATGCTTGTGGAATTCCGAGATGTGTTCGCGGTAAACGACCAGGACAAGGGCAAGACAAGCATAGTCACCCATAAAATAAATACTGGCAATTCCCAACCGATTAGACAACAGCCAAGGCGACTCCCCTTGGCTAAACGAGACGAAGCTGAGGAGATTATTAGAGACATGAGAAAACAAGGTGTCATCGAGCCATCGAATAGTCCTTGGTCATCACCGATAGTGCTTGTAAAGAAGAAGGATGGCTCCACAAGATTTTGCGTTGACTACCGTCTATTAAATTCGGTCACCAAGAAAGATAGCTATCCACTGCCAAGAATAGACGACACCTTGGACACTCTATCTGGAGCCCAATGGTTTTCCACACTCGACCTAAAGAGTGGTTATTGGCAAGTGGGGATGGAATCGACAGACCGAGAGAAGACCGCGTTTTCTATAGGCTCTGGACTTTGGCAATTCACAGTAATGCCTTTCGGATTGTGTAATGCCCCCGCGACGTTTGAGAGACTTATGGAAGCAGTTCTAAGGGGACTAACGTGGCAGACATGTCTGGTATATTTGGATGATGTAATTGTCGTAGGAAAAACTTTTGAAGAACACCTAAAGAACCTGAGAGAGGTGTTTGGACGATTACGAGAGGCCAATTTAAAACTAAGTCCCAAGAAATGCTTTATGTTCCAAAAAGAAGTTAAATATTTGGGGCACATCGTATCTCGTGATGGTGTTACAGCTGACCCAGAGAAGATTATAGCGATTCAAGAGTGGCCGATTCCTGAGAACAAGCACGAGATTCGAAGTTTCCTCGGTTTGTGCACCTATTATAGACGATTCGTGAAAGGATTTGCCAACATTGCCAAACCATTAATAAAGTTGACAGAAGAAGGCAATGAGTACGAATGGAGTGAAGACTGTCAAAGAGCTTTCGAACATCTCCGGCAAGCTCTTACTAGCGCACCTATCCTTGGCTACCCCAGAAATGAAGGAAAGTTTGTGCTAGATACCGATGCCAGTAACACCGCCATTGGAGCTGTTCTCTCTCAATTGCAAGACGGACAGGAAAGAGTCATTGCCTATTTCAGCAAAGTACTGTCGAAACCCGAGAGGAATTATTGTGTGACTAGGCGAGAGCTCCTGGGTGTGGTAAAGGCATGCGAACATTTCCATAAGTACCTTTACGGCCGCAAGTTCCTGATAAGGACAGATCATGCAGCGCTAAAGTGGCTCTTGCAGTTCCGAAACCCAGAAGGACAGGTGGCAAGATGGTTAGAACATCTTCAGGAATATGACTACGACATTGAACACAGGGCTGGAAAAGTTCACAATAATGCAGACGCTTTGTCAAGAAGACCGTGCAAGGACAACTGCACACATTGTTCTAAAATAGAAGACAAGATTGGCCATCTGCGACGAACAACTGTAGAGAGTGAGGAATGGAAGCCAAGCGAAATCAAAACGGCCCAAGAAAACGACCCAAGTATAAAAACTGTTCTGAATTGGATGCGCCACGGACAAAGACCAGACTGGCAAGACATTAGTGCCACAAGTCCTGAAGTAAACAGTTATTGGGGCCAATGGAATAGCCTGACTCTGAAAGACAACCTGTTGTATAGGACCCTTGAAAGTGAAGATGGCACCGAATCGACGCTGCAATTAGTAGTACCTAGAAGCAAAGTGTCGGAAGTATTGCGAAAATTGCATGACGGCGCTTCCGGAGGACACTTTGGTATTACGAAAACGTTGCAAAGGGTACGTGAGCGATTCTATTGGGTCAACCGTAAAGAAAAGATGTCCGGCGATGGTGTCAAAAATGCGAGTTATGTGCTACTGGAAACGGACCAGTTTCCAAGAAGAAGGCACCCATGAGGCAGTATAACGTTGGTAGTCCGATGGAACGAGTTGCTATCGATATCGCAGGACCGTTTCCCGAGACAGATGGCGGAAATAAATATATCCTAGTCGCTATGGATTATTTCACAAAGTGGACTGAAGCTTACGCCATTCCAAACCAAGAGGCAGCAACAGTTGCAGAAGTGTTAGTAAAGGAGTTCTTTACACGTTTTGGTGTACCTATAGAAATCCATTCAGACCAAGGAAGGAACTTTGAATCGGCTTTGTTCCAATATGTTTGTCGATTGGTAGGAGCCAATAAAACCAGAACAACACCTTTGCATCCTCAGTCAGATGGAATGGTGGAGAGAATGAATCGAACGATGGGTAAATATCTTTCAAAAGTCGTGGCAGAACATCAGAAAAATTGGGACCAGTACCTCCACCTGTTCCTTATGGCATATCGATCAGCCGTCAACGAGACCACGGGTCAGACTCCTGCCTGCCTTATGTTGGGTCGTGAACTACGCCTTCCATGTGATCTCGAGTTTGGGCGTAAACCCCATGAAGAATATGTCGCAGGTGAAAATTATGTTGACCAACTAAAGGCGAAGATGAACGATATTCACGACTTGGCTAGAAGTCATATTCAGATTGCCAGCGATCGCATGAAAAATCAATACAACCTCCGCTCGGTCAATGAAACTTTTGAAGCTGGAGATCTGGTATGGCTGCACAATCCACAGAGACGAAGAGGTCTTTCTCCCAAGCTACAAAGACAATGGGAAGGTCCGTATGAGGTGATCAAGAAAATAAATGACGTGATATATCGTATCAGAATGAACCACCGGAAACCGAAAGTTGTCCACATTAATCGACTCGCACGATATGCCGGATCCAACAACAACGAAGAAGTTAGAGGTATTCGAGAAGAGGAACGCAGCAGCTTTGGGATCGAGCCAAACTTTAACGTTTTTGTCAAATTACGCCCAGCGGAAGAAAGCTCGATTTGGCGTTACTCAGGAAATTTGTCAAAATATTTTTGAGCTCCCGGTTAACGTTTCCATCGCCCATTGTGTGGCCGAAGACCTTCGCATGAGTAGAGGTATAGCTTCCGTATTCCGGAAAAGATTTGGAAGAATCGACGAGTTGTTAAAGCAAAGACCACGAGTGGGTAAAGTACTGCGCTTGGAAGATAGTCAACGCTCTTTGTTCTACTTGGTTTCAAAGAAAACGTCAGAAGGCAAACCCACCTATGAAAACCTCTGGTCTGCTTTAAAAAGCTTAAGGAAACTCATGATGGCATACTATGACATAAATAGCTTGGCGATCCCGAAGATTGGATGTGGTTTAGATGGGTTGGACTGGAAGATAGTGCGAACCATGATCGAAGTGATTTTTAGAAACACTAGCGTTCGAATTACAGTATGCTGCTTCAACCCACAGGGGACGACCCTCCGCAAAACTGTGGACTGTTACTTTTTCAATAAAGGTGTTTGTCGAGCAGGCTCTGTGTTGCAGATCATCATTTTAGCCTTGACTGTTAAATAATTGCATTTTTTATTAATTTTGTCAGCTGAAATATTTAACGTCAAATATTGAGCTTTTTTTGAATATTGGTGAACTGGTTTTAAGGGCACCAAATTTAGTACGTGTTTTTTAGTAGTACAAGTTGTATTTTGAATTTGACATGTTGTAGAGAATAAATCTTCCCTTACTTTGACATGGTGAATATTAGTTTGGAGGATTAAATTATAAACAGTGCCACCTGAACCAACCAGTACCTAATCAAAACGACGACTGGTCGCGACTACGACCAACAACATTTTTATTCTTAAATTTGACATTCTAATAGTCATTTATGCCAAAGAAGAGTGAGCGGTTGAATAATGGGCGTCCACCACCTTACCTCGAGGAATTTGTTACTGGAAGTTTATCTGACGATTCAAACGACGACAAAGACTTGGATGTAACAATCAAAATGGAAGATTCTAGGGTTACATCACTTTTGGAAGGACTTACGAATCAGATTACATTGATGCAAGCACAGCTGATGCAAAATACAGAGGTACAGACAAGGATGGAAGAGAAGAATAATGAACTTCATCAGAAGCTGGAAGCTACAAATCGACAACTAGCTGAAGTTCAGCGAACGATGAAAATTGAAGTCCCTCCTACAACTCGATCATCAGCTATACTGAATAATTCAGTCCCAGTAACATTACCTGCACAGCTTGATACGCCTTCGCCTTCGATAACTCCGACAAGAAATTCGACGCACCAACAGTCAACACCTTCATGTTCAATTCCTAGTTTTTCTGTTTACCCAAATAACCCTGTATATTGGCAACAGCATCCATCGTTACCTGTCAGAAAGTATTTAGTAGCATTGCCAAAGTTTGATGGAAATCCTTGCGACTGGCTGGTTTTCAATGCAGAGTATAAAAGAACTACAACAGAGTTTGCATATACTTCTTCAGAAAATACAACGAGACTAAACAGTAGTTTGCAAGGGAAAGCTCGTGAGCTTGTTCAGTGGTTATTAATTCATGACGACATGGCGGAGAAGATCATGGAGAGATTGTATAGCAGGTTTGGTCGACCAGAACTTTTAGTGGACGCACAAATTACTATGTTGAAGAACATTCCCGGAATCTGTGAAAATAATGTGGGACAGATTATTCCTTTTGCTGACAAAGTGATCAACTTTAGTCACTTTATGTTAACTTGTTCTAGTCAACATCAGCTTGCCAATCCCACACTGCTTAATGAGTTGATCTTAAAGCTCCCAATGAATATGAGAATTGCATGGGCCTCTCATATTAGTTCACTGACTGGTGTCCCGTCTATATTAGATTTTAGTAACTGGATTGAAGTTAAAGCCGACAACATAGCCAGAGTTCCTGTGTGCAATTCTTTGATTTCTCCGACAGAGAAAAAGACGACACCCAAGAAATATCAAATGCTTCACACTTCCAACGTTACAAGTAAGAAAGAAATGAACTGTGTCTTATGCGAAAAGAACCATTTCATCGCTAACTGCCCGGATTTTTTGAATAAATCTACAGATGATAAATGGAAGTTAGTAACAGAAAAGAAATTGTGTTTTTCTTGTTTGAAATTTGGACATTCTACTAGAATGTGCCGCATTAGAAAGTCTTGCAATAAGAATGGATGTAACAGAGTTCATCATCCTCAATTACACAGTGAATGTCAAGATAATAAATCTACGCCAACGGTTTTAAATATGGAAGTATCCTGTCATGCTGCGTTGAAAGCAAATGAATCCAAGGTGTTGTTTAAAGTAGTTCCAGTAAAATTATACAATAGAGGAGAAGTTGTTTCCACGTATGCATTGATTGATGAGGGATCAAGCGTAAGTCTGATCAAGAGAACCGTAGCTGTACGTTTGAAGTTGAAGGGACCTATGCGAAAGTTGAATCTCCAATGGTTCGGAGACCACTGTAGTTCTGAAGAAACTGAAATCGTTAAATTTAACATATCTGGAATCCATAACAATGCCGAAGTGTTTGAGATGAGGAATGTGTGTACCGTAAACAATCTTTGTCTTCCAATGCAAACTGTAGACATGAATCAACTTCATTCCAAATATGACTACTTACAAAATCTTCCTATTGCCAGCTATACTGACGCCCGACCAGAGCTATTAATAGGATTGGACTTTTGTCATTTGGGATTATCGAACAGAAAGATTCAACAAACATCAAATGGACCTATTGTTGCAGAAAGTCCTCTTGGTTGGATAGTTTATGGAAGAACAGTTGACAATGAGATACAATCAAGTCCAGAAAGAATGTTTCATGTGAGAGGGTACTTTGACGACATCCATTCTATTGTAAAAGACTATTTTACCACTGAAAACTTTGGTGTTGAACTATCAACAACACCAAGAGAGTCTTCTGAAACGGTTCGAGCGCGTCAACTGTTGGAATCAACAACAAAAAAGGTCAAAGGTCGTTACGAAAGTGGTCTATTATGGAAAAACGATGACATAGTTTTACCAGATAGTTACCCAATGGCAATCAGTCGATTGAGAAATGTTGAAAACAAGATGAAAAAAGAACCTGTTTACGGTATGAAGTACAAGGAAACTATTGTCAGCTACGTGCAGAAAGGATATGCTCGTAAATTGTCATCTGAAGAGGTTGTTGAAATTTCTCCACGGACTTGGTATTTACCACATTTCGGTGTACTGAATCCAAATAAGCCTGGAAAATTCAGACTTGTATTTGATGCCGCGGCTAAAGTTGGAGAAACATCCCTTAATTCATCATTGTTGACAGGTCCAGATCTAAATCAGCCACTTCTCACAGTTTTATCTAAATTTCGTGAAGGTCAAGTTGGGGTATGTGCTGACATCAAGGAGATGTTTCACCAGGTGATAATTCGTGAAGAAGACCAAAACTCTCAACGATTTTTATGGAGAAATGATAAAACTGGCGAAATTGAGGTATATAAGATGTTAGTTATGATATTTGGATCCACATCTTCACCGACAACAGCTCAATATGTCAAAAACTTTCATGCAACACAGTATCTAGAAAGTCATCACGAAGCGGCCAAAGCAATTATTGAACGACATTACGTTGACGATTACGTTAATAGCTTTCACACCGATGAACAGGCAATAACTGTATCCATGATGGTTAAAAATATTGAGATGGCTGGTGGTTTTGAATTACGAGGTTTTATATCAAATTCAAGAAAGGTTACTTCGATCTTGAATCAGGAACAAGGTGATCAACTATATCAAGTGGATATGAACTTGGACAAATCCTCTACATGTGATAAGATACTGGGCATGGTATGGGACACATCCACTGACGAGTTCAAATTCAACTTGAAGTTTAATCGTTTAGAATCGACAGTAATCACTTGTGAAAGAATTCCAACAAAGAGAGAATTTTTAGCGATTGTCATGTCAGTATATGATCCGTTCGGATTCTTAGCGGATTTTCTTGTATACATGAAGGTACTCTTGCAACTTGTATGGAGGTCTGGTGTAGAATGGGATCAACCAATACCTACACATCTTTACGAGCGATGGTGTGCATGGAGTCGAGAATTAACAAAGGTTAGTCAATTTCGTATTACACGTTGTTACTCAAAGGGACTGCGGATGCCAAAAGCTGTTGAACTTCACATATTTGTAGACGCGAGTGAAGTCGCTTTTTCAGCAGTGTGCTACCTTCGAGTTACTTCGCAAAATGAAGTTACAGTATCATTCGTCATGGGGAAAACTAAATGCGCACTTGTCAAATACCTTTCCATCCCAAGGCTCGAATTGCAGGCAGCAATTCTTGGAGTTAGAATGTATAAAACTGTTTTGAGATCTCACAGTTTTGTTATTTCAAAATCGACATTTTGGAGCGATTCGAAAACTGTACTTCATTGGATCAAGGATGACATAAGAAAATACAAGACATTCGTTGCTAATAGAGTGGGTGAAATTTTGGATTCAACAGAACCCACTCAATGGAACTGGGTTTCAACACATGAAAATGCTGCTGATGATGCGACACGTGACATTTATCCACCTCAGTTCAAACCTAATCGAAGGTGGATAAACGGACCAGAATGGTTGAAGCAAGACAAAAGTAAATGGCCTCATCAAACAGATTGTCATGTAGTAAATGATGAAGACCTAGAACTACAACCACCAAAACATGTAGTTATGATGATTCGTGAAAATATGATTCAATTTAACTTTGCAAATAGCTCGAGTTATTTCAAAATTTTACGTACAGCTGCTTGGATGATACGTTTTGTAAAGAATTTAAAAGCTAAAGCTTCCAACATGAATTTGCATACAGGTGAACTAAAAGTTGAGGAAGTAAGACAGGCTGAAATTTTGATATTCCGAACTGTACAGATGGAAACTTTTCACGAAGAATACGATTCACTGACTAATCGTGTTCCTATCAGCAAATCAAGCGATATATATAAGTTGACACCAGCCTTGGATGAAGATGGGATTATTAGATTAAATGGACGAATTGACAACGCTCCTACACTACCAATGAGGACCAAGCGACCTATAATTTTACCAAAACAACATCCAGTCACAAAACTTGTCATCAGTCATTATCATCGTTTATGTCACCACCAAAACGAAGAATTGATCATTTGTGAAATTCGGCGAAAATTTTGGATTAACGATTTACGTGTTTTAGTAAGGTCATCTAAACGCCAATGTCAGCAATGTAAAAATGAAACAGCTCAACCAGAGGTGCCACAAATGGGACAGTTACCACTAGATCGCCTAACTCCAAACATTCGACCGTTTACGTACACCGGACTAGATTATTTTGGACCTGTTCATGTTACAATTGGAAGAAGACGTGAAAAGAGGTGGGTGGCATTATTTACTTGCTTGACGATTCGTGCAGTACATCTCGAAATTGCACAAGACTTATCGACAGATTCTTGTATCATATGCCTCCGAAACTTTATGAATTTGAGAGGAGTTCCAGTTAGAATCCGATCAGACAACGGATCTAATTTCCTCGGAGTGAAGGGTGAGTTGATGACAGTTGAAAATTTGTATAATAAAGATGCCATAATATCGGAATCCACAATGAAAGGAATAGAATGGCTGTTTAATTGTCCTTCCAATCCATCAGCGGGTGGATGTTGGGAGCGACTAGTGCGATCTATTAAAAGAGTTCTCAAACATTCGTTAAAGGAAGTAGCTCCGAGGGTTGAAACATTACGCAGTTACTTGCTTGAAGCAGCAAACATGGTGAACTCTAGACCATTGACTCATGTACCTGTGTCAGCATTAGAAGAACATCCATTAACACCAAATTCTTTCTTAATTGGAGATACAAATGTTATACAATCACCTTATACGCCAGACGAAAAATTATGGACGTTTCGAAAGCAATGGAGAGTGGCAAATGCTTTAAAAAATCATTTTTGGCGTAGGTGGATAAGAGAATATTTACCTATACTAACCAGGAGAACAAAGTGGTTTGAAAAGAAGGAGCCGATCAAGGTAGGAGATCTAGTAATCATTTGTGAAGACGATGTTCATCGAAAACAATGGATACGGGGAATAGTAGAGAAAGTTTTTCCTGGTAAAGACGGTCAAGTACGGAGAGCAGAAATACGAACAAATGATCGACTTCTTCAGAGACCTGTATCTAAGCTTGCAGTTCTGGATGTCATTAGTAAATCAACCCAGTAATTGATTTACGGGGGTTGGAATGTTGCAGATCATCATTTTAGCCTTGACTGTTAAATAATTGCATTTTTTATTAATTTTGTCAGCTGAAATATTTAACGTCAAATATTGAGCTTTTTTTGAATATTGGTGAACTGGTTTTAAGGGCACCAAATTTAGTACGTGTTTTTTAGTAGTACAAGTTGTATTTTGAATTTGACATGTTGTAGAGAATAAATCTTCCCTTACTTTGACATGGTGAATATTAGTTTGGAGGATTAAATTATAAACAGTGCCACCTGAACCAACCAGTACCTAATCAAAACGACGACTGGTCGCGACTACGACCAACAACACTCTGACTGCAGATTCCGACACGAGGCATTAAAAAGTAATACTAACGCAGTTTCTGAACGAGACGTCCAGAATTAAGAAGGGGGCAGTGTAACGGAAATGCTCCAGACATGACGTCGCCTTTGGCGCTCTGGAATTTTCTACGCGCGCGATAGTGATTGTGTAGGAGTATTCGAGAATGTACTGGACTTACATTGCTTGCGTGTATAAATGGTTGCGGACCGAACATCGCGGCAGTCTACTATCGAACGAGATCGAGTACGGACGAAACATAGAGCGCGAAAAGCTGATATAAATTTCGAAGTTGTGTGATATAAATAATCGATATAAATTGTACGGATTTTATAGTGTTTTAGTTTTGTTTAATAAATATTGATATAAATCGAACCCGAATTTATAAATCACGTTACAG
The DNA here is from genome assembly GCF_008802855.1 of Photinus pyralis. Taxonomy (NCBI): domain Eukaryota; kingdom Metazoa; phylum Arthropoda; class Insecta; order Coleoptera; family Lampyridae; genus Photinus; species Photinus pyralis. The sequence continues at coordinate 15,814,331 of NW_022170878.1, forward strand.
TATTTACCTACCTTTTACATATTTTTTGTAGTTCAACAATTTCTAATATAATTCATAGTGTTTTTCTATTTTCAAAAGCTGTCAGTAATTAGTAGGCCGTTAAAAATTATGAACACCAATTTAAATTATAAAACATTTCCCTGCAAACAAAGCAAAACAAAAGAGACTCAACCCCCTCAAAGTATCCACCTCGCAGAATATTATTTAGTCATTCTTTAACGTTTAGGCAAAATGAGGTGAATCACTTTCTTCTATTATGTGCACCGAAACATTTTGAAGACCATCAAAAAGTACTTAAATATTTATAGTAAACAAGTAAAAAGCACCGTTTAAATCACTTTTTTCAAATTCCATTTTTCTAATAAACTTAACTAATCAACCAACAATGCTAATGAACCAAACTGACAAATCAAATCCTACATTTGATGCAATGAATAAAAATCAAGTTAGCTTGTGATTCAAATTTGGAAAAGTGACTTTTAATACAAAAAAGGTGTAACTTTGACCGTTAGTACATTTCATAATTACTAACACTGCAAAGTCACGGACTTAAAAGTTTTATGATCATTGTGATAACTATGCAATTTTTAGTGCACATCTACTTTTAAAAAAATGACGAATTGCGGGTAAACGACTAATTTTAGATATAATGTATAATATTAAAATTGACCAAGGAATTGATATATGTAATAATATACAGCGGATTCAATTTAAAAAATGCAACTTTTGATATAAATCAAACTGTATAACAATAGTTAGGTTGTCAACATGCCCCGATAATGAATTTTTTTTCACTACTAGCGTCTGATGACATGATTATTAACCTTTTTTCCACTTGTAAAGTAGGCTTTCTCGGCATTTGTTCAAAGTGGTTAATAATTTTTTATTATTAACTAGTAGTCAATAATGAGAACTGTCACGCTGTCACTTTTAGAAAACACAACCCGAAATTTCGCTCAATGAACGTTTAGACAAGTTCTCTAAAACGAATAATTGCCACCATTCGCAATTTCCAGAGAAATTACATACCTAAAATTATCACATTTTGAAAAAATTCGAACGAAATTACTCTTTGAAAAATCTCAATGACAGAACAAAATACGGCCTGTTTGACTTGTACTTCCACGTACTTGATTGACATGTTAAATTAAGAAACAAACAATTCTGTCCAACCGTTAACTCTCTTATCAATATAATATGTTAATTTAGAGGATTTCAAGTGCTAGTAGTGAAAAAAATAGTATATATACCACGGTAGAGAAGTCTATTATTGCCTTCGCACCTTACACCCCTCGGCGCAAGCGCCTCGAGATGTAATCTTGGTGCTCAGGCAATAATAGTGGACTTCTCTACCTTGATATAATGAATTTTAAATATGTGCGTTAATAAACAAACCCACAATGTTCCACCTATCTACAGTTAAACATACTGGATTTTGTTGAATTGGATTGTGCGCTTTATACGTGTCCTGAAGCCGTCTTTGCTCATGAAAATTTAAACTCAAGATGCATGTTCGAACAGAACCGCGGCGTGTCGTGTTGCTTACGAGTGCATAAGGACAGTCCACATATAAACCATATTATCACAGATTTATATTAAATCTGTGATATTATGCACTCCTCGTTCCCCTGAGAAACTTCGTCCGACTGTGAGATCAGCCTTAATCACTGATATTTTCGGGTTACGGTGATCATCCTTCCAAAAACACTTCCCTAACTTCAAAGTTTTGCGATATTCCAAGATCATGCTTTGACGTCTACCCACAGTGCATAAGTACGTATCTATCGATATTTGAGTCAGGAGTTGTGTCTGTGATGACGGTGGAATAGGGTTTCTCAGAAATGGCTTTCAATGAGTGATGCTGTAATCACGTATATTACGACATAATTTAATAATTATGTCGTAATATACGTGATTACACAATACATACATAAAATGTAATCATTTTATATTTTAGAGGATAATGGCAAAGAAAAAAGAACAAAAATATTAAGAAACAATAACATACCTAATTAGTAATAGTAGGTTGCAGGAAAATGTTGACAATATTTATAGACTTGATCCTATTGCTCAATATTTGTCAGTATTGCAATAATCCGGATCTCTGCACTCCGAACAGTGATTGGCTCTTGGGTACTTTTTCGAGTGTTCATGACATTGCCTGTCAGAACAATGTCTCACCGCTTGATTTACGGTGTTTCCGTTTCTTGTCAAAGCTAAAAAGAGGTATATGATATTCGTGTATTAGATAACATAACATTAAGTACTTACTTCTATAATAAAATATGCACCTTGCAGATGGCCAAAGGAAAGTAGCACGGCATGAATGAATTTCGGTAATATTAATGAAGTGACGACAGTTCTTAAAGGCTTCAGGGTTGTCGTCGGAATAAACATTGCAATAATAGCAGTTTGCATATTCTGCCCCTACGATTCGATACGTAAATTTAATACTCGTAGTTACCTATGTAGCTACAACTAGTTTTGAAAGTGACTATTTTATTAAGCAAATAAGTAAGTGAAAAAAAGGCACTTTGAAAACGTGTGGTACACGAAATTTTTTGCATAGTGATACCTACCCAACCCATATATGGGTGCGGAAAAGTAATATCGTTGACATTCACGATTTACTGTCACTCAAAAAAACATCGTGAAAAAAGTAACACTTTCCATACGATTTTTTGACAAAAAAGTCCGGTAATTTGATCACTCTACAAAAATTTTAATTTGTGCAACCTGTTGGGAAAAGCACTATTTTTCCCAACGTGTTTCACACAATATTTTTCCTAATTTTGACATTTAAAGTGATACTTTTCATCACCAGTTACGAAATATTTTACTTTTCACATCTGGTTGCGAAAAGTAAGGCATTTAACGTCGAATTTAAAAAAAGTTGTCAAAATTAGAAAAAATAATATATATCTAAGGGTATTCGACGTGTTCAAAAATAGTACATTATACATATATCAAGGTAGAGAAGTCCAGTATTTTCATATACGTATACTTGCGCAAAAAAGTGTTAGGTAGTATTTTCACCAAAGTGGATGACAAAATCAATTTTTTGCGTAGTGACCCATTCAAAATATATTCCAGAACCATTATTAGAGAACGTTATTAGCGAGGTTACTAGTTCTTTCTGAACTGGTACGTGCGTTCCCTCGTTTCCCTAGCAAAATTGGCACATCGGACACAACGGTAGCATTAAACAAAGCTTGAGTACAGTAGTACCGTTGAGTGAAGGATTTAATTACTCAATGGTAGTACTAACACCGTCCGTCAATATGGGAACACGATTTAAAAACCTACATTCGTTTCGTTTACAACAAAGATGACTTTTACATCGTTTATTTGTAAAGCAATTTCTTTATGAAATTGTTGCCATCTCTTTATCGCTGAAGTGTTGGCATGTGTTAGAAAATGACAAAAGCGATTGAAATTTGTTCACAAGTTAGTGATCTAAAGCTCATCTTTGGAGCAAACGACTGTATACGTCAATACCTTAGAAAAGACGACGATTCATTTTAAATAAACGGGTTTGCAAGCATTGCTCGCAAAATACCTATAGAAAGGTAGGTATACCTAAGTATAAGAAATTACACAAGTTATGAGGTTGTGAGTGAAAAGGAAAAGGCGAGGGAAAAGGTCATCGTGTTTCATTCCTCCGACATTTCTGACTACAGGGACGCCGGAGGCGGGTTGCTCAGGCTTGCCAGAGCCTCTTCAGCCAGAGAACGGGAATGTAAGGATAGGTAAAGTTAGGGATGGGAACGGAAGGAACGGAGTTAGGGTACTGAGGGGGAGAGTATTGCTCCAGCATTCGCTTCGTAGATTTCAACATAATGCTAGCAGTATGCGAAGCTACGTATGCCTGAGGGAAACCCTCGTTCGTGCATAGCATCATAAAAGTGTCGTTTCCTACCTGAGACAACACCTACACACACCAGACCAACAGAAACCAATAAAAGTTTAAAATACATATCTTCAAAATGATGATAATACTCGTCTATGAGGCAGCCTGCACACGCATTTATACCTACATCTCAAGAGCTTTAACAGATTAGATAAATCTTAAAATAGTTAGTGATTATCTGCTCATCTTATAATTATTGCGAAGCCCAATACTGGTTGGCCCGTATTCTACTAATTTATTACCGTATGATTTCTTTTTTCCCCAAATCGTCATGAAACCTTAATTTGCATGCCTACTTTATGTCAGGCAATTTTAGTTTCCATGACAGTGGGCCCTGCAGTGGGCGGTAACACTTTAGTCTTTAAGCTGGTATTATAGAATGTTGTCACCTAACGCCGGTGTTGTTAAAAGGCATGTGAATTTGCCATTTTCGAATCGCTTCTAGAACCTTTTCAACTCTTAAGACGATTTATTTCAAAATTTCAACCAAATCGGTTGGGTAGTTTCTTTCTGAACCATGTTTACAAGAATCATGCCGCACGCACATACACCCATTCATACAGACATTTTTTAACAAGTTAAAAAGTAATCGTAAACGATTTACACAAAGCGCATTTCCACTTGCATTCATTTCCCATTTGTAAGATGCAACTTCTGTTAAAATCGTAAAAATCCGCCCACAAATATGAAAGATAGCGTTGCACATGGGCAATCCATTGTTGACGTGCTACTTCAATTTCAGTTTATGAGAAGAATTTCATTTCAATGCTTTTCTAAATAAGAAAGTTGGAACTGCGCATGCGCAAACCTAAATTTTAAAACTAATGTTAGATTTTCCTTTGTTCCAAGCGCCTAAGTATCAAATTTCACTTAAATAGTTCCATAGATAAAAAAGTTGGCACGGCGCATGCGCAAAATAAAATTTTGAAACTGGCGCTAGATTTTCCTTTATTCCAAGTGCCTATGTATCACATTTCATTTAAATTCTTCCATAAATAAAAAAGTTGGCACTGCGCATGCGCAAAACCAAATTTTGAAATTGGCGTTTGATTTTCCTTTATCCCAAGTGCCTATGTATCAAATTTCGTTTAAATTCTTCCATAAATAAAAAAGTTGGCACTGCGCATGCGCAAAACCAAATTTTGAAATTGGCGTTTGATTTTCCTTTATTCCAAGTGCCTATGTATCAAATTTCGTTTAAATTCTTCCATAAATAAAAAAGTTGGCACTGCGCATGCGCAAAACCAAATTTTGAAATTGGCGTTTGATTTTCCTTTATCCCAAGTGCCTATGTATCAAATTTCGTTTAAATTCTTCCATAAATAAAAAAGTTGGCACTGCGCATGCGCAAAACCAAATTTTGAAATTGGCGTTTGATTTTCCTTTATTCCAAGTGCCTATGTATCAAATTTCATTCAAATACTTTTATAAGTAAAAAAGTTTGCAATTCGGTTTATAAATGGTCGAGATGCGAAAAGGGCACTGTGAATTTTGAATCGATTCGATTCAACTTTTGGCATTGCGTATTATATGGCTAAAGCTATGCCCATATTGAATTTCATGCAATTCAGTTCATAACTAACGGAGATGTAAAAGCGATCGAACATTTCTAAACAAAGTTATCGTTCACACGGACAGATAGATGGACAGACAGACAAAGGAACAGACGGAGAGACCAACCGGCAGGCGACAGATAGCAATGCAAAATTATAAACGATCTCTAGGATCGTTAATAAACGGCAAAAGTGTAAAATTATGGAACATGTAAAAAACGGTTTTTTGTTTTTTTTACAATAACTTTTTTTGTAAGCGGTACAGAAAAAATTCCTTCCTTGGTACAAGACTCGACACCATAACGAACCAAATAGCGAAAAAAGTAGAACAATAGCTCTTAAGATAAAAAACTAGTAGCGTCGCAAAGTTAGCGGACGGACGGACGGACGGACGGACAAAGTGGCCACAATAGCGCATTTTTTTTTAATTTTTGTGGAAATGCGCTAAAAACGGGTGAAGATATTAACAGTGTTTGGTGCGACAAGTGCTTAGCTGATTTTAGTAATAAAACAAACACGACACCGAGCACTAAACCATATCGGCGCTCTGAATCGCAGTATATAATTTATTATCAAATTGCGCATAACGTGAAGCCATAGTATACTGCGAATCAGACCAGAGCTGCTCTGAATAATAGTACAGAATGCCAATACGCCTCCCGGTCTATACTATAATGAGTTGAAGCGTACAGCCACGTTTTGACTTGCTCGCTATTTGACGCATATAAGTTATATGCCAGTAATTTGGTGTTGGGGGTTTGAGGTATCAGTTCATTTTGGAAAACGAGTCTCTGGGCCAGAAGTTTGGCTTTAGTAAAAAAATTAAACGTTGTATCTTGTGTGTATGTGTATCGTATTGAATTTGTTTTACTTTACTTTAAGAACAAAGAACACAACACAAGTTTCGTCACCACTACCGTTTGTTTAACTCAATATTCCCAGAGCTTGTCGATAGTAAGTAGCTAGTTCTTATAAAAAGGTTTTCACTCGATGGTAGGTATGAAGCAGGCAATCAATCAAACAATATTATAGAAAAAAAAGTTTTACTGCAGCTTAAGGTATAGGTAGTAGTTAAGTTTAAACAAAGTACAGGTTTCAGTCTTGCATTTTATGTATGGTTAATATGTACTATCATTGAATAAGTATTTATTGGTTATTCTATGCTACCTACTATGAAGAAGAGTCTTTTTGTATCTCGATTTTAAAATATTTGTAGAATAAGGCACATAACTTTGGAGGAATTGATCTGAAATAATACAAGATATGACATAAGCAAAAAATGTTTGAATAACGTACCTAAATAAACACTTCAACGCTAAGTAGTAACCAGGAATAGTAACCTCCACCATTTCACTTCTTTGGGCGTTCACTATACTCGTGGCGGCATACTTTTTGTTAGCCTTCGGCAAAAAAGAAGGATAGTTAACATTGGCTCTGTTCACCATCTCCGTATCAATAAAGAAGGGATGTACCAAAGTAGTTTTGATTTGACAATTTCCGTACAAAGCAAGCTCTTTTCGTAAACTATCCATTAACCCTTGAATTGCATACTTTGAGACGCTATACGGAATAAGAAGTGGAACGCCCCCAAAACTGCTTATCGATCCCAGAGCGACTATGTGACCATAATTGTTTTTTAACATTGACGGCAATATAGCTTTTATCATCTGAAACAATTTATGAAGCCGATACTGGCACAGTGATTGCAGATATATACTCACCCAAAAGTGAGACAAGGTGTTAACGCAGATATTTCGTTCAATTTCTTCTTTGGACATCGCACAAAGTCGGTTGACAAAAGCAATACCTGCGTTGTTAACTAAAATGGTAACATTTCCTACTGTCCTTTCGACATCTTGACACATATCCATCACTTTTGCGTAATCACTTACGTCGCACCTGTATGTCTATATTATTATAGTGTATCTAATTCCCAAACTTGAAAATACCCACGTATAAGCGTGTGCTTTTCCGTATCCCAGATCGGATATCATTCTGGTAGTTTTTCTGTTGGATTCTTCTTGTATGTCCACGCAGACCACGGTAGCGCCTTCAGATGCGTACAGAAGTGCCATCTCTCTTCCTATACCTTGGGCAGCGCCCGTTATCTAATCGACATTTGAAATGACAACAGCAGAAACTTAAGGTTTTTGGAACTTACCAAAACTATTTCGCCACTCACTGATTTTTTGGAGTTAGGGACAAAATATCTCCAAATTGACCCCAAAATGGCACACAAAGTATTTGCGATGATGCAAAACATGTTCAGGAAAGGAACGCAAGTTTATTTCTCCGATGGATTTAGAAAACTAGAACTTGATAACAGTGATAAAATATTACATGTACAATACTGATAGTAAACTCCCAGGGAGCCTTGACAGTAAAGACCTCTGAACTGGAATGAATTTGGTTACTTAATTGTAATTTTAAGTATCGCATGTTGGAAGTAATTTAATTTACTTGGCATTTACTTGTATTATTTTTAAATAATACACTTTGATGAGAATTAATTTCTTAATTGAATCTACTTTCTAGTGTGTAATATGTATGTTATTGTTAGCATACAATAGAAAGTACTTCCGGCGAATTCGTAGTTGTGTACGGTCTAAAACAAGTAACGTGGTTGGTGGTGCCATTTACTTACCCCTCTCGCCTCATACTGGTCTTCGGCATTGAATAAAAAATTATTCAATGATTTCGGTTATTAAATTAGATTTGGATCAAAATTCTATAGGTAACGCATGCTATCAAAAGTAACGTGTCTGCGTTCTTGCTGTTTTAACACAACGCATAAACATTTTTTACGTCTGATCTCACAGAAATTTTACTCACAGGCAATCTAATGAGTACGATTCACTGCTGTAACACAACGAGTCGAACCCAAGAAATGAAACCTTTTCTAAAATACGGCTAATGAGTTATCCGCCGTCAGAAATCTTTGTCGCTATTAAGTGATCGACTCGTCAGCAAAAATTGGATTTGTGAGAGGCGCACAGAATCGACAATATAAATGACATTTGTGCACGAGTGTCTAAATGATGGGGGAAGGAAGGAAGGAATTAATTTTCCACTCTCCATTTCTTTGATCTCTTATCGTGATCGGTTATATATGGAAGGAGGGTACTCAAAATTCATTTATATCGAACGAGTTTTTTTCAAAACGCTACCACTACTACATCGCAATAATATACCGCTGATGTTTAAAATGACTTCAATAAAATATAATAAAAGGTGATACGACACTATATCACCCAAAAAAGAAGGAAAGAAACGTGTAAGGGAATGGTTAATGTAGGAGCATCACAAATTTATTTAATGGCATTTCTATCAGTCTTACTCAATTTTATGATGGGGAAATTAACTTAATTATTCGTATCACTATGTGTGCTCAAAACATTATTTCTTGAAATAAGGTACATAATTGAAATAAATTATCAAAAAATAATTGCTTTTTTTTAAATTTAATTAAGCGCCCATTAGGCCCCAACTAAATAAAATTAAATACAAAAACTCTATTATTTTTGGAACGTTTATTTCAATTACGTTACCCACATTGGGCCATGAAGAAAATTTAGATTTTATGATTTATTGCTTGATTTTTGGTACTTACTCAGTAAAATTATCTTTTTTTCCTTACCATGAATGGCCACATACTACAAAGGAAAAGATAATCGTCTAGTAAAATTTTCCGAAATTCAAGAAAAATAAAAAATGAGCAGTCTAAACGATTATTGTCAGAGAATATGGTATGAATGAATCTACAATAAAAATGTTTGAAAACAGGAGATATGCCTGTTTCGGCGGCAGGAATCTGGCTATGTAACACTAACGTTTTTAAAAACTGGTTTTGCTCCCCGTTACTGTAACATGCTTAGCACCAGTTAAAAATGATGAAATAATTATTCCATATGAGACGTCTAACACTTATCACATTTACTGAAAGACTCTATTCATGTAGAGACTTCCTCGCGTCATATTTTATGAGCTAGCGCAATATGTACTGCATCAAAATGATACAAAATTCATACAAGATTGCGATGCACGTATTTTTATGCATATTTGTTGGGTATATTTTTAGAAAAAAAAACATCTCTACACTTCACCCATAGATATATAAATACATAGATACAGCCATACCCCAACATAGTTCAAAAGGACGTACCATCTATTACCATCACTTTCGGCACATTAATTACGTATAGCGCTATCTTTTATAGAGGTACCCTGAGCATGGAAGACAAGATTCGCATTATTTATTATAACTGTCAATCAAATTGTTAGCACAAATCACACAGAAAATTATCAGATTTGAGACTTTACAACATAAATAAACCGCCTTTTTATTTATTTAAATCGCATAGCAGCAAGAAATGTTACATTTAAAATGGAAGATGTTACTTATAAAGCTGGCAAATGAAGAATTTGAAAAAATTACAGCTGACAACTGGAAGAAAGTGTGTGAACATGTGGAAAGTGATTAATTTAAAAGAGAAGTTATATTTGGTTGATGTTGCTGAACTTTATAATACCTAAGTGTTAATAATGACAGTGATGATAAATTTCATTTGACGATGATTCGGATTGTGAGCTTTTACAAACGTAATGAATGTTCACTAAATGAGTATTATCACCAATTGGATATCATTGTTAAGGTGTTGTATTTATTTTAAATAAATGTACACGTAGTAGCTTACTTACTACAATTAGCACTATAATTTCAAAAAGAAACCCCACCGAATGGACATATGCCGAAAGGTAGGCAAGACGCGTAGCGACCAAAATTTGATATTGCACGCACACACAGTCTAAAAACTCGTTTTCCTAAGAATATTGGACGGATCCTTCTTTGTGATCATGATACAAACGCACTGCATCAACATCATATAGGCCAAAATAATAATTGGAAACGAATTCACTTCCTGTCGCAACAATTTCCTTTACCATTACGCCTAAAACCATGCAATTAAAATTAAAATGTTGAACATAAACTTTACTTACTTACGGTTTTTTTGATATTCTGCAAGCCAGCAATGAATTCAATGCAGCACATCATGCCAAACAGGGTAAACATTATCCCAAATTTGAATGGCGTAGTTCGATGTAATAAAACTATTTCAGGAATAACAATTATGGACGCGTCTATCATTATGGCAAGCACTAATGTTATTCGTATTCAATTGATAACGCAATAATTACATAATATTTAGTGAAAAAACCGCCCATCATGTTTAGGGCGAATATTTTTAGTTAGATTGGATTTCGCGCTATCGTGAAATGGGTCAACTGTCACATGACTTATGGGACGCGCTAAGTTTGTTTCAAGCGTCCGATTCGCGTACGACATAGTGGTTAATGCAATAAAAAGAGATAGAACATGTTTCATCTTGGTTAGAAAGTAATGGAGAGATGTACAAATTTCTTTGATATGTTTTTTAAAAACCGAGGTACGTTTGTTAAGGATGGCTGTATCTAGGTATTTATATATCTATGACTTCACCACGATTCGTACGCTCTTCAGCGGCAAACCTAGAAACTACTTTCCAGAGATTTCTTATTCTTAGTCAGGGGCGGACTGGGTACCTACGGGCCAGGTGGAATTGCAAAGGTTAAAGTATTAGTGTAATGAGGATTGGGAGGGGGGGGGAGCTTTGCGGTGCACCACAAAAACATTTTGTGCTTCAGCTTTCTCGAAAATCAATTAAAATATAGTTTTTTTTAATTGCAGCTGATAATTAAAAGTAACAAAATATATATAATCCAAACCAGGCGCGTCGCCTATAATAATAATGCGACAAAAAATGATAAAATTCCTTGTAAAACACTTAAATAAAAACAATCTAACATCAACCCTGATGAGAGAAACGGTTAATAATTTATTAATATTACAAGAAACTAAATACAGCACATACTTATAATATAACTTTCCAACGGGCCATGGCCAACAGACCAGGTGGCAATCGCCACCCGCCCCCCCCCCCCGCCCCCCCCGGGCCAGTCCGCCGCTGTTCTTAGTCACTTTTGTGATCTTTAGACATACAAGGGAAACGATAGTTGCTATACACATTGTTTAATACCACAATTTACAACATTGTTCTGACAAAGTAAAGGGCACACACTTCTAATATCTTTCATTTTGTGTTTGTAGTTCAACAATCTTTTTATGGAGCTTCACAATCTGCAAAAGAAGTACTCTTGAAGGTGCTTTGCTTTGGAGACCGGGCAATACTTACACTTTCTATTTGCTTCCCTGCAATTTCTTGATCAGTACGCGGCGACTTCGACTGTTCCGCTTGCGTTTGAAGGTATCTCATTTGGTTTACAACGTCATCTATTAATTCTTGTATATTCACTCTCTTCGCATGACGCCTCATTTTTCTTATACGCTTAGTTTTCTGTACCAAGGCGTCAATTTGCTCGTTCAAATCTTGTCGCGTGAGCATTCTTTGGTATTCCGGGTCAGTGTCGAAGGGTGGTTCTGACAGATCATTCAAATTTACTTCTCTAACCGGTTCCAACTTTTTCTTCAGCCTCCATTTGCTCAACGCCTTTAAATTTCTGAAATTTTAGTGAAGACGATCGATGTCATCGTGTGAACTTCCTTACCGTTCCTGTTGAAGTATTTTTTCCTGATCGGCTAAGATATCCTTTAATCGCTTCAGCCATATCTCCTTCATTTCACCCTCTTGGGCGCGTTCGATTTTCCGTTTATTGTTCCATGTTGAATGAGATTGTAGAGATATCTTTGAGCAACCCCTTGTTATCTTGTGCGTTCTTTTAACGACATTAGTTACGGTGTTCTTTTGATTAGTCTCATTCTCCGTTAATCTCTTTACGTCGATTACTGGCATGAATTTCACCTCTCGTTGCGATTGTCTCTCATTGTCCACGGAGACCTTATACTCCTTGTCAGAGCTAATTTCACTTTTCGAGGACGCATTTGATATCGCATCAATTTTTGCATCGGCATCCGATTGCGCGCGAGTTAAAAAATACTGTTCCCTAAGAAAGTTAGATATAGCCACGATGCCTTTATCGGTAACCTCATGAGGTGGATATGTGAGTGGATTTCCCGATACTTGCAGCACCTTTAAATTTGGAATTGCACCTGAAAAATGTAATTAATAAACCTCGATAATTGAAGTCACTTACCCAATTCGTTTGGCAGTTTTTGGATTAAGTTATTTTGTAGCAGGATCGTTTCTAAATTAGCGTGATCGGCCATTCCGCTCGGTAGCGCCGTAAGTTTGTTCTTCCTCAAATCGATCCATGTAAGTTTAGGTAGCTTTGCGAAAAAATCGTCAGGAAGATTAAACAACTCGTTATTTTCCAAGTACAGCATTTTCAAGTTGCACATTTGCATAATGCTCTCCGGCACTTTTTCTAATTTTTTGTTAGCCTGATCGGAAATTACCTCAATTAGCGACATTTTAGAAATTTTGAGTTTGACATGTAATAATGATGTGGATGCAACTTTGTTTGTTACCATGACATGACATCCATAAATCGCATTATTGATTTTAAGTACGAGAAGTTATAGTAGGGGAGCTAGCTCGAAATCCACTTCGTTATCAAAATTTTAACCGATGGAGTTCTACTTTGGCCTATCTGAGTAAGTTAAAATCGACCGTCTGCCGCCTCAGGTCATATGACTTGCGGCACCAATTCTAAATGGTTGTTTTTTGAGAAAATAAGTTACACGCCAAATGAAAACGTTGATAATGGTTCTTAAAATAGTTATTTGTATACTTAGGCCGCGAAGTCATTCTTTAACGTACCGAAAAGAAGATTGGCGCCGAGGCCGCTTGCGGCCGAGGCAAGGCAACTTTGAGGGCGTTAAAGAATGACGCGGCCGTGGTATACACAACATTTTTTGTGCAATTGTGTAGAATCGTCAATAAATAAAAATGAGATTTCAAAAATAATAATTTTCGTCGCAAATAGAAAGACGGCCAATTTTCATTTTACCATGGAAATGAGATAAACAATGAATAATTTTTCGTGAAAGAAAAGTCAAAATGTGTGACTCCGAAAGTGATTCTTCGATATCCGGAACTCCTCCGGAAATAAAACTTGTTGCGAATTCTGCTGTGTTGCAGTTATGAGTTAGTACCTGAAAAATCGAAGCGGCAGTACGAAAAATGCTACAAGGACTTCAAGTGTACCTGTCAGTTTGAGTTCTAATGAAAATCAAAATGTTACAGTTTCAAAGTATAACCGCTTCTAACACTTTACACTTTATTTCAGGAGTAAGTATAAGTAACAATACGAACTGTTCGCTTAATATTAACATTTATCCAAAAGATTTGTAATTACCTACATGCTGATTGTCAAAATATATGTGACATTGTCTTACTTTAACGGCCGTCGCTATGACAGCGGCCGCGAAAGTGAATTTCGCGGCCGCCATGGCGAACGCGAAGTTGTTGTTTCGCGTCCAATTGCACAAAAAAATATTTAACAATTAACAAAAAAACATTTGATAACTCTGTAAAAAATAATTCTCTTGAAGAATATTAATTTTATTCTCTACGGCACTGGTAAAAATTGTACTGTAACAATTAATTTTTGGCAATGAAATAATTAATACCACGGCTAGCTCGGTAATAAATAAACTTTTAATTTCTCTTACAAAAAATAAATAAACTTACCTTTATCGATTGGTTGAAATTTTCTGCAATTGTCATTTTTCTTTTGGAAGGTCGCAGCAATTTGAAATTGGGGGGTGGCACGCGTTGGGCAATACGATCGGACCTCTTGTTTACCAGTTGAATTAGGTTACTGGTTGAAAATTAATTTCGAAACATGGTTGACGCAATTTCTTTCTGGAGAAACCGTGCTTGAGACTTACTATGATTTCCTTAGTTGAACTTTGAGTTCTTCACAGTAATAGCTTACCGATGTTGCAGTGTGCAATTATCAAAAATGTACCCTTATAACTTAGACTTTTACACCAAACAGAAGCTTGAATTAATTGTCTTTAACCTTCTTACCGGTAGTCGTTTTGTTCATAATGTTGTTCGCACTGCATATAAACAGTTTAGGCGCACGAATTTGATTAATAGACTACCTTTTTAATCATAACTAGTCACTCTAAAAACAGCGCAATTGACCGTTTTGCACCTGGGACCCCAACACTTTCGTATCGAACGAAATTTTGTTTGTGGACCATTTTTTTTTTAATTTTAACAAGCTGTAAAGGAAAAGTAAACTGAAGATTTTTGGAAATTTTATTATTGAAGTTGGACACGGTTAGTGAGTACAGTTTTAAAACAAATATATACATCTTACAATTTTCCAACAGGTAGGTAGGTAAATGGTGCGGCCAATGTGAGACACCAAGGTTTCTTTATCGACTTAAAAATATGTTAACAGGTTTAATTTCTCAATCACGGTTGCTGTAGCACTAGTGCGTACACCGACGACATTACTTAATTATTATTAAATAATACTATAATTTATTAAATTGGTCGTGTGCATATAACAATTCGAAATTGTTTTGTACATATCCTTCATTTAAGTCTATTGGTAAGGGAAATAAATAAATAAATTTAGGCTGCCAATATTACTAACTTACAATCCAATTTCGAAACAGTCTTTGGAATGATGTGATTGCTTAACATTTAACAGTTAAAACTAATCCTAAACTCGCAAGCCCTATTAGGTAGTATTAACATTTATTAAATATTTAATCAATTCCTTTAATAAATTATATATGAATTTAGCTTCAACATTAACCATAATCCAGCAAAGTAACGCAGTTTGATGAAATCTCACTGGATAATTAAAACCAGTTAATATAATAACAAGCCGTAAATTTTGATCTGTCAAAATGAAAATATACGCATTTTAATGGCTGGTGCTTAAGGTATCAAAGGACGTGCTCATTTCAGTCACAACAATTCTAACATTTACAAAAATAGGGAACTTATTTCAACTAGAACATTTTTTTTTTCAATTTTTAATTTTATAGGAAGGGCATTATTTTCGCACAAACAGAGGCCTGCTACTCGATGTGATGTAGAAGTTTCTTTTTGGATACAGTGAGCTTCTTGGAGTGAACTTCTCGACGTTTTCGCTGATTGTATAAATCGACGATATCTTTATCCCGCAACGATCGGGTACGATTTGAAAATTGGGACCGACCGGCTCATCCAAGCTGCAGGTCGACGAGCCCAAATTTAACAATAGAGGCCTTTTTTGCGAATCGGATCTAAATGTTTTGTTAAAAAAATTAGTTACGTGCTTTGGGGTAGAAAGTTTGATCGATAGAGGCCGTTTGGTTGAGGAAAATGGCGCTTTACATTGTAAATACTTATACTCGTTCTGATACTGAGCGTTTGATAAAGCGAATATGTTATTTATGTTATTTAGGTTATTCTGTTTTGGTAAATATACGTAGTTATTTTTCGACAGGTTATTGTTGTTTATATTGTTGTAGTAGTATTGGGCAAATTTCCCGTTGTTTAAATTTTTTCTATTTCCAAACGTGTACCACGTCGTTGTATTGTTCTTCTGCGATGAGTTCTTGGAATAATGGTAGTAAATTTTATTTAAGGTTGATTGTAAGGGCTTCGTGCTTGATTTCACACAAGTACACGCTTGATTTACTTGACAACCAACTTCGGTACGTCGTCACACCTCCTGCAGAAACTTGACAGGACAAACTCCTTGACGATTATCACCAGAACGGATCATCACCATTCCATCGATTTCCTCACCTATTTGAATTACTATTTGGTCCCTCAGCAACATTAATCCATTTTCCCCATCCGACAGTTGCAAATTGTGTGTAACCTACAAAACGAAGGCCATCAATGAACAACCCCAATTCAATTTTTACATTGGTCGAATAGAATAACTCGGATTTCAAAGTTGAAGATCAAATATTAGCGGCGTATTTGAAATTTAAATGTATGGAAATACAAGCGTGTGAATATTTATGATTGTTAAATATGCTTTTTCTGAAAAATGATTTCAAATTAGGGTATCCACTTTATTAAAATATTCTTTTGTTTTCTGCGCTTAAGGGTCGATACGTATAATGCCAAAAATATTTATTCAAATTATTTAACTCCATACATTTGCAAAAGTGCTCTTGCAGTTTTAATTAAATATACGAACACAGCATAACGAGTAATAGAGATCGAGTAGGTACAGATTTGAAACGTGTGGATTTTCTTAAAATTAGGTTGGGATTATGCTATAGAATTGTACAATTGTACATGGTGCATAGGAATTCATATCAAATTTCGCAGCATGAAAATGTTTTTAAATCTTAATCCCCTTTTTAGCGCATTTTCCAACGATGCTGGGTGCGCTATTGCAGCTACTTTCTCTGTCCATTCGTCTGTCCGTCTGTCCGTCTGTCCGAGGCCTTAACTACTCCTAGAGTTTTCAAAATATTAAGTTCGTTCTTTTTGCATTCGGTAGAGTATTGCTTTCATGCACAAAATTTTCATTTAATACATAAACACATACCATATTTCTTCTTCCATTCCTTTTTTTCGCAGTATATTTTCAATTCCTTCCATCGTTTCCTTCATTTGTTTGTCCTGTTTCCATTATTAAGTGACAGAGTAAAGCGAAACAAGGTTTTTAGGATAGTATATGGTGGTTGTTTGCTTGCGAACACGATAATTGACAATCACTTGAACTTTGAAGCAATTCGGTTCAAACTTTGTACAGTTGACCCATATGCCACATACAGTGATATTTATTAAGAAGTAGATATAGAGATATTGTATTGTTTTTCCCTATGTCTAAGACCGAATCTCTTCTGAAGGGCGCCTAATTATAGGCATCCAAAACTTAAAACAAATAAACATCTGGTTGTCATATTAATTAGTTTGAAAATTGTTGCTTTGGCTTAACAGAAAATAAATCTCTTACGCCCTTGAAACTGTCACCGGCACTATACCAATTGACAAGTTAATTTGGTTGCACAAAATTAGCCGCCCTTCAGAAGAGATCTTTCATTTAAAAGTAGACAGGAAAAAACAATACACATAAATCCCTATGTCTACTTCTCAATAAATAGCACTGTATTTGAGTCAAAACCAGTGACCTCGTCGAGTCACACCACTCTGCCACTTTTCTAGATCCGCCTTACACGCGGTGTATTATTGTATTATCTCTGCGCATGAGATCACATTTTCCTACAAAAATTCATCCACTATGACCATAATAATTTTTTCTGTCTTTTGTACATAAAGGCAAAGAATTCGGCAAAAAAAACACTTTGGGGGTTTCTTTGAAACATGACAAAAAATAGCTATAGCGTGGTTCTCGCTCAGACGGAGTACCGGAAAAATTCCCGGGAGAAAGTGAGGGGCTTCTTTCCGAAAACTATCTTATTGTTTCCACCTGTTTGAGCCAATCAGTTGTACCTTCACGACATCCAGCCGCCATCTTGTTATCTCTGATATGATCTACGTCCATTTATGTTTTGAATCGAAATTAATGAAACAAACTTTGCACTGTGTAGTTTTGTCTCTCGTCGGAATTCGTTTAACAAGTATTATTTACTCAAAGTCAATTTCTGTTGTTTATCTAATTTCATTACTCGAGATCTTTTATTTGTTTATTTGCCGTAAATTTATTCTGAATTACAGTACTACTACTCTGGTCTATTTCCAAGTTTAATGTGTTTTCAGGTATATCTGAGTTGAATGCAGATGCCTAAGCACTGCTCCTTTTTTACTCCTTAGGGCATCTTTTAATTTATTTAAAATGAAAGATTTCACGTAAGTGTACGATTGGGAACAGCAGCATCGACATTTCAAATGTGTACCTATATCGATGTATGGGACATTCTGTGATTTACGCCGTATAGGGAATATAGACTTACCTGCAGCGCTTTTTCTCCCGCCGCCAACTTGGAGCAATACTTCGATGGAAAATAACCAACCCTTCCCAAACATTTGCCTTTCCACCAATCTGGATCCGCAAAATCTATCACAGTCACCTTATCACCCGCCTTGAGATCCAACTCGTCTTGGTGGCGCGACTTAAAATTATAAAGGACTACGTAGAGGTTCGTCGGTAACAAACGATGCGTTTTCTTAAACGACACATTTTAAAGTGCACAATTTAACTTGGTTATTTTTAAGGTACCTTCACACCAACGGGACTGGGGCACGGCGACGTGCTCGCCGAAGACGGGCTCTTGTCGTTGTCGTCTGGAAGCTCAACCGATGACATTCTTATATTCTTGGCGGAGAGTAATCGACGATTGTGAACTGGGCTAGATGGAGCTAAATAAGAATTGGCAATTGTCAACCCCAATGTAGTAAAAAGCGTATTAAGAATAAGACAAAAAAAACTCTGTATAGATGCGTACTTGATCGTGCTTTAACAGAACCCCGTGCAATTGAGTTGTATGGAGGTCTTGAACGAGCTGGAACTAAAAGAACAAAAAGAAACGTGCAATATTAATCATTAGTATTTGTTGAAAAGCAAGTACGCAGTGTTAATAGGGAGACATTAAAAGCACAAACAAGCCAAGTATATTAGGAGTGCAAGCAATATATTCCACGTCCATCTCCTGTGTTCGTGCATAAAGCCATTTCAGTGCGAAAAAACACCTAAACACATTCACTTCCTACACTGAATTCTGGAAGAAGAGCTTTCTTTGGAGTGGGGCTCACTAGTTGTCGCAGTGCCATGGTGTCTCCTCCTCTGCACGTGCTCTGTGCTTTCTGGCGAGTCCAGGGAGAGGCTTTTCATGCGCAGGTTTAGCTTCTGCCGACGTGGGGAGTGGGGAGCTGACGAGAAATGCGATTATTTTTAACTTTCTTAGCAATACTTTATTTATTCAAACAAAATACAGCGAAAACACTACACAACGAAAAATGCACACTGAGGATAACAAACATGCTGGATTAACTGTTGTGGTGCACTTCGCTTTCAAAAAGTGAATGTGCCACGTTTCGGTGTTGCTCTAAATTACTACCATCTATTAGGGAACTACTGCACTTGTCTAAGATACAGACCGAAAGATTTCGTCCCATTTTCAAGGGAAAACGTCACAGCAGTGGGAGAAGTCCGCATGCTTGTTCCTGATAAAACAAGACAATTTTACTAGGTTTACACGATTAGAATTTCTTGAAGGACTACGGATCGATTTATATCAAAAATAAATCGATTAGCAACTTTCTTTCTAAGCACTACCACGCGTGTAAACTTAGCAAAGTTGGAAAGACATACGAAAGTGTAAACAAAGTAAAAGGAAGAGTGTTATGGGAGTTTCAAAATTCTGGGGGATCTCATCACTACAATTTTAGTTATTGAAGCTACACGCCGCCAAACCTTAGTTTCAAACCAATATCACTTACGCGTTGCCTTTTTATCAAGCGCGCAATACGAAAAGACCTTTTTTGTCGCGGTTTATGTAGATAAAAAGAAACACTTTTAATCGAAGTACGTACAGGAAAATTGAGTATACCTAAATGTCTTTACAATTAATAGTCTTTACGTAAATAAAACTAAGTCACTTGTCGAAATGAATTTTACTTTTTATATTTAGTTCCTTTCTTTAAGCTATTTTTTCCTTTAGATGGTGAAGGTGAAGGGGGTGTTGGGAGTTTATCGCGACCATTTTCTTGTTCAGTTACCGATAGCAAACATAGAGGTTCTCCAAAAGGTCGGGTACCGGAAGCGTCTTGTGAACCTCGCTCTGAAATTATCATTGTTCTCAGTTGGGGAAATAGGGATAAAGAAAACAAAATAAAAATGCCTTACGCCTAATTAGCACCTCGTTTACGTCACAACCAGTTGAAGTAAACGAAGCTTTTTGAAAACACCACACGTACAAAAATTTGTTGTTTCACTCGGTCGCTCCCATCTCTCTGCACAGAACTTTTCCACCAATAATCGCTAGTATGTAAATAAATGATTATAAATACTTTAGCGTTAAAAGGAGACAAGCAATAATAAGGAAGTTTAAAAACATAAGTTGCAAATAAACGAGCGATCGAGTTAAACAAAAAATATCTACCATCCACAATCTACCGAAGCCAGTAATGCGAAAGTTTGCGAGCTTAGTGAGAAGATGGGCATACCAGTATCTTTCAACATGCAATTACTATTCCATGTGCGTTCATTAATATGTTAGATGGTAGATGAAATGCTTCATGCAATTACAACTTAAACTAAGAGTTCTGCGCTGAAATGATAATGATTATAAGATCATAGTTTCTCTTCTACGGTACAATGATAAGTGAAGAAGAAAATGACGGCCACTAATCAATAATCATGTATTCTAAGAGCATAGATAAAATGAGTTGCTGTTTTAAATACATTGTCATCGTTTCATCGCAATTTGCGCGTATGAGCTTCCATAAAAAATTTGGTGGTGGAGATGCATTCGTTTCCTGGCTCTTGGCCATGTGGAAGAAGTATGTTATTTTGACCTGCTATCCCCACCATACACTATGCATTCCGGCGAATTTTAACTAGTAAGCTTGTATTCTCTCTTGGTAGTACAAGTGACTGCTATGAAGAGTTGTGGATACCGATCCTGTACAAAATTACCGTTCCAGTTGAAGAATCACTGTCGAGTTCTCTGGAATCTAATCTCTGATGGTCGTAAGGAATAGCCACGCTTTTTTCAGGATGAGATTAAGCTTTGTGATCTCCTTCTAAAGATAATGACTCGCATTCCGTATTTATTGAGATTATGAAAAGCCAAAGTAACTACTGGGTCAATGCAATTGAAAGTTAAAACGTTGGATATAACCACCTCCTAAATATAGGGTATCAAGTCACTGTTTTTTTACCGTTTATAATCTTAAAAAAATCTAAAGAAAAACTGTAGAAGTATTGTAGGGCATCATATACTTATTAGCAGTTGCATTTCAAAAGCGTCGCTAAACGATCTAGTGAGTTTTAAGGCCATAAGAAAAATAAGATTCAATGTCCCCTCATGAGATCAATCTTTTTGAACAACTTGGAGGACAAATTAGGTGCTGCAGCAGGTGTGGCTCTTTGCTTCGATTTATATAGTAACATCACCCGTCAAAGACAAGTTTCATGGTTCGTAATCATAGCATTTAACTACAGGCTCACATAAAACAGAAACTCATCATAATTTTTACCGCATCAGGAATCTACCTAGCCTCAGTTAGAATTTAAGCAGTTATCGTTCATTGTTAACGTTTACTGCGCCATCGACGATGAAGAACCAACAACTTATATTAATACTATAAATAGTCATAGTTAAACCCTTCAACGTTCGAGATATCGGTATGGGAAAAATTAAAAAAAAATAGGGAGTTAGCATTAAGCTCCGTTCACACGTCTTTTATGAATCGTGATAATTACGGTACGTGATAAAAGGATGTGATGTTCACATGTACTTCGTATCATCGTGAATCATGAGTAATAACGATACATCTAAAGACGAGTTTATGCTCAGAAAAAATAAAAATAAAAAAACCTGGATTCAATGGATTTCATTTACATATCTTCACAATTCAAAAATCGGATTGCGCAAGCGCAAAATACATGTTTTGATTCGGCATTAGTTGTTCTTTTTACTAGAGGTGCCTACATTCAAAATTTCATGCAATTCGGTTCGTAACTAACGGAGAGATGTCAAAAGAGCCTTTCTAATTTTTTGGCCTGCATTGTCAATTCACGAACTCCGATCTACAAATTTCACTTACAAAATGTTATCGTAATCGGTCCATCCGTTCACTTTCAAATTTTTGGGAAACACATTTAAGAGGGTCGTTCCTCTTGGTACAGCATAGATCTTCACGCTTTTCGATTTTGCTTTTCACGAAAGGTTTACGGTTGTTAGTTCCTTTATGCAAATTTCGCAAATTAAATGTAATTAGTATTATCATTGAATAAGGCTTATTCAATGGTATTGTTATACCTCGACTGGACTCGCAAACCCGTTTTGTAATGGTAGCTCTAAACTTGGATTCATTGATTCAAATTGTATGGAGGTAGGTAAAGTTGGGATTTTTTTTGTGGTTTGGGCATTACATGTCATATAGAATCTACAGAGGGTCGAACTTTCCAATAAATTGTATTTGGTGGAATTCTAAAAGTTCCGTCCAGCGTTATCTTAATTAAGGCTACAGGACTAAATTTGCGAATTAAGCATTAGGTCATCTTTATATCGTGGCCAAATGTGCAGAAAATCCAACGAGTTATTACATTTCGAGGGATACGGCCAATTAGATTTGCTCTTAACAAAAAATAAAATGGTTTACTTCATTACTATAAGCCACCCTGAAAAGAACCGTTCATTAATCAGTAAAAAATTAAGTAAGGGGTATTCCGGGAAATTTGAGATTTTTAATAATAATAATAATGCCTTTATTGAGCTACATCTTACACGAAAAAAAATTTGTTTTTATTACCAACTACTCACTACTCAAAGGGCGGAGTTCAGATTGTAATAAAAATTAATTCGCGGTTGAGCCAACGCCCGGTACCATCAGCGGGTTGCCCATAGAACGATTTTGCATTCGTTCGGGTCTGGATTACTAGAGCAAGCAGTGTCTAGTTAAAAAGTAAATTTGTTCTCTGAGGATTCTTGGCGGGGAATTAATCTGGGAAAATTTTGGGAAAAAACCCGGCCCTTTAATCTCGGGGAGGGGGGGGGGGTCAATTTTGCAGTTACAAAGAAAAGTTAAAAAATTATTTGGCTTTGGATAACGGGTTTGTTAACCGTGCAGCTAAAAGTAAACAGAGATTGGGGTTCCAGGTTAAATATAGTTACAACAAGTTACGCGGAAAAAATTCCTGTGCGTATCCGCGACCCAGTTGGATAAATTAAGACACAGAAGCGAGTTAATTGAATGTGTTAGTTTACTACACTACAAGGATCACTGTTGTGTAATCGGGCGAATTAATGGGTATGGTGAAATACGCACGTTTTAAACAACCGTATATCGACCAAGGACAAACCAATTTAGCGCGCCAGTATATTTTGTTTGCCATAAAAGGCTATGATTACAAAATTCAAAGTGTGAAGTAAAACAAAAAAAAGAGGGAACTGACCTGTGTATTTGAAGAGGGGGGGGGGGAGGTAGCCCAGGGAGCGTTTCTAGATATAGAGGGTGCGTATAACAACATCACGTTTGATTCAATTCGTAAGGCTGCTGAAGGCTTTGTCAGTGATGGGTCAATGGTAAGATGCATCCGAGTCATGCTTGGAAGCAGTCATTATATCTTCAATCGGGATGGCGGAGATGAGCTTCTCGACTACTATCCACAGGGTGGGGTGTTGCCCCCATTGCCTGGTACTAGATGGCCGAGGACGGAGCGTATACCCAGTGATACGGCGGACGATAGGTGGTGACGAATATAAGGAGAGAATGCACCTTGACGGGCTCACTATTCGTTGACGTCAACTCGGTCTGACCAGGTCAGTGAAATAATTGGGAGTCGTCATAGACTCCCGCCTGAAAGAATAAGCAAAAGCATGCCTATGCCTGGAAGTCGCTGGAGCCATAAAAATCTTGCTTGCTTACAATCTAAACACATCAGTGCATCGTTTGAAAAAACTAAATCCAAAGAACAATTGATTCGCCTCACAATTTAATGTAATGTCATGTCCCGACGGGAAGTTCAAATCTGCAGCTCCATTTCTTTGAGTTTCCCGAAATATTATCGATATAAGGAAGGCCGACTGAGCTTATTTCATGTGTTGTGATATTCGTTTATTTATTTAAAAATTTAACTACTAAATCTATCGAAAGAAAATTGAATCAGTCTTTTCTTAAAGAGATAAACCTCTGATGACCTGAAGCCGTTTGTACGCTATGTATTTTTACCATTTATGATTTCATTAGAGTTAAATTTGATGGAAAAATACAAGTAATCAATCTAGTGATATCATCAGGTCATCATTACTACTTATAAGGGCAATTTCAGTACGATGACTACTGGTATTTTGGAATTTATTCGATTCATCTTGCTCAGAAACTCCAGTCTTATTTGACAGACCACAAAACAAGTACATAACGATCCACCGGTCCAAATAAACCCGGGGACACGACTTGATGTACTGACTCAATTTTACCTGCCGTGCATAGTTAATTAATTCCGTACACAGAGAAGTAAAAATCCCCAAACGGTCCCAAAAATTTCGGAATTTCCATTTCCTCTTCAATCTTTTCTTAATAAACTTTTGAAGGGGAAATAGGGCATTATTTCCACTACATAGCTCGTTAGCTAGTGAGAAATTAGGTGTCAGAGATTTCCACATTTTGTTGTCGGGACAAGAATGTTTTCAATTCTTACAAATTTAATCCAGATTTGCTATGTTCATGTTCGGAAATCACCAGACACCAAAGTTCTCCAACAAAACTTTTTTTAACCACCTTAGGGTGGGAATTTTTACAAAATTAATCGGAAAGAGCACACTAAACTTGCTAAAAAAATAAAAAAAGAGACATAGTTTACTAATTGACCCATTTTGGAGCTTTGGTTTACTTAGAATCAAATGTTTTGCTTTGGTCCCGTCTATCGAACAACATATTTACTTTCACGTACAGCCTGTATATTCAGGCGATATTTATTGTACGAAGAAGGAGAATAGGTTTATAATAGAGATATGAATAAATGAGAAACGTGCTAAGCGTTGGCTTGGTAGTACAAGTTTATTTGTCTTTGTTTCTATTTTCAAGAGGAATGGTGTTAAAGTTAATGGAACGTTTTGTAATATATTTTGCTATAGCCTGTTTTTTTAATTAATTAAACATCTGCTTCAAGAGCCAAGTTTTGTAGCACAACATTGGTACATGTATTAAACATTTTGAGATCCTTACTGAGAAACGTAATTTCATTTGATATAAAAGCATAGAAAACCGAACATTGTGATTGATTTCGTCCGTCTGTCCGTTTTGGAATTTTTAAGTACTTCTCTCCTTGAACGGTTGTCCTCTACCTGTTGTCTGCATACGTGGTGAATGAAATGTATGACACGTTTCGTTGCAACGAAAGTTGCATAGAAAGTTTTGAAAAAATGTTCAGGATAAACCTATTGCGATGCAATAAAGGCAAAGAATGGGGATGGTGATATTGTTGCTAATGAATTCGCTACGGCAGTGATGCTAAATCTAACCATAAACATTGCCCAATGCCCAGTCGATGCATATGTATCTACGGAGCTGAGACAACAAAGCTGAATATACATACCGCATAACACATAACAAGCAATTTTTGAAGTAATTCGTTAACAACACAACACATAAAAGAACACAAAAACCGCGTACTTTCTGGCAGAGAGATGGAACGATGGCCCGGAGAACCGTGCCTCGAACGTGATCCAAATCCAGTCAGACTTTTCATTCCTGCAAAAAGTCTTCTTCTCATCGAAGTGCTATCTGCAGTACTTGGTCCTTGAACACGTTCAATATAACCACGTCTTCGATCTAAATTTATTATTAGCATTTCAAAAAATTGTGAATGTGACTTTCTGATGTAATTCACGTTTAAGTATTTTTAAGCTTATTCCGTGTCATATGTCCAGTTACCTAAATAAGGTTTTCGATAACCAGCCTCGAGGGTTATTGTCAGTTCGCTATTAGTTAAAACTCGTTAAAATGATGTGGTGATAGCGCGAGGCGTCAAATGCACGTGCCAACAAACGTTACTTACCTTTCCGTGGGTAACCTTTAATTTATATTAGATTTTAAGAACTCCCCCAGAGTGGACTAAGGATATATGGGATATTAAAGGATCGTGAGCAAATACTTTCATGCAAAGTACAAGAACTACTACAAGAACAAGTGTATCTAGAGAATGTTGAAGTATGGCTAAATACTTCCTAGCCTTAAAGTGAGAAGTTAACTTTATATTCGTCGCGCTTTCTTATTCAATGACATGCGGCCACTAAGAATGTGTACGAATGTAAAGTTAGTGCGAAGAAAAACAAATTTAATATTGAGGTTTGGGGAACAAACCTGAGCTAGTAGAGCAAGGAGCAGGATTATTAACAGTTAGGCTAGACCCCTGTGCTCGTTGGGATTGAGGTGGCGGGCACCCTTTGCGGTTCAAACTTTGACCGGAACTCCCCGAACTACCGGGAGCCGATCCTGGCAAGCCCCTGTCCACAGTTATCCCTATCGGGGGAACTGGTTCCAAATTTACACGAGGTTTGTTATTGGATATTTCCCCGGCTTGTTTTAATACTTGGTATATCTGATCCACTTCCGATCCTTCTGGGAAATCGAATCTGTTATACTTTCGTTTTATTTCCACAATTTTAAGTACATTTCAGCGTCATGCCCTAATTACTTCAATTAAAGAACTGCAAAGATTCGAGTTACTTCTGTTAGTTAAAAACAAATTCAAAACTAAACGATTCAAATACAGCAAGAAGCGCCGATGACTTTCTAATGAAAAGAGAAGTATATTGTCATGAGAAATTAGTAAGGAAACACACAATTACTACCAGACAACTTTGAATATACCTATAGGATTTTCAAGGGAAGGTTTCATAACGCTGTTATCCTTGAATGAAAGCTGACGGTTTATTGTTGCCATCCGCGTATAGGGTTCGTCCTCGACACCTTAATTTTTGAGAAACTTTTAAGAGAGTAACAAGTGACAGATACATAGAATAGAATTACTGACACAGGCTTTGTTTTCTACTAGTTACGGTTTGAAAGAGAAATGAAAATGCACATATCGCTAGTATACTTACTTTCTTCCTCAACCGTAGACTCCGCCACACGTGACTCAATTTCGGAAGTAGATTTTTGCCTCCTCAAGAGACGCGATTTCGGTTGACACTTTGGAGCTTTATCTTGGCAATCGACGTGAACGTTCATCTTACAATATCGACATTTCAATCCCTGCCGCGTGTGTCCTGAAATACGATTACGTAACATAATTAAACAGTATTCTGCCTACCTCTCAATATCTGCGAGCAAATATCGCACGGTGTAATTTTCTTGTAGGTGTACTCTTGGAAAACGTGGGCGTCCGGATCTGACCTCGGAACTTCGCGGTTCGACGCCGAGCCATTTTTTCTAAACGAAACATAAGTATTTTAATGGGTGAACTTCGAAATGGCCACCTAATAGAAATGGGATAAGGGTACGATCTAAACTTACTATTGTATTATTTACTCTAAAGGGTTCTCTAGCTTTATGTACGCGACATCACAATTTCCTCAATGTCTAGATATAGTTTTATGGGGGTTTTATTGCCTCGTATAAAAGCAATTGGAAACTTACGTATAGTATATGGTTTTATTCAATATATTTTCATTTCGTTGCAAAACGACACATTGCGTGCAACTTTATTGCTCGGAATTAACACTGAGATATCAATGTTCAAAGTAACCCATCTTTAACAGCAGCTGATGGCAATTGTGCAGCCGAGAAAAGTTTGGGACGACCAACTAGATATTTACTGTATTTACCCACCTTTAGATGTTAATGCCATAAAATTTAAATTTGGATAGTTAACCCAATCACATTTAGGTTTCCAAGTAAAATGTTTTCAGAAATAAAACGTCTTTCTGAAGTCCTGCACATGAATGATGCAATCACCTACGAAGTAAGATCTGCACCATTTCAATATAATGATAATAATGGGTTAATTAAAACAAAATTCCACTAATATGACTGAGAGACGCATTGAAATAAATTGCCTTACCAGAATCGGCTCTAACAGAGGATATTCGTTAAAAGGCAAGACAAGAAAGTCATTATTTGTTCAACTGCTCACTATTCAGATTGCAGGACTACAGCGACAGATTCGACAATCTGCTTGAGCTAGATTAAGGAGTCAAAAATGTGTACTTCCCCGCTTCAAAAAACCCGAAATACATCCGGTTCGTTAGGTCCGATTTTTTGTAGTGCGTCAAATTGTATTATTATAAAGTGGAAATTTTTTTTGGTTGTTACTTGAATTTATTTTCCAAACAAATATTGCTCGTGATGTAATGCAAAGTATTTGACTTGTTGATTGTTGGAAGATGAACGATTACGTCATTGAACGCAATTGTTCTGTAGATGGCTCCAGAAGGTTTCAGCGTCTTAAAGTCTAGGGTATACCTCAAATTACGCCCCCTTTAGAAGCAATATAAGGTTTCATTTCTGAATAAGCAAGTGATAAACCACTAACTCAAGAAATGCTTACCTTGAATTTCTTGAATGATTAACAGTCGTTTTAGTCCAGGCAACGAAGTCCAAAAAAGGGTGAATAGAGGAAAAATCATGTAGAAGCCAATTTTGGCACAGATGTAGGGGAAGGTATCCTGAACAACATACTAAAAGTACTGAGGGGTGGGGTGTGAGCTAAAGGAGAGGGGAGGAGTTAGTCTCTTTATTATTATTAAAATGATACTGACTTTTCGATCCAAATTGTGGCTGGTGATGAGATTTAGACGAACCAAAAACTAAATTTGAATCCAGACAATGGATCCACAATTATTCTCCTCCTCTAAAAAAAGGTACGCACCCTGGGAAGCTGATGGCGACGGTTTTGTTGGGATATGATACGTGATTTCCTAATCGAATACATGAAAAAAGGGACTAATTACTAATATAAGTTCAGAGGCAAAACCATTGACGATAAACGGCCCTCTCAGATGAATCGGAAAATGTTTCTGCTGCATGACAATGCAACTGTGCAACAAGGCTGCTAATTCTCAGAGATCGACTCAGAGGAAGCTTGCTACAGTTGGTACGGATTCGGCACTGTTGACGACTTTTTGCGAAGAAATTTTCCGCGGGTGAAATCCCGAGGGTTGAAAGGGCGAAAATGACGGAAGTAAGCTGTAGCAAATAAAAAAATGAACAACTTTTGAATATAGCTACACTATTTTTACAAAACCACAAAATTTTCAAGTTTTGCGACAAAAAGTTGTCAGATTCCGAAATTTGGAGAAAACGTAGCTTTTTGATTATGACAAAAAGATGACAATGTTTTAGGACCCGAAGTAGAGCCGTTTCCGAGATATCCACTATTTTCGGACAAAACGTCTCTCTTTCAGAGGGTTAATAAATCTATTTTTTTTTTCATCGTAAAGACTATTAAACCTTTATTTAACTAATTTGCTTCAATCGATCGCATGTGCGTGGTACATAGTCTGTAGGTCCTGAGTGCCTTTCTTTCTTAGAGCTGTATGTCGAATAAATTGATCTCATCTGTAAATGATTAGCTTTGTGTTTAGGCGAGTCTAAATTACGACCCTGGATAAGATTTCTCAAGATAAATTTTCCTATTTGTACCCAGGATTCTGTTGGGCGTTTGTTTATTGTATCCATGGCAACATTTATACCAATCAATAAAAATGACCAGATGATTCTGTTTGCGGTACTAAATTTCAATTTCAAATTTCACAAAGAAGTGGCACACGGTTGCAAGTCTCTCTCTTTAAAAATAGCTGAGATACACTGCAGTCTCAATCAAAATAGGACACACGGTACATCATTCAAGATATTTGTAAGTATTTAATAATATCTCTGATCGATATTCATTTCGTGTTAAATTATTCTTCCAAACCTTTAACACGGTTGCTTTTTTAAAAGAAAAACAGAGTTTCATAAGACACAATCACCGTCTCAACTATTAAATTAAAACGAGAAAAGACACATTTAGATTAAGATGCACATTACGTATCACCAAACGACGACTTCAAGACAGATTGAGGGGCGAAATGTTTTTAAGACACGCGAAAACTTTGGAAAAACACTACTGCAGTGCGTGACATTTGGTGATAACATCTTCGTAACACAACTGTTCGGAAACTAATTCCTAAATGTGTTATTCTTTAATTACCGGTACAAAGGACTTAATTTGTATTTTGAGCAAAGTTCATTTTAAATCCATTACTGTCACATTAATGCTATAAATTTGAACACCTCGTCTCAAAATTAAACTGAAAAACAAAGCAAAAAACTATGCAAGGTTTTGTCGAACAATCGAATCCAATTGCATGGTTGCCTTTTATTCGTTTCGGTGGGAACAAAGTATAAACGGCATCATTATTGCACAACATTATAATGGTTTCACCTTCGAAAGTAATAGGCTGTTATTTTTCCGGTTATTTGTTTATTCATTTCTTACATTCCAATGACAATGTTTTAGTTGAAAGGAAAAACTGTACTCGTAACATTAGTAGAATTGAAAAAGAGGTACGATTTGTTCGACAATAGGCTAACTTTGGAACTTATGGCCTTGAAAATTAAGAAGCAGTAATGCTCCAGGTCCTCGTCGGTTTAGATTTATTCTACGATCAGAGTGATTTTGGGCCAAAGTAATAAGCACTTGAAAAACCAGTGCCAGACATAAGAGCATAAAATTTGTATAAACACGAAATTGGGGCTAAAAGATTCTAGTTTATTAACATCTGTGAAGTCCAACAAAAATTTTAAAAATTTTCTAACACGGCAAAAATAGTACCAAATTGGCATAAAATTCGATACTCTAATATCGGTACCCCAATTTTATCGGTGAACACGCGAATACAGTGCTCCACGTCGGCATGATGGCATAGAACCTATTATAGTAGAGGACGCAGATACAAATCAAATACAATAATAAGCTTGTTTCACAATTGACGCAAACGTAAACGCCAACGGAAACGCAAACGGTAACGTGAACATGAACAAATTCGCAGTCTCACAATTAACGTTACGCTCCTGGAGTGTTAAGTTTTGTCACGGAATATTTTGTTTATTAAAATGTGTTCTGTGGTAGTTGAACTAACCTAAAAAATGGCAACAAACGGATAATCATGCAATACTTCGTACAAAAATAATTAAGTTTGGTCTTTTAAAGGTTATGTGGCTGGATCGCAAGCGCGCGCATGTTTAAAACGCCAACGGGAACGGGAAAGATAAAAGTTGACCAACTGTCGCGTTTGTTTCACGTTTTCACGTTCCCGTTCCGTTATATGTGAATGGAAATAGTAAATATTCATGTTTTAATTAAATGCTGGTTCACGTTCGCGTTAGCGTTCACGTTGGCGTCAATTGTGAGACAGGCTGAACAGTAGATAAAATAAATAGCATCAATCACGCAAGTGGATGTTGAATACGAAGGTCTATTCAATCATACAGTACACAGCTGTTCATTTTGGGGGAACCATGTTGGTAGAAAGAAATGTCATTATAGAGTGCACAGGGTGATCTCATTATAGAGCAGGTTTCTCAAAAAATTGGTCGCTCTATTGTTTTTTGGGTAAATGATTTCCGGATACGCAACTGATCGATCGATTACGTGAGAAAAGTTAGTAGCGCCCGTCTGGCGTGAGATAAGCAGAGTTAATGGGTTATACGTCTATACGATTTGGATCCGTTTCGTGACGCAGCGGAAGAACTGATTACGCTGAGGGTTCTGGCAGAACTTGCAAAGGTTTCTTGTTGAGGTTTTTGAGAATTGCGTTTTTAAACATGAGACTCATGAAAGAAGATGACGATGTTGGCAGAACGAATAAAGATGAATTCTGAAACCGATTAGCAGCTATTTTGAAGGTGTAGTTGTAAAAGTGAATAGTAAAAAAAAGGAAAATCGCATTAAACTGTGTGGGTATCGTGTGAAAAGGACGATCAAAGTTATCAAATTACGTAATACACGTATTGCGCGAATTGGAGTTATTTAAATGAATAAATCAAAAACGAAACGTCTCAGTTAAAACAAAAAGTGGCTACAGGAAATAAAATGAAAGCGACGGACAGGTTACACGTAGATTTTACCAGTGATACCTAAAAAATAGGGATGTGGATTTATAAAATATTAGGTACCCTGGCTATTTAAGTCACACTTTGCTCGAAGATAACGAATGTCATTTTCAAATTTGTGCATGATGCAGCTCCTGTTTGAACATTTCTCAGGGAAAACCAACTCGCTTTCCTGAAACAAGTGCCATATTTTTCCATCAAATGAGTTCTCCTAGAGAAAATTACAAAACCGACACGTAATCGAGCCGGATGTACAAAAAATTTGGATATCCGTAAAATTGTAAAATAAAGTAATTGCATCTTTCTTGAAGTTGTGTATTCAATCCATTGCCATGCCTTTAAGGGTAAAAAACTTGTAACCTATTTAAAGGAGTGGCCATTTCGCGTTTAAATCGTATTTATATTTTAATTTGGACCCACCTAGAAGTATCTTTTACCTCAAATGTTAATTTTGCTCATGAATTCTAGTTATGTTTGCGAATTGTACTTCAAATTTGGTATTGTTTCACCAGGAATTACGTGGAATAAAAGTGGTGGCCACTCGGTTAGGTTTTTTTGGTTCGATAAACTGCACAAGCAAGTGGTTGATTTGGAGGACGACATGATTTTATTTCAGGGTGATTATAATCGAAGCAATAATATTGAGCTAGTCGATGATAAAAAAATCTCTCTGTAGAAAAAGTTCCACTTTAATAAATTTCAACAGACATTAATTACTATGTGTTAGGATTTTCAACCCTACAAATGTAACCTTCGTTACAAAATCTCATTACTATTTCTTACCGAGATCGACTTCAACGAAGAGCTTCAGCAGTAATCAATTCGTCATTTGGTATTAAACCTTCACGTAGGTAAGAGAGGATTGCAATTTGTAACAATATCTGCTACTACATCTATAGGTCAGCATCTAATGTGACATATCCTCAGCGAGTAATAATTGAAGAAATACACAAATGAAAATGAAGTTTATTTATTACTGCCCTGCGAGTTTCTGATTTATTGTGAAAGAGTGGGTGAAGTAAAAAACCATTCAGATAATATGTCCAATCCTCTTCTATAATCTAAAAACAACGAAGCGTTTCCTTTTAACGACATTCTTTGTATAAAAACCGTTGCTCGTTTCTTTTGTATTTCGAAAGAAATAAATAAAGGAACAAAAGTAGTTTATTCGCGCACGACATGTACCTTTAAAGTTATGTTAGATCTCATCAACGTCTGCGAATAATCAAAGATATCTCCGCAGTGTAGGATAAAGTTGCATTAAAACTTGAAATTGTGTTGAAATATTGAGGAACTGTGATGCTTTGGGCGTACATAAATGTTTAAAATCTAAATATTTATCTTTTCATACCACTTCTATAAGTTTATGATCAATTAATGCAAGAAGAATGCTAAAAGTGTTTTATTACATTTTTTATTGCCTTTATACAAATTATTGCACAATTTTCCAGGCGCTTTTAACATTATTCACGCTATTTCTTGAAAGATTTGTTCATATAGTATTTCTCTCCAATATTAATGTTGTTATAAGGATCGAGTTTGTTGGTGTAATTCGCGAATTAAACGAAAAAGGCTAGTTGTAATTTTTTGGTCTCATTTCAATAATTAACCATAAGATCAAGTGAGTTTACCGCCTTAAACAAAGAGGTACTGCAGACGTTCTGCCGGAAACTGAAGCGGAACAGTTAACTGAAAGATTGTATTAAACGAAAAATTGTAAGATTACTTTAAATACAATTGTTGGAATAAATCTATAGTATTGTCGCACATATGCTTGAAAATAACAAGAGCAAACAAGATCTCTTATTAGTATTTAGTTAAGCAAGTAAATAGTAAGACCGATTGGATTATTATAGAAATGGAAATTTGCAGAAGTAAACGCTTCCTAATGGATATTCAATGGGGAGGGGGCATTGGATCATTCAAAAATCGTAAAGTTTAGCTTTAACTTGTAATTAGTGTAAACAGATTAAAATATGTACTTTCTCTAGTGTCTAATGATAATAGCTCTGTTGGCGAAATGTGTTCGTTTTCTTAAAGCCCCTGCCTAAATCCGCCTCTGGGTCTCCTACAGTTTGAACTTCATCCAACCTTTTTTTGGCTAGTCCTCAGACAAGGAAAGAGAGGGCTAGTCCCTAACTTGATTTTTAGGTAAATTATTGAAAAGACCTCTAATATTTATTTGAATAGCTTATGAAACTTGACCTGCAAACTTGTTTTTTAAGCATCGGGGTGGCGACATTATTATATACCTACTCCTGGTTCTAAAGAGCTTTATATTAAAATTATATAGAAACAACAAATTTAATATTTCTTGTTTAACCTTCTTTTTCTTAGACATATTGATGGAAAGACCTTTTTCTTAGAATTGGGGAGTTTTATAATTTAAATTCCATGTAATGTATATACATACCTTACACAGTATTTTTTCTTATTATTGTAGTTTGATCGCCTGTGATTTTAAAAGCCAGATCATTCCTATATCACTGTCTTTGTTCAAGACATTTTTCATTAAAAACAACTGTTGTGTAACAATGTCAATGCGGACGATGATGTTTGGTCCAGACCCCTGAATTAATGAGGGGTCATTTTTGTTGGTCAATTTTTCTTCTGAAATTATTTAATTACTCTGGTGAGGGTCACACAAAATGATTGTTTCGTTTCTAGTTGTATCCAAGTGGTTTGTTTTTACTTTTAAAAGAATGATTCGTAGACTTGTTAAATATAGGGCAATTTATTCTTTATGTTGTTATCAATATTTTGCCTTGTTATATCATTTAAGTGATAGTTGTGTTTAAATTTATGATCACTGTGTTAAAATGATGATTTAGTTTCTTAGCGATAAGAGTACATTTTATCGTTTTTTTTTTGTAGAAAAATGTCATCGGAGATTTAGAGCAATATTTGGATACGTGACACTAAGGAGAGACAAGAAACGAGTGCATGATTGGCTGTGTTGCTGTTCGATAATTAGAGGAAAATGTTCAAATTTTGGAAAGTAGGAGAGTGAAGTTGGTGTTAGAAGGCGGCCTTGTTGCCAATTCCGAACCGGGGTGCTGCTCGTTGAACGGTTGGAAAGCGCGAATTCTGCGCTAAATTTTGTGGAAAGGGTGCCTTTTTAACGTACACAAAGTTGTTCTTCAGAATTTTGATAAAGTTAGTTTTGTTCGTCAAATTGCTTTAAAATGACATTGCACTTAGAGATTTAGGTTGCTGATACGAAGTAATGGAAAGGTGCTCTTCTGAAGAACGCGGAATTATTGGAACACTTAATTGTGTGATCTCCCGTCCTTGGGCGTGGCAGACATTCCTTTGGAGGGTTTACCACAACAAACCACAAGATTTACAAGACGACGTTAAAGAAAAAAGTCAGACGTTTCTCGAAAAAAATCCAAAGTATACCATAAAATGAGCCCAAATGTGTATAAACTAATAGGACCAATTCATTTTCTTCAACTTACTGTTATAAATTTTACAATTTTACACAGAGCCCAATTTTTTCATCTAACAAAATGGCAAAATGGCAAACAATTCTCTAGATGGAGAATGCCGAAAATCAGAGCGAGCCACCTTGTAGTGTAAAAATGCGTATTATTAGCATAATTTCGGATTAAGCATCGGAAATGGTGACCTGAATATTCTGGGCATATAGTAACTCAAGTTATTTCATAAGATCTGGAAATTTTTTTGTCTCAAATGGGCACGGAATAAGAAAAATTAGTTGAATTGCCATTTTCAATGTTACATTATCATTGTAAATTTAGTCGGCAATTGTTTAATTCAATTAGTTCTATTTCTTGTATTTAGTTTGTATTTAAAAAGCATAAATAAGGCAACATTAATCGTTTAGTTAAGTTAGTAAAAAGTTAATATCGGACAAAAAATAATTGGTTTTGCGATAAGCAATGCCACGTGCGAGATAAGTAACGCCTATGTCGATGAATTCGGGCAACGGTGCGGAATTTCGAGTGTCGTAGGGGTACAATGATGTTGAATTTATTACTGGATGTCTTATCATCCGAGCAGTAATAAATTTAAGTGTTTTTTTCTCTTCGAGCCTCTGTGTGAGTGTTTTGCCGATCATCGCATATTTTTGTCCAAACCAGTTTGTTTGCATTATTACTCACTGAACGGTGAGTATTTTTTGAGATCTTAAATTGTTTTTTCCAAACCGTTTTGTAAACAAGGTGTTTTGTATCCAAAAGACACTTTCTTTGTAATCCATTTAGTTTAGATGAGGTTAGTTGAGTATTATACGTTTCATTTACAATAGTTCTTTAATTTTCCGCTAGAGACTATATCTCACAGTTTTCTCCTAAGTTTCTCCTAATTTGCTGGACTAATTTTCGTTATTATCTACCTGGATGGTAATTTAGTTAAGTTTTCTTGAATTAATGCCACGTTTATACTTTTATACTTATACCCGATGATTCGTTGTCGATCAAATTTTTGCGTTTGCTAGCGTCAAGTATACGGTTTAAGTATACTATTACCCTAGTGTCAGACGTTAGACATTGCTACCGCAATATTTTTGTGTTGGGCTATTCACCATCTCCCTCATTTGTTTGTTTGTGTTGTTATTAAAACATAATCAACATTAACACTTTGTGTTTCAGTACCTTTCGGGAGGAGTTTTACATTGACTTTCATGTCTTATCAAGAACTATATTAACGATATTTCCGAAAACGGTTAATTTTTTGCGCAATGCGGGTCTACGTAAAGCTAGAACTTTGTGGTAGCCATCAATATACCTAACTTTAACTAGAATTGTTAATTATATTTTTCATTTCTGTAAATGACGGACTAACTTATTTAAAATAAAATAGCAAAGTAATAGAAAGACGTGACGTGCCCTAGTTACCAAATTACTAACGTATCTATTGATTAAGGATCTGATTTATTTATGCCGGAAAACAAACAAAGCTCCGGAAAACATTAATGGATCACCCATACAACCTGTGGGAAAAGCTGTCTCGGTAGAAATCGGTAGAAAATTCTTCCATGAAAAGTATTGCATCTGCGTAAATGTTTGCGATCATGTTTATTGATTTACTTAAATAAAATATGCCATGGAAGTTTTCCGTTTTTGAGCGTAATTGGTCTGTCTAGCGCACGGCCACAATTTTTCCAAACCCATTTACCGGAGTTACTGCCGGTAAATTTTGAGCGAATCCCTCGGCGATGATTATTTACAAAAAATGGTGACAGTCTGGCTGGAACGAAAAGAACATATGTCTCTGGAAAATCTTTATCGTGTAACAGCAAACTTCAATTTTCGCGTAGTTAGAACTCGCGCTCGAAAGTGTTTTATGACCAAAGAAAGCAATAGAAAAAGACTCTACTTTCATTCTATTGCAGAGTGATACAATGTGGCAAATTCGATGCTCTGATTATTCTTGGGAGAGAGTTCGCAAGGAGCAACGAGCTTTTACCAAAGCTCAACCGCTAACAACATTAACAGCTTTCTGCGACGTAGGTGTAGATTAATTACCAATTTATAAGCACCCGTCTGCAATACGCCGTCATAATGAAGAGAAATGGCGCGCGTTGTCTCCGAACAAAATTAAACAAGCGAGATGGGAACATTCACTCCACTATTAAAAATAAAAAATGAACTTTCCACTTCATTAATTTTGAATTTTACAGAATTTTTGCAGTGTAGACAATCTCAAATTCCTGAGGAATATTGTGTAATCAACCATCTTTTTACTTTCAATGCGAAGACAGTAAGGTAATGATTATCCTCCCTCCGTGAGTTATCGTGTTAACAATCCCGGACTAAAAGTGTGATTTCATAAAGAAGCTTTCAACATAAAGGCGTTTGATTATTACCTATTTAAAAAATGTATTAATATCTAGCTAAAAAATACAGAAAATGAACCCTTCGAAAGGGGACTGGCGTAGTCAGAAGAAAGCAAGTCACACCATTCAGGAAATAAATCATTGCGGAAATGCAGGGGTGTGAGGGTTGTGCAGATTTGTTCATCTATGAAAATTAACAAGTTTTTCAAACCTGATGAATCTTAAAAAATAGATAATTCTCTCTCTCTCTCTCTAGCTTGTTCTTCTAATTAAGTTCGATACATTTGCGATTTTGAGATTTTGTCGTTAACGCAAATGTATGAATGTATGATGTCTTGCACTTGGATTTGTCTTGTTAGGGACTGTTCTCAATATTATCTCGAGCACTACACAAGTCCCATTTTGGTGTAGCATACCGTATTGACCTCCACATGGACTTTCTCCGTGCTCGAGTTTTTATGTTAAAACAGTCACGAATTGACAGACAAATGGTTATAAAAAGTTTTGAAGTTCGAAATATTCGCCCACGGAAAATTTGCCCTCGGAAATTTCAAAGTTAATTACACTTTTGATATTACTGAATCTTATTTTGTTAAATTTTGATGAGAAAATTATGTCAACTTCACTCACTTATAACCAACAGCAAAGTTTTTAATTGGTAAGTATTTTACACGGTAATAGGAAAAAACTATAGATAGGATTTTTAAAGTAATTTGGCTATGGGGGCCATGGAGGTCTGAGTTATCAGTTCATTTTGGAAAAGGGGCCAAACAGTTTGGGAATCTCTGATTTAAAAATTATCATCTCATATTAATATTGTACCTGGTAGTCAAAAAGCAACCAGTAATGAGTAAAGTTACACTTAATTTCTTTTAACATATCCAAGTAGTAAGTATAGTGGGAGTGCCAGTATACACAAATCGGACTATACAGGGGGCCCATCATGTGTGGAATATAATACTCTATAATAACGACTGTATACAAAATGTGTATATATAAAAATTGTTTAACATTTTATTTTTCATAATAAGGCAGCATTCAGTTGTTTTTATTTTATAAAAAAATGAGTAACGAAAATCAATTGAATTTTTTAAATAGCAATGTGCCCTTGCATTGGGCTCATGTGATAGAGATTTTTTCTCTTTTGGCTGATGTAACATGTTGGTACCCTTATACAAGAAAATTTAAAAACAATCTCTTTGTTATATACACTATGTCCAAGATAAGGACAGGAATCGTGGATTCTCATACGAGGGCGGGACTTGAGAATTAGTGAATCAGGTTGAAGGAGTGGGATAGAGGCGGTGCATATGTCAACCAATAGGAGACCAGGATTTCTGGAGGGGGCGGTACTTAAAGGGGGTAAAGGCGTGGCCATGGTGACCCCTATACTACTCTATCATGGAATGTCCGAAACCATAGAATATACGACGATGGTCAAATTAGAGAAAAGATGTGCAATTGAAGAACATGCTTTAACGAAAACAAAAAAATAATAATTACTTCCGAACGTAAGCCAAAAAATCTGAAATTTGCCGATTTCTTTTTTATTTTTTCTGATGTTATTTAAACAGATACAACAAAATGAAAAACACTTTCTCATTGCAATTTTTTGAGCTCTACAAGTTAAAATCATTTTTTTATATGGCCCGTGAAAGAAGTACGTACTGTATTTAGTAGCATTTTTATTACTAATACAACGATGTACCTCCAGAATATTCGCCTACGGCAAAATCAGCCTTGGAAGATTCACCCTCGAAAGATATGGCTGCCGGGAAGTTTCGACACAAACAATTTTTAGATCCACCTATAACATTTTCCTAATTTTTAAACAATTCGCTAATAAAAATGGAGTTTTGCCTATATTTCAGACCAGGGTTAGTTAAGTAGTGTTGCAAACAGCCCTTATGAGAGTTGCCATGGCATCGATAAAAAAATTCCTGAGAGCAAAAATACTGTCGGAAAATTTTCCGTGGATGAATATTCTGGGAGGAAATCCGCATTCGAGTTTTCTTGGGGCCGAAAATTCTGGAAGCAAATTTTTTTTGGAACCAAATCATCATAGACAGAGGATGAATCTTTTGGAGTCGAATTTTCCGATAGAATGATATACCGGGGGCGAATCTTTATGAGAATGAATATTTAGGACGCGAATTTACTAGGATGAGTTATTCGAGACGAATTTATCGCACACAAAATTGGGCAACAAACTAGCAACATACCTCTCCGTGATCAATAAAAAATCAATCTTTAGTTTGAATTATTGATTAAATCTGGTAAATTTCAATTGAAGTAATTCTGTCACTACATTTTAGGATTGTTTTCACTTTATTTTAAATACCATCTTTTATGTCTATATATCAATATTGTACAGCGGTTTAATTTAAAACTCAAAATACCAGGTTGAGTGTCATTTACCTATTATAGAG
Organism: Photinus pyralis; assembly: GCF_008802855.1. Taxonomy (NCBI): domain Eukaryota; kingdom Metazoa; phylum Arthropoda; class Insecta; order Coleoptera; family Lampyridae; genus Photinus; species Photinus pyralis. Next base: position 15,854,686 of record NW_022170878.1, read on the forward strand.
ATATTTGGTTAGCGAATTATCTTTAGAAATAAGCGTCAAAAACACCCTATACTTATCTCTATAATAAGTGAATGATTTGTATGCACACCCCAAAAAAACGAGAAACAGATCAACAGTCTTTAGATCGTTGCTTTCGATTTCCTTTCGTATTTTTTTTTTCAAATCAATTAGTCTACTTTTGTTGTATAATATTAATAACACAATAATAAGTTTATTGTCACTAAATAAATCGATCAAAGTCGATGAAAATTTTCCTTTTACTCTCACGCAAATTGAATTATTGTTTGTCGTTAAGTATTAATCACGATTCCTAGTATTCGAGTTGCTCGACGTGTCCAACGTTAATTTTATTCTCGCAATTTATATGCCGTGTTCCTACCTTCTTCTTTTTGTATCTGATTGCAATTGTAATTAATATTTTTATTTGGATAGTCATTTATTGTCAGTTGTGATGACTGCCGGGACCGCCAACTTCACATGCACCACCTGTGAGGTTCGAGTCCGAAACCGACTACGAGTTGCTCCTGTTTGCAAATTAGGTTGAATTTAAATTTTTTATCGGGTAACATTAGTACATTTTGCAACATTTTGAAGACCGTTTATTATTTTTGTATTAAATTGACAACGATTTTGACCAGACAACTGACTGTAATTTATTATTGTTTCTGTGTTACCCTAATACCCCCTCAACTTCTTTCACCATTTAACCTTATCAAGACCTAGACAAGGCTCTGCAGTCTACCTTAAGGCTCCTCAGTATGTATTCTTCTTGTTTTTAAATTTACCATGAGCCTAAGTTTACTTATGTATTTGACTTTTTGCGCTTTTTTGACTAGTTGTATAAGAGGACCCACTAACTTCGCCGACCCGTATCTACTTTGCCTGAGCTTTCCGTACTTGCGCGTTATAGTGAAGTAGAAAGATGACGGGAACTTTTGAAACAAATGTACAAGATTAAACAAAAGAGGGAGTAAGAATCCTACTTCGGCCATTGTTTTTGAGAATAATTAACACAGTTTTAATGAAAGTTAAAGGGGTGGCAGATATTTGCTTCCTCTGGGTGGAAGGAAGTTAATCTATAGTGTGAGGTTCCTGAGTAAAATTGCGTTCAGGGAGTAAACTTGTTAGTGCTCTCAAAAAAGTAATATAGGCGGCATGCGCTCTTTTTGTGTCAAATTTAAAATGGTAAGATCAAAATTTGAAAATATTCGCTCGGTGAAGAGGTAAGGGGAAATTTAAAAAATTGTCAATTGCAGAATGGTGATACAGAAAAATGTTTATTGCATAAGTTTCTTTATAATGATTGTTAAATAATCTTCCGTTTTGAAAATAAGTATACCGGGTCAGATAAAAAAGTTGTCGGAGCTAAACCTCATTTTTTAAAATGGAAATTTAATGCTAAATCCTCTTTTCAAAATGGAGCACACAAGGGATGATATTAAAAAAAAGATTTGACTGATTAAACAATATTGAAAAAAGATTCAGAAAGTTCAAATGATTAAAAAATATACAACAAAATTTTGAAAAGGTTTTTGAAGTCTCCATCACCAAGGTTAGCTGAAATCATTTTGCTATTCAATTGATATAATGATAATGATAGTTTATATGTATATTTAACGTCGAAGTGATCATGTAATGTAAAGCATGAAACGGAAGATGGTGGTGACAAGATATATATCACGTTCGAATTCTCTCAAATCAGTGAACGCTAAAAATCGAAAGAGTTACATAGAATTAAAAAAAAAAACGAGTAAAACGTTCCTCTTGGACCAATATTGTATTTCTTGAATTTTTGTGTTATATTTTCGAAGAAAGAATTTTTAGAATAAAATATACTGGGTGTCCGATTTAAAAATATGATTACGTGCAACTTTTTTGCCTGACTGCGTATACTTATATTAAAAACAACAGAGTATTCAACAATTTCAACATTTTTATGTATCTCTTTTTCCTGCATCTTTTAAGCGAGCGATTTTTAGGACAATGTGAATCTCAGTGGAATAATTGATCAGGTTTGGGGTAAGTTTTCAAGTGTGTGAGAAAAAAATATGGAGGGTAATAACTTGAGTGTTAGGGGATAAAAGGAATAGAAGAGGGAAACATGGTCAGTAGTACTAATAAAGGGTGATCAAATAAAAGCTTCCGAAAGTTTTTTTGAAATAAAACGCATTAAATTCAATTTAATAATCAAAAATTGTATTTGATACGTAAGTTCGGTTCATGACATTTAATGTTTAAAAATAATTTGTTTGAAATGTTGACCGTGACTGACTCGTAGCTGGTCCATTCTATGGGTCCAATTTTCAAGCGCTCATTCAAGCATTTCGGCCGAAACTACACGTGTTATGTTCGCTTCTAATGCAGGAATAATTTGTGGTTTATCGGCATAAACAAGTGATTTGAGATAACCCCATAAAAAGTAATTTAACGGCGTTTGATCACATGATCTTGGTGGCCAATTCACTGCTCCATTTCTTGATATGATGTTCTCATCAAAAGTTTCTTTTTCTTTCAATAAATCGATGGTTTCGTGTGCTGTATGGCACGTCGCACCATCTTGTTGAAACCATAAGTCGGCTACATAAATATCTTGAATTTTTGGCAACAATTTTTCATTGTGCGTTCAGTTGACGATTATGAGCACCATAAAATGGTCGAAGAGCACGAAAACCATTTCTCACTGAACGCTGATTTTGGAAATAAATTTCACGATTTGTAATCGTTGTTCTGATGTAAGTCTATTCATGGTGAAATGTCAACTAATAATGAACAAAAAACATATGCACATGACAGCTATCTTGATTAAAGTGTTTTAAAATCCCTATTGGAAAAAGTACTTCGTATTTGATCACCCGTTACAAGGAGTACCTATTTGCCATCAGGAAGTACACGTTAAGAATAGACAACTGGGTATCGGCACAAAATTGGTTAATAATCGCTCTTTTTCCGGTAAAAGTATAGTTTCACCTCATCAGGACTCGTACTACAATCGTCAATACAATAAATAATTACTTAAAGTTAAATGTTAACTTTAAATTTTCCAAACCTAACGGTATTGGTAATTGTCTGATCACGTTTGGGACGTTCCGCTCAGTCAATTTGTATTTTAGCGAACCGCATGGGTCGAACTTATTTTATGCGCTCAGATGGTTTGGTCCGTATATGTACGGTGCAACTATTTAGTATGTCAAACAAATTTTTGAGAGCAAGAACTCTTTCCAAAATTAATAAATAAGCTGGTTCGTTTTTTTAGGTCAAACACGTCCATTGTATTTGAAAATCTGGCTATCTGAATAAATTCTACAAAAACATGGATAAAATTATTAACCATCTTCAGAACAGTCATTTGAATTAAAATATGCCACGTGAGTTACTAAACTACGCTAATCCTCCCCTTATCAAGAACCATAAATTCAACAAAGATTAAAGCAACACTTCAGTTTTGAAGCGGTTCAGTTTACGAAACTCCAACCTGAACCGTATAAATATCGGCGTTGATTTTCAAAATCCTATTTATTGATAAAACTTCTTAAGGTTATACCCGATTAGGCCTCTTCTTTTATTACGTTAACTTTGTAATATCAGAAAGAGCGAAAACTTGTTAAAACGGATATTTCCGAATGTCTGGAGGTCGAGCTTTTCCAGTGTGTAAAAAAGAAAGGACGTCCGTTTGTTATTTTGCTTCAAATAATCGGTTTTTCTTCGGTCTATTTAATTCGTGATTCGATTGAATAGGGAATGTCAGACGCAGGCAGTGACATCTGCAATATTAAACGAAGCCATTTCGTGTGGAGTGTCGCTGTAATTACATAATTACTAGTCGAGAGAGATACTATATGAACATAACTTAGGTTTATGTTTCCATCAGTTTAAAGCATAGTTAGTGCAGGGAAGATGATGTAAAAGCAAATGAACATGACACCTAGTTTGCCTTTGTAAAAGTGGGTCCTTTTGAAGCAATGTGACCTGTAAAGATAGCTGAAAGAGGAAAATGTGCGAGAATGAGAGAAGGAGACAAGCACACTAAGTGATATGCGAAAAGATTAGGGGTTGTTATCACAAGCACAAATGTACGACATTATACACGAAAGTCATCCAGTGTTGTGCAAATGTCGGATACACAAGACAGAATTTTACACATAAGTTTACCTCATGGCAATTATTGTTGACACCGCATGGTACATCTGATTTTTTCTGGATTTAAAAAGAAACAATCAATCTATTACAGATACAAACCTTAAAAACTAGAAACGAATGCTACTATCATTCAAATCAGTTAATGAAGGTAAAAAATGATGATTTCAAATTTCAAAGTGAGTTACGTACTTTTCGGTTTCCTTTGGCGAAGCTGAAGGTGGTGGTGTTTTCAAACTTTTAAATGCCTTTAGCCACTTATTTTTCATACTACCCGTCGACACGAGTGACATTTTTCTTTCGCGCGTGGAATCTGAAGACTCCAATTTGTTGAGGAAAAGTTCCTTCTGCAAAGAAAAATGTGTTAAAAGTCATTGTCACCATCGCCCTTACTAAAGATTTATATTTCACTTTGGGCATCTTTGAAGAAAGTGTAAAACATACTAGGTACACAACTGGTGGGCAGGCTAACCTGACAACGGGTAATTTAGCATGATGTCAACAAATAGGTAAAGTCCATTATTGGAAATCAATTCGTGCGTAGTGAAAACGTTTAAAACAATTCCAGAACGATTATAGGTCAGTAATGTCAATTGCAAGATGCTTACCAACTGGCTGCGAAGAGAAAGCCACCCCATTCTCGTACCCGATTTAATTTTTACGCGCTTTTAATTGCGAACGGTTTAAAAATAACACACGTTTATGGAAGCGTGTCACGCACAGACTTTCACTGATCACAGCCGTGGAAAAATTTCAAACAAGTTCGATAACATCGGAATAATAAATGCCCTTATTATCCCTGGAGCAATGCAGCGACCTAACCTACGTCAGAACGGCGCGTTATATTGATAGGGTTGCTATGCTGCGCGGCGGCGATGTGCGCCGGAAAGCTTCCCGTTTAAAAATGAATGAAATTTTCCCGGAGTGAAATGGGAATAAATTTCTGGCTCGTAAGATGTACTGTCTTATGTTGCTTTTTATGGTGCAATTTTGTGCAATAAATGTTTCATGAGAAAATTGTCATTTCTGAAAAAGAGTGCTTCACATGGGTAGATGACGGGCGATTGTAACCTGTGGCTGTAGTTGAATCCAAAAGATCATTAGTTTCTTGTATAAACATACAGCATCTACTTTTGTAATTATTTTGAGTTTCCTTAAATCCGATATAAAATGCAAAAAAATTTTGCTTTCTAAGTTCGTAGATTAGTGGAATTTTTCGAACGGTGTGTTTTCCTCTTAAAAATTCTGTATTTTTCGACATTCCCGGGGCCATTTTCCCTCAACCTTTTAAGTTGAAGAGTATTTTCTTGGGGTTCGCTGCCGAACCCGTCCACTAACTGAAACCATCCTTGAGGATCCCAAAGTGAACTAGTTTTACCTTCTAGAACAGGCGAAGGTTTATTTTCCAATATATTTAATTTATTATTTTATTTTGCCTTTATTTCTGAGTTTCGGGGTTTATTCAAGACTGATATACCCAATCCAGTATATATCGACAAAAATTGATATCCTGATATCCACTACTCCATGTGAATCCGTAAAAGAAAATAGTCGAGAATGTTGTAGCTAATAGTCCGGGAGAAAATTACATGGTAAGTTATTAATGATTAAAATAAGTAAGATTAGTGAAAAATTGGTTTGCAAGAAGTTGTAACTGAGTGCTACATTGGAAAAATCTCCTAAAATCGTAGTGGATGAACTAATGAACTAATTCTGATTCAGTTTGGACTTTCCATGCATTACTATAATGTTGGCTGACAAAATAATAAATAAATTGAGTTTGTTAGTCTTTAAGGATAGCTCGCTTAAGAGAAAAATATGTGCTTCGGTAAAGCTTCTCATGGTGTAAGTGGAGCTCCTAAGGGATTTATATATTTCTTAGCTCATTTCCAGAAAAATACGCTATAGTCAGCACTTTGTCAGTCCGTCCGTCCCAACGGAAAATTCTGGCACGTATTCACTTAAATGCAGCTAACAAACAAACAATGAAAAACCTCTTTTAAAATTACAAACTGGAGTGGTTTGTTGCGCTAGCCCTGAAAGTTTCTTTTTCATTTTTTCAACGTATTGATTTACTATAGAGCATTCGCACCTTAGTATGCAGTATGGGGTCTTATGGACTATATCCCTCCTTTACTAATTTGCGTCATTCTTCAATAACGCTATCCTTATTCCTTACCGCAATGATGCCAAACTTACATATGATTGAATTTAAGCTTTAAAACAAAATATAACGTCAAATCTTCTTGTATTGTCATTACGTGTGTGGTTCGTTTTTGTCTTTCGTATTTAACACATTTTATTGTCTCATTGCTTTAAAAATCGTTCTTTTAAGAACGCCACCATCTCGTACTTTATATACAAGGTAACTTTGAGTGTTCTTGTAGAACCGTTATTTGATTTCATCTTTTTAGAATATCCCATTAAATGGAAGCCGAAGCTGAAGCAGGATCTGCTAACGTGAAACGCCATAAAGGAGAGTGTTTTAGCCGGAAGGAGAAACACCTCATTATCAACGTGCTGAACTATTTCTCGGGAACGATGAACGTTACTGCAGCTGTGAAAGAAGCAAGTAAAGCTTTATGTTGTTCTGAACGGAGCATCTATGCCATTAAAAAGGAAGACGGAAACGAAGGTGTATCAAGCCCGAAAAAACGCAAGCAAAGAAAAGGGAAACAAAGCAATGATCGTCTTCATGTGTATGATGAAAATGTGCAATCAGTTATTCGACGTAAAGTGCATAACTTCTTCATTACAAATATTCCACCAACTATGAACAGCATCTTAGCTTCCGTAAATGATGATAACGATCTACCCAACTTTAAACGCACCACATTATTCAATCTCTTGAAAGATATGGGTTTTGAATTTAAGAAGGTTGGCCGCAAGAGTATCCTTATTGAACGGGATGATATTATACGATGGAGACATAAATACATGCATGTTCGGCATCACTACGACAAAAATAAGCTTGATGTTATTGCACAAGAAAAAGGTTACGAGATTCTCCGTTTACCTCCATACCATTGTGAATTAAATCCCATTGAAATGGTGTGGGCTCAAGTTAAACATCATATCAAAATGAATAACAAAACATTTAAAATAAAGGACATGGAAGAATTAATAAAAATGGGTTATTCACAAGTTACGGTTCAAAATTGGCAACATTATGTCAATCACGTGAAAACTATCGAAGATGGCATGTGGGCAGCAGATTATCTTCAAGATGATGTTGAAGAATTTATAATTCAAGTGTCGCAGTCATCTTCCGATGAATTTCAATTCGATTCCAGTGACTAATATGTATACTGTACATTTGTAAATTTTTGGGGACTTAATAAATACAAGCTGTTCTCGGCCACATTTGACAAACAATTACAACTTGTTATTAATTTACCTTTTTGACTTCTGAGGTTAGGTTAAAAAGTAATAAATAGTGTCTAAACTACCGTTTTACGGTGCAGTAATCGATCCTATAATAAGTTTGGCAAGCATGTACTGTTTCTCCATAAGCCCCATACTGCATACTAAGGTGCGAATGGTCTTTAGTGGTTAACACATAGTATAAACTATTTACTAACTTTCATTTTCTCGATCTTGTTTAGCAAAGCCTAGATCGTTTGGACAGTGTAACGCGAATAGTTACAATGAAATACCGTAGCAATTCACTTAGTAATGAAATTTGATCTGGTCTGTGTCAATTATGACAACTTACACTTTCACTCGTTATTTCAATAACAATCAATTTTACCCTTGTTTACTGGCCACTAAAACTTTCAAGTTTACGGGCGTGGGGTGGAACGAACCCCAGATAGAAAAGACTATACTTGAAAGGTACTCGAGCTCCCAGGCCAAAATATTGAAAGAAAAAAAACTTATAGACATTGAAAGTAGCTGCGGGGTGCGATCCACCCCAGACCTGTAAATTAGGGTTAAGGCTAATATGGATAGCTTATATATTGTTTACTACATTCAGAATAAAATCATCGATCTATCTGAGCAACAAAAATTCTGTGCTATTATTATCCCTCTCTTGTTTTGGGCCCTCAACAGGCATGCGCCCAATTACAGAGTGATTGAGGTGAATGAAATTGACTCATTTGTTTTTTGTTGGAGTTCTGAAATCCCACAGTGATTTTGACTTACGTTTATTTGTTCTATAACAGATGTTAAATTTACATTTTAACAGGTTTGAATGAGTAGACTAAGTGTCACTTTAACGGCAAGGGTAGATAAAGAGAAACAAATAATTGTGCAAAAATGGGACACTGAGCACGATATAAAATGAAGTCTAGACTAGAATACAATATTTTTTCCATGGAAACGACGGGAGAACATAAGCTTGCTATTCTGGACGTCTGACTAAATATAATACTTACAGAATTTTCGAAGTTTTATCATGATTTCTATGGTATCTGCTATAAAATAAAAAAACAAAATAAACCTAAAAAACTTATACTATCCTCTTTACCGGATTTATTTATACCTAAAGGGTTATCAAGGGATTCTGTAGCTCACGTTGCTTTCGGTTAAATTGTCTGTTTCGGATATATTTTTCTAAAAAAGTTTTTTGTGGGTGCTGGCACTTCCCTTTGGCAGTCATGTTGTATTAAATGTACATTTTTGTTTGCCTACTGAAGGAATTCATAACTATAACACTGTATGTATAGTGTATAGCCTGTTGCTTCTTAGAATTGATCTCATTTTTGTATTCGTCTAAAAGTAGGTACCTACACAGTTTCTGTTTGTTGAGGTAGTTTTTGTAAAAATATTTAATTAGAGAGGCAGATTCGAATAATAGAAATGCTGAATTGATCAATTTTGAATTGTATGGCATCGTTTATTATAACTTTGTTAAAAAAAAACTGAAAACGGTTCCCACAACCCTTACCAGTTTTGCTGACCCTTAAGTGAGAATTTTGTTGCTATTGCAATATGAAAAAAAGTAGTAATTTATAGTGGATGCTGAGATGAAGAAGTTGACTCGTACTGAAGCTCCAGCGAAGTCTCGAGTATCGAAATGACGACGTTTAGAAGTTGTTAGAAGTATCGTGTTCAGGGAATTTTCAATCGTTTTTAATAAATTAACAATATTTTCCGAGATGCCGTTAATCAGCAGAATTTCTACGTTAACTCAATTATCTTTTATTATCTTTTCGTCGACAAACTTAATTTGAAGGTTTCTATGTCGAAAACGGGATAGATAATAGATTGACAGGGCTAATATGGGATTTATAATGGATTTACGTATAAAATGAAACGTGAAAGGGGAGACTGCATAATGTGGTTGTGGTTTTTATACAAAGAATTCCATTATTGTTGGTCTGTAAATTAACCAAAGTTATTTATTCGATTTAATTTTGTTTTTATTATAAACGTTTTGTGATTAATTATTATAATGTTCATATTGTTAAACAGAGCACAAGTGCAGGCCAAACGTTGTCGCCACAAAAGTTAAAATATGGATTAATACGCTATCCTTCGACAACAAAAGAAATTTCAATTCCTGAAGAACTAACCAGCTTCAACGATGGTACAAAAGTTTTAATTCTTGATAAAAACTTAAACAGGAAGGAAATAGTAACAACTATTTTACACCAAAAAAGGACAAGAGCTCCGTCAACCAGGAAACAGTTTTTCTGTAACGAAAATGTAAGAAACGCCGAGAAGGGCAAAATATATAAAATTTGAGAACGGAATTACTGTAACGAGTATTTCAGACATCGGGGCGCCATCAAGTCGATAACAGATTAGTCACCGGTGATAAGGAATGAAAGCAGATGTAACGCATTCTTTCTTTGAAGTACAATACCAGAGGTCATCGACGACTACGACTGCAGCAGATAAAAGGTATCAATTATTGTTTCTTAGCTGCATTTTTTATATATCTGAATTAAACTCTAATCGCGTATATCTTTTGTGCACGTTTAAAGAACGTTTACGTCGTATTTTGAATTCGATTATTGGAAATTTGTTTAGGTATTTACCTGGGTATTTATGATTATTAAGTATACGATCTATTCAGAGAGACACTTTGAAATTAATTAGTAGTAGGGTTGGGGTTTAAAAAAAAACGAATGTAAGGATTCGTTATTTTTATTTCAGGGTTTCAATTAATTTTTTTGGAATTATTACTTTTCTCTACAGGTAAGTAACAGAATTTAAATTTCGAACAGAGGCTTATATAAGAATTACATAAACTCTCCAAAACATATTTAAAGAGATATCAGCGAAACAAAAATCGATTGAATTCTGTCCTATTTGTAATCCATTTTCACCTGAGTTATCTGGCGAGTAAAAGAACAAAAATTGACCTACTTCAGCAATATAACAAGACGAAGGAAATTCTAAGAAAAAATACGATTATCCTAACTGTGGAATGTGACTATTAATACGATCCTTAATATGCAGATAGTTTGACGCTGGTACATTTCGTGTATCATATTGGCCTGCGTTACGCCAGGTGTATCTTTTTCCTCCTTTCGCCGATCGGTATTAGAAGGAATGTTTGCCTTTCAGAAAGACGCCCCAAGCGTGATCTCATTACGTATTTCTTTTTATTTTTCCAATTGCGCCACGACTAATTTAAACGAACACTCCTTCATTACTTTTTGTAAAGAGTAAATTTCATACACAAACATTTGATTCCTCCAAAACATCCCGTACTAACTTCAATAACCTTCCTCTCAAAACCGAAAGGAAATTGTATTTCCACTTAAATATTCTTTTTCCTTTACGTTATATTGCTCATTCTTTTTTCTTATACGACATGTAATATCTTTAGAAGTCGGATTTCAGAGAGTTTATTTGAAGCGCAACTTTGAGCATTTTGAGAATGAAGATCAAACAATATTTGCGTTAAAATGCTTTGTGCGGTAATTTTAAAAGTAAAACAAAGCGGAAAATTAACGCGATAACGGAGAAAAGCCAGGTAATCGTGAAATTCAATTTTCCAATCCAATTCCGCATTTTATTTTCTAAATCTCATGTCCAATTCGGGATGATTCAAACAATTTTACTTGAGAGCGACAGGATCACAAATCCCTTCGAGATGTTTCCGCAGATGGAAAATATCGATTTCAATTGTTAGCAACGTAACGATGTTTAATAAGGGTATTTGATCTACGGAGGTGGGTAGCCATAGTCATAATTATCAAACGCTGAACAGATGGTCTTTAAGGACATTGTTTATTCTATCGTAGTCTACAACGTTTTTGTGGTTGGAAATATACCTAGAAGTTGATGGATACAAGTTTAATTTAATTTAATCAGTTAGTCCCTCGACTATTGTCTACCTATTACTCAAACCAGAATTGGAAAATTCGAAAGTACACAAAATAGTCCAGTCAAATTATCATAATACCTTGCATCAGATGTGTCATTTCTATTTTTTTTTTAATTGTTAGGTCAAAAATCCAACTTCTCGACATCCAAAGACCTGTGTGTGCAACGCAGCACTCGAAAATACGCCATTTTTTCTATTATTTTTAAGTTTTGGTTAGTTTTAGTTCTGAAAGGAAAGATTTTAACGCAATTACTGTCGTATAATTTTTTAAACTAGACCAAATTTGTGATAATTCAAGCCCTTAACTGACTCTGTAAGTCTAATAGTTTTGGAGATACAGCGTTTCAAAAATTCGTAAATTCTTCAGTTTAAATCAAATTTGCATTTTTTTCGCATAAAAACCTCATGAACATTTTTATAATTTTGTTCGTTTGAGGGGACTTTGTGGTGAGGAGTCTCCATAAATCCGCACAGAAAGAGCTAGAATGTTGATATCCTCTGGGACCCTAGCATCTCCCATGATAAGAAAGTTGTCATCTCAATCTTCTTCAACAAGATCCACACTACCTGTTGCATGGATTGCGAAATCTGTGAATTTTGCCTGACCTTGTTCGACCATTCAAAAGGGACACCGAATATAGAAGATCTGTGATAGTAGCAGAAGGCCTACCACAACACTATGGTTTGAGTGAATAAGGCATCATATAAACATGGATATTTTTCCACTAAAAGACAAAAATCAATATTTAATTTGCTTTCATTATCCGCAATTTTTAGCACTTCTTCAACAACAAGTTTATTACGACTCACGATTTACGACAATTCATCGTGCATATTTTGTAAGTTTACTTTCTGCGAAGAAAAAACGCAAATTTTGATAAAACTTGTATAACTAATAAATTTACCAATAGTTGAAGCACCGTATCTCGGAAACTATTAGACTTGAGGAGATCGTTAAGGGCTTAAATTGTCAGAAAATTTGTCTAGTTCAAAAAAGTATACGACAATCTTTGCATTAAAATCGGTTCTTCAGGAGCAAAACTTACAAAAACCCAAAAATGGTAAGAAAAATTACATATTTTCAAGTGCTGTGTCGCTTGCACAGGTCTTTCAATGTCGAAAACTTGGATTTTTAACATCCATATTGATCCTAACAATTTAAAAGAAAAATTAGACATGACATATCTGATGCACGGAATGCCCATTTTTTGGTCTAATTTGACTGTACTAAAAATCGGGAATCTTTGAAAATGAAATTATTAACTGCAGCGTCGACCGCGCCGGCCGCGTGTTGCCGCTCCGAGTGATAGTGAAACCGTTCCCGTGAAGACGATTTTCAATTTCCCAGAATGAAAAACAACCGACAAATAAGCCATTGCCTCTTATTGAAGCTGGTGAAATTTTTAATGAGATACCACTTTTGGTGTTGCAATAGGTAGTAGCCTATTGTACCTTATGGATAATCTGCCAGTGATAGATCCTCAATTACTGTAGCAAGACTTAACCCAGTAGAAATTTATCTTCCTAGGTGTCTGCTATCTTCGTATTTCGTATTGAGCGACCTGCGTGTCACAGCGATTTTCAGTGCGCCTATTAGAGGCCGGAAACCCCAAAAACCCATGGGAACGATTGACTATAAAACTGAATCGCAATTTAGATTATTTTTTCAGATTTAGTTACCTTGTATAGGATTTTGAGAACAAGAAGGCAAAAGCTGATTAGGAAAAGGGAGGGATCAGATTCAGAAGTCTTTTTAGCATAAAGTAGTCTGCTGCAAAAACATCGTAACATAGCCTTTTTCTTTTATTAGCCATCAGTCTATTTTCGGCGTTTAACTTGTCTTTATAATTCGATATTCCTCCTTTAGTTTAAGTTAATTTGCTCTCATCATGTATGCCTTTTAGGGGAATTTTTCAAAAGAAACAAATTCCTCTTATGTGATGGTTTTGTCCATCTGTTCCTGTTCCTCGAGAGCGAAAAGAGCTCTATTTAATATGAACCGGTTTACATTTTGGTTTCCGAATACGAGCTGAGTGGCAAAAAATTCCCCTACTGAAAATTGTATCCGATTCTTCGTATCTTGTTTACTTTTCCATTTCACTACTTATTACAGACTGGTATAGACAACGCAGTGCATACGTTTCTCTGAATCTTTCAAAAATTTCCCCTGACCAATTTTCCTTATGAGCTACACTCTGTAATTGTTTTTAGTTTTTAGTTACACGCAAAGTCAAAGAAATGTTTGAGAATACTTTAGATTTGACGATCAGCAAAAACACTCAACCGCGACGTACATGTAGTTCAAGAAAAAATTATTACATGAATTACATAAATAAATGCAAATTAGCTGCAGGTTCTCCAGCTATTGTTTAAATAAATATAAATAATGTAGTATAACGTTTGTTTAGATCTATAAAAGTAACAATATTCTAGAACAAGCACGTCTTGGCTTGCAGATCCAATAGGAAATAATATTCAATGATTCAGTAGGCAATCAGAAGTACTAAACCCTCTATGAGTTACATACAGTGAATAAAGTATAAATAAATAAATAAATAAATATTCATGTAGAAGTAGACATAGGAATTTCCTTTAGGAGTTTCCTATGTCTAATTTTAAATGATAAAAAGTCTTCTAAAGGACGCCTATCTATATGCAACCAAAATAATTACCTGCAACAAATGAAGATCTGCCTGTCATATTAATTAATTTGAATATTATCGCTTTGACTTCCGTATTCTAATTTTCGTTCGTGTGCGATGTATTTAACTAAAGAAAAAGTTGATATTTCCACTTGGTATAGTGCCGGTAACAGTGAAGCCAAAGCAACAATATTCAAATTAATAAGTAATATGACATCCAGATCTTTATTTGGTCAAGAAGTTATTTTGGTTGCATAAAATTAGGCGTCCTTCGGAAGACTTTTTATCATTTGAAAGTACACATTGGAAATCCCTATGTCTACTACTTGAATATCACCGTACGTACTTATATAATATATATTTTATATTCAAGTTGCGTATAATCCAAGTACGAACATGAACATCCCTACCAACTGGGACCTAAATATAACATTTGAGTTTTGACGACATTGTTAATAATTCTTACGATACTTTGAATTTATTACAAAGTGAATCCAGTCTACTGGGTCTGTATGCAGACAGTAAGGGGCGTAGGATTTTAAGTAGCTAGAAATTTGCAGGTCACGGGCTCCCAAAACTGCTCGGTTTCCGGGCTCAAAAGGATTTTGTTTACGTTTCTGAACCAAATTTGTAAGATTAATGAAATACTTGGTTTCCCATCCGTGTTTATTAGTTTAATGATAAAATCATACCGACACCTTCATTTTAGATCTGCCGCTGCAAATTGGTATCAAAGCGAAGATCTTTAACGTTAAAGAAATAAACCGAATAATTATCTACATTTAACAACGGGCACGTAATTTAAATGATGTAATGCTGGAATGTACGGTACGATAAGGTGGGAAGATATAAAAGACTTTGAATATCAAATTCTATTGTGCCATAAAATTTTTATGGGGTTATTAAAATCAATCTTAAAACATGTATACTGCCGAAATACTGTTTAAAATATGGAATCATTCTTTCGATACGCGAAAATGATATAAAATTCAAGCTTGAAACGTGCTTGTTTTAATTAAAGTTAATTACTTTCGGAAAGTTCTCCATTAACCAACTTTCTTTCTAGTTTGCGGGAACGTGCAGCCAATTAATCGAGGTAAACTTTTATATTGTTCCAGGGGGTGGATAAATCAAAACGACTCACCTGAGAGTTAATCGCACTTAGATGCATTTGGGCCACTCGAAGATCGAACCGTTTCATCGAGATATCCTCTTGTATTTCATTAACCTTATTATACAAAGCCGACTCAAGCGAGCGTTGTTGAATTCGCAGAAGAGTCTCTAGAGAGTCCTGTATTTGCCTTATTTGAGCATCTAGATCAGCAGATTCCTTTTTCAGGGCGTCATGAGCCGGCTGCACTTGTACCGCCGAAAGTCGGTCTATCACCAATTGATCTTTCAAAGGCGGCGGGACGTTGTCCTGTAATAATAATGAGCTGTTGAGGCAAACTTGATTACACCGCACTTACTTACGTTGATAATTTCGCAGGGGTCCCCACCGTCTAAGGCGTCTGGTGGCTGAGGTTGAGGTGCTATAAAGGGACGTTTTGCTGAAAGTCCTCTTCCTTGCGCCGTCGGCATCGATCTTGCTAAATGAGCCATATCCGATGTTGCTGAAATTGCCCGACACTGCGATATGAGGTTTTCGTACCTTCTGTGCCTTTCGGTTGCCTGTGTTATGAAAATTTCCATTACGTAACATAATTGCATATGCAAAGAAGCTTATACAAGCTGGTAACGGCGAATAGAATTTTGTGTCGGATTTATACACAAATATGAAAAAAACCGGTACGCTACTCTTGAGGGCAATATGTTTTTGTTGTAGGGGTTCGGATTTCCTGCTTTCAGAATTAAGGCAAAACAAGATTTCACGGAGATTCCTTCTTATTAAAAAATCTTTAGGATACTTCACTTTAAAATTCCTACAGTATCATTAATGAAATATTTTGGCGCGTTTGCGTAGGGTGCATTTTAAGTTGAATGGGATGTTCCCCATTTCTAATCGTGCTCATTATCCAGCTCAGTTTTCTGCCATTCCCGAACTCAATTTTACGGCGATTATCTCTTCATAGAGTCAACATACCCCGTGGCAATTTACTTTATAAATACAGTGTATTTCGAAGATATTATTTCCGCTTACCTACTTTGTTCATTATTACAGGTCTTAACTTTATGAGGTAAATGAGAGGAGGACAAGAATGTTACGAAATAGACAAATCGGCAGCTTCGACCGTAGTCCATTTGTACTAAATTGTACCGAAAGATTAACTTGGAGCTTATGTTCACACCCGTCCGTAAAGATGACACATAGATAAATGTTTCAGGTCCATTGAGAAGGTTCATTACAATCCCAGCAATCCATTACTATAACTAACCTTAGGGTTCCGTAATCAAGACTAAACCCAACAAAATTACAGGCTTGTACTCGTTGTAGTTACACCGTTACACGTGTT
The DNA here is from genome assembly GCF_008802855.1 of Photinus pyralis. Classification (NCBI taxonomy): domain Eukaryota; kingdom Metazoa; phylum Arthropoda; class Insecta; order Coleoptera; family Lampyridae; genus Photinus; species Photinus pyralis. The sequence continues at coordinate 15,871,200 of NW_022170878.1, forward strand.
AGTGGAGCAAATAATGTTACAAATCTGTGATTTAATTCATGTTGTACATGAAAATAGAGTAGTGGTTCACAGTGAATTACGAGGACCAGTTAGCCGTATCTAGGGATCGCTTAAAAGCCATCAACGTTAAATATTACAGGTATGCAATGTTTCGTGTTCATTTCGTTGCTGCTGATCAAAAATTTTGTTCTGATCAAACAAAACTGTTATAATCATTTTGAAAATGACTATGTAGGCGTAATGAATGCATAATTGCACCACATATTCCATGTATTTTTCGTGCTGTTACGTACCTACACTAATTGTGTGTGCTCATCAAATAAAAACGTTATCAAACTTTGAAAATGGATTTTTATTCTCTATTTGACTATTTACAGAATAAAAATATTACTCCACTCCAACACCCCCTCTGCAATCTGAGCATCATCTCTAAAATTTTAAATAAAAAAGGGGGTCGTGTAGCGCATTGTCCGACAGAGATTTTAAGTCTCGGTTCATTAATATACAGTTTTGAGCGCATTGTAAAACTTTCGGGTTTTCGGCATTATATACTCATTATCGTATTATTCCTGCATCGCTAGTCTGAAAGCTGAAAGCCATTCTTAAAGTTGATAATCTATTAAATGATGATGACTTGATTTAGTCGAAATCGATTGCCCTAAGAAAAAAAATATATAAAAATTATAAGTTTTACTATTAACGTCTAATTACTTTATTTCACTATTAATGTCCTTTAAATTTGTTAAAATAAGGAAATAGAATATCACAGTGTCTAATGGAAAATACTTTACAGTAATTTGGCCCTTTCTTTAATCCTGATTATCAAACATTTGTTACTTGTTTGAGATGATTGACTGCAGACAATAAATACAAGTTTAAAGTGAAATGATATTATATTGACATTATAAAAACTGTTCACAGTTCCACTTTCTTATTTAATCTTTTTAAGTATACAGGTAAAACTCGTAGGTACTGAATGTGTAATTCCTATACCGTGTGCAGTACTGCAGAAATTGAAACAATTTTGGTAGGATTTTCCCATTTCGATAATACTTTTTGATTTTGAAAATACATACACCCTGCTCCAGCGCTACGCCTCTTCATCTCGCCCAGATTCGTAAAAGTCTATAGCTCGGCGTTCCTATGAGATCTGAACGAAGACAATTTCTCAGTTTCAGGTTTAGTGTGTAAGAAAATGCTATTGAACCCACCGAATTGGTAATTTGTTGGAATTTGTGGGGCATAATTTTGTTGTTTTGGAATATCACCTGTAAGAAACGTGATGGTCTCTAAGGTAATCGTTTAATAACAAAAAGTCCATAGAATTTCACCGGCAAGTCCCTAATTTGCGCCCATGGTTGGAGGGGTTGGAGGGGGTGCGTCGCCAACTATGTCATTGTGATTCCCCCTCCGAATTAACGAAACGGATAGATTTTTTAAAATATCTGGTTTATTTACTAAGATATGGGGGGTGGTAAGTTTTCAAATTGCCACCCTGTATACCATGAATATTAGCGAAATTAATAATTTTTTGTAAAGGTATGCACAACTCGCTAAATGAAAATTGACCCGCACGGCCAAGACCGTGCATTTTTCATAAACGGATTCGTAATTTTTGCAATTCCCGTGGCGAAATGTATAAGATCACATCGAAAAAGCGAAGATTTTTGACAATTTTTTTCTTCTGTTTTTGTATGGTAAAATTGAACAATTTCAATTTTTTTGTTAAACTATTTAAGTAGGCTTCGTATTTCGATGAAACCTTCTGTAATGTGTACTTTGTGATAAATTTCAACGTTCGATATATCGATATTTCATGATTGATTAGTGAGTGTGCATTTTGTTTGCGCATGCGCAGTATAATTTTTTGTGCGTGCATTTTGTTTAATTGTATTAGAGAGGCTCTCATAAACATTTCGATTTCCATAAATAAAAAAGCATGCATTTTGTTTGCTTTTATTAGAGGGAAATTTCGATTGAATACGTCAAAAAATAGGAAAGTTGCGTTTTGTGCGTGCATTTTGTTTGTTTTTTTATTAGAGGAACATACCATAGAAATTTTGATTAATTTGCTTAGTTTGTAACATTATTTTCTTACCGATTAAAATTCCTAATTCAAATACTGTTTAAGTAACTTTTAATTCGTATTCTTATTTTTAAATTCCTTGCGTTCGTCATTTTCAAAAACATTCGTACGCCATCTAGGTATTTACTTTGTAATCCACTAGTTTAAGATGTAAGTATTTCCTGTAGTAAATTTGTTATTACCTTAGTATAGATTTCTTATTACAATAGTCCTTTATTTTGCCGTCCGAGGTCGTGCAAGTTCTTTTTAATTCTTTTCGGCGCACGCACTTCTTTGTGCAAAGGAAGAACAAGTCAGTTGGATACATGTATTTCCATACACTGCTTGCATTCATCTATGAATTTGCAAGGGTTGCACACTAAGGCCCGGTTGCACAATGTTATTTTAAACTTCAGATTAGTTTAACTGACAGATTTCAGAAACACGATTGGTCAACTGGTGAAATATTAGCCCATCAAATCCTTTCACCCACAATTTACCCATAAACTGAAGTTTAAACTGACATTGTACAACTGGGTCTTAGAGACGGATTTTTGATAATTAACGCATTTCAATGTCAGGTTAGTTTAACCAAAGATACATTTGAAGTGAACAGGTCTCGTATTATATCCCAAAAGATATTTCGTTCACTAATATTCTAAGGTCGAGTTTCACTGTTTAATTTCTCCGACTTAATTGGTAGATTCATTTGCAATTAGGGCACGCTCTGTTTATCGCACCGAACAAGCCCTTACGGGCACATTCTCGCTTTCAATATTCCGAAATCGTTCACAGAAATGACCTAATAAGTGGCCTAAGGAATATTACGTCGTCAGTTATCGCATTGAAAATTTAGAAACCGCGCGGCTCTAAAGATTGATGAGAACCTTTGTGTACATAACACGCAAATAAATCTCTCCTTCCTTAAGAGGAAACTGCGGTTTTATATTTGTCAACGCTCCCCCATTGTTAAATATGTACACGTGACTCATTTATTATACTGTCAGAATTGAAATAATACAAACTAATGTTTGGATTTATCCAATGGAGGCTTCTATGTCAAAATTTTCGCGTCACTCACCCTCGCCGATACGATTTCTGCCTCTTGTAAAATAGCTTCCGACACCGATGAACATAAATCCGTGTAGATTTCATCGATTTCCTGAAAATAAAGCTTATTAGTCATGAAATTACGTTTTCCTAGTAGCTTAAAAGAACTCATTTACTTCGGTCAATATAGCGTAATCCAATTTGGAATGTCATTTAGTTGCTATTTTAGTTTCAAAAGTTTAATCAGGCGTGTATATTTACACTTTAAATGCGATTTCAAAGTATACGCCTTAATTGAAGCTTTTAAGGACGCTAATTTTCTTTTTTAATTTCGTTTCACCTATTACGCTCACTAACACAATTTGTATGCATACACAGGTCGCCCAAATTAAATTTTCTTGCTTACATAAGCTCCCAAATTTTGCCGTAATCTCGTTAGATAAATACCGTTTAGGGGTGCTCAGTTTTAGTGGTATCCATACTACATTTTGGTTTATATGATCCCGTTGGCTTTGTTCTCAAAAAAGTTTGCACACCCACACCAATTGAAAGATTATAAAGCTTTTCGACAAAAGAAAAACACCGGTTTTCAAAAGCTTTATTATATGAGAAAACTTTTGTACATTTATATTTCTGCCTTAAAAAAGTTTTTCGGCGATACTGATTTATTGTTCAACATTTTTCATTTTGTTTGAATAACTTCCATAAACACACGTGCGAACAATTGCACATGTCTAAATCTTTACCAAATATTTAGCGATTATTTTCTGCGCCAGCTTTACTTGGGTATGACCCTGGGCATCATCGATGTATATCGTAATAATAAATTTGCTGTTCAGCGTGTCTCTTATTAGAAAAAGATGGCAATTCGCAACTTGAGTCTGCTGTGCAATTCATATTGATGGTCCAAAACGTACGTCTTGCATTTGCATTAGCTTTTCGTCTTTTTTTTTGCTGGTCATTTCTGGAGTGTTTAAGCGGCAAATTGTAACAAATTTATGCAATTGTTGTGAAATTCAAAATGGGCAGACGTAATTATAACATTTCTTCTACGTTCATAATTAACTAACACCTTAAATTATTACTATCAACATAATAATAATCGCCTTTAGTGTGGTGTCACACTATGCGTTTTTACCGCTCCCGCTAAAACGCTCCTGTTTGACGGGATGGTAATATCACACGTTATTAAATGGTACCAGTCACATATATGTATGCGTTTTCGCCGCACCAACCGGATGCAACCGCATCCTGCTGCCGCTGCGCAGGATGACATGACAACCACAATGACATGAAACCACGTGTTGTTGCACGTTGGTTGTCATCAGTTGTCACACTGAGCGATGCAACCGGGTGTTTTGTTAGGTTTACAATGTTTGATGTCGGTTTATTCATCGAGTGCGTGCATGCAAAAACTGCACTGTGGGAAAAACAATCTAAAGAGTATGTAGATAAAAACTGTAGGGAGAAATCATGGGTAGAAATTGAATTTTTCTACAACTGTCAAAAAAACCTGTCATTTTCTGACGGATTTCGAAACGCGAAGTACTAGATTTTTAATCGGTTAATTAATAAGTAAGGTTGCTCTTGACAACGTGCGCGAAATCGTCAACAGTGAAAAAAAGTATTTCGCGCACGGGACAAAGTTGAACTTAAACAGCAAATTTAATTAACAATCGGTTCAGTTGTAGAAAAAATATTGTATATAACGCTAGCGGGAAGTTATTTCGCGCATTTGACTGATATTTTAACTCGGCTTCGCCTCGTCAAAATACCTTCAGTCTCAATGCGCGAAATTGAACTTCGCGCTCTTGTTATATAAATAATGTAACGTTATTTATAAATTCGGGTTCGATTTATATCAATATTTATTAAACAAAACTAAAACACTATAAAAACCGTACAATTTATATCGATTATTTATATCACACACTTCGAAATTTATATCAGCTTTTCGCGCTCTATGTTTCGTTCGCACTCGATCTCGTTCGATAGTAGACTGCCGCGATGTTCGGTCCGCAACCATTTATACACGCAAACAATGTAAGTCCAGTACATTCTCGAATACGCGTAGAAAATTCCAGAGTGCCAAAGGCGACGTCATGTCTGCAGCACATTTCCGTTACACTGCCCCCTTCTTAATTCTGGACGTCTCGTTCAGAAACTGCGTTAGTATTACTTTTTAATGCCTCGTGTCGGAATCTGCAGTCAGAGCCTGCTCGACAAACACCTTTCTTGAAAAAGTAACAGTCCACAGTTTTGCGGAGGGTCGTCCTCTGTGGGTTGAAGCAGCATACTGTAATTCGAACGCTAGTGTTTCTAAAAATCACTTCGATCATGGTTCGCACTATCTTCCAGTCCAACCCATCTAAACCACATCCAATCTTCGGGATCGCCAAGCTATTTATGTCATAGAATGCCATGAGTTTCTTTAAGCTTTTTAAAGCAGACCAGAGGTTTTCATAGGTGGGTTTGCCTTCTGACGTTTTCTTTGAAACCAAGTAGAACAAAGAGCATTGACTATCTTCCAAGCGCAGTACTTTACCCACTCGTGGTCTTTGCTTTAACAACTCGTCCATTCTTCCAAATCTTTTCCGGAATACGGAAGCTATACCTCTACCCATGCGAAGGTCTTCGGCGACACAATGGGCGATGGAAACGTTAACCGGAAGCTCAAAAATATTTTGACAAATTCCCTGAGTAACGCCAAATCGAGCTTTCTTCCGCTGGGCGTAATTTGACATAAAATCGTTAAAGTTTGGCTCGATCCCAAAGCGGCGTTCCTCTTCTCGAATACCTCTAACTTCTTCGTTGTTGTTGGATCCGGCATATCGTGCGAGTCGATTAATGTGGACAACTTTCGGTTTCCGGTGTTTCATTCTGATACGATATATCACGTCATTTATTTTCTTGATCACCTCATACGGACCTTCCCATTGTCTTTGTAGCTTGGGAGAAAGACCTCTTCGCCTCTGTGGATTGTGCAGCCATACCAGATCTCCAGCTTCAAAAGTTTCATTGGCCGAGCGGAGGTTGTATTGATTTTTCATGCGATCGCTGGCAATCTGAATATGACTTCTAGCCAAGTCGTGAATGTCGTTCATCTTCACTCTTAGTTGGTCAACATAATTTTCACCTGCGACATATTCTTCATGGGGTTTACGCCCAAACTCGAGATCACATGGAAGGCGTAGCTCACGACCCAACATAAGGCAGGCAGGAGTCTGACCCGTGGTCTCGTTGACGGCTGATCGATATGCCATAAGGAACAGGTGGAGGTACTGGTCCCAATTTTTCTGATGTTCTGCCACGACTTTTGAAAGATATTTACCCATCGTTCGATTCATTATCTCAACCATTCCATCTGACTGAGGATGCAAAGGTGTTGTTCTGGTTTTATTGGCTCCTAACAATCGACAAACATCTTGGAACAAAGCCGATTCAAAGTTCCTTCCTTGGTCTGAATGGATTTCTACAGGAACACCAAAACGTGTAAAGAACTCCTTTACCAACACTTCTGCAACTGTTGCTGCCTCTTGGTTTGGAATGGCGTAAGCTTCAGTCCACTTTGTGAAATAATCCATAGCCACTAGGATATATTTATTTCCGCCATCTGTCCCGGGAAACGGTCCTGCGATATCGATAGCAACTCGTTCCATCGGACTACCAACGTTATACTGCCTCATGGGTGCCTTCTTCTTGGAAACTGGTCCGTTTCCAGTAGCACATAACTCACATTTTTTGACACCATCGCCGGACATCTTCTTTACGGTTGACCCAATAGAATCGCTCACGTACCCTTTGCAACGTTTTCGTAATACCAAAGTGTCCTCCGGAAGCGCCGTCATGCAATTTTTGCAATACTTCCGACACTTTGCTTCTAGGTACTACTAATTGCAGCGTCGATTCGGTGCCATCTTCACTTTCAAGGGTCCTATACAACAGGTTGTCTTTCAGAGTCAGGCTATTCCATTGGCCCCAATAACTCTTTACTTCAGGACTTGTGGCACTAATGTCTTGCCAGTCTGGTCTTTGTCCGTGGCGTATCCAATTCAGAACAGTTTTTATACTTGGGTCGTTTTCTTGGGCCGTTTTGATTTCGCTTGGCTTCCATTCCTCACTCTCTACAGTTGTTCGCCGCAGATGGCCAATCTTGTCTTCTATTTTAGAACAATGTGTGCAGTTGTCCTTGCACGGTCTTCTTGACAAAGCGTCTGCATTAATTGTGAACTTTTCCAGCCCTGTGTTCAATGTCGTAGTCATATTCCTGAAGACGTTCTAACCATCTTGCCACCTGTCCTTCTGGGTTTCGGAACTGCAAGAGCCACTTTAGCGCTGCATGATCTGTCCTTATCAAGAACTTGCGGCCGTAAAGGTACTTATGGAAATGTTCGCATGCCTTTACCACACCCAGGAGCTCTCGCCTAGTCACACAATAATTCCTCTCGGGTTTCGACAGTACTTTGCTGAAATAGGCAATGACTCTTTCCTGTCCGTCTTGCAATTGAGAGAGAACAGCTCCAATGGCGGTGTTACTGGCATCGGTATCTAGCACGAACTTTCCTTCATTTCTGGGGTAGCCAAGGATAGGTGCGCTAGTAAGAGCTTGCCGGAGATGTTCGAAAGCTCTTTGACAGTCTTCACTCCATTCGTACTCATTGCCCTCTTCTGTCAACTTTATTAATGGTTTAGCAATGTTGGCAAATCCTTTCACGAATCGTCTATATAGGTGCACAAACCGAGGAAACTTCGAATCTCGTGCTTGTTCTCAGGAATCGGCCACTCTTGAATCGCTATAATCTTCTCTGGGTCAGCTGTAACACCATCACGAGATACGATGTGCCCCAAATATTTAACTTCTTTTTGGAACATAAAGCATTTCTTTGGACTTAGTTTTAAATTGGCCTCTCGTAATCGTCCAAACACCTCTCTCAGGTTCTTTAGGTGTTCTTCAAAAGTTTTCCTACGACAATTACATCATCCAAATATACCAGACATGTCTGCCACGTTAGTCCCCTTAGAACTGCTTCCATAAGTCTCTCAAACGTCGCGGGGGCATTACACAATCCGAAGGGCATTACTGTGAATTGCCAAAGTCCAGAGCCTATAGAAAACGCGGTCTTCTCTCGGTCTGTCGATTCCATTCCCACTTGCCAATAACCACTCTTTAGGTCGAGTGTGGAAAACCATTGGGCTCCAGATAGAGTGTCCAAGGTGTCGTCTATTCTTGGCAGTGGATAGCTATCTTTCTTGGTGACGGAATTTAATAGACGGTAGTCAACGCAAAATCTTGTGGAGCCATCCTTCTTCTTTACAAGCACTATCGGTGATGACCAAGGACTATTCGATGGCTCGATGATACCTTGTTTTCTCATGTCTCTAATAATCTCTTCCGCTTCGTCTCGTTTAGCCAATGGGAGTCGCCTTGGCTGTTGTCTAATCGGTTGGGAATTGCCAGTATTTATTTTATGGGTGACTATGCTTGTCTTGCCCTTGTCCTGGTCGTTTACCGCGAACACATCTCGGAATTCCACAAGCATATTTTTCACCTTTTGTCGTTGTCTATTGTCAAAATCTGGAGTGTTCTTAATGACCATATCTATCAGCTCTCTTGGATACTTTCCTTTAGATAGATTTTCCGATTTCACAGAGCGAATAGCCGAGATGGGCACACACTGTCCAACTGCAGTTCGTTTGCTTAGCTTAACAGGACTATCTTTCAAATTCATAATTCGAATCGGAACGCCATTTTGAACTTTTACCAGAGCCCTAGCCACTAGAAATTCCTTTTCGTTTAGTGCTTCGACTATCCGTAGGCTTCCCTGGCGACAATATCCATCTAAAGTGGTCATTATAATTTTTTCACTAAGTCCGGGTATAATGACGTCATGAGTGGTTACCAGGCGGATGACATCTTCTTTGTCTTCATGGAAAGGGAGTTCTTCATCGCCGACCTTTAACACGCCCTTTTTCACGTCTAACACAGCTCCGAGTTTCTTAAGAAGGTCCATCCCCAAGATGAATTTATCAGAAATATCAGCAATTAGCACCTGGTGATTGATGGTGGTCTTTCCGATGGTGACAGACATTTGTATTTCTCCGTGCGTTTTTATTCTTTCACCAGTTGCTGTTTTTAACTGCACGGTCGAAGATGAGATCCGAGAATGATTCTTCAATAACTCTGGTCTTGCAATAGTTCTTGTTGCACCTGTGTCTACTAGCAAGGATCTGTCTTCTCCATTAACTCGGCCGTCGATGTACAAACTCAGAACTTTTCCAGACGACGAAATGTTTACAGTGAAGATCGGGGCTTTGTTTCTGCAGGTCGACGATAGCCCCTTCCTGTCGACCTTTCTTAGTTTTCCGACTGCTGTAATGGTTTTTGGCAGTTGCTGCGAACGTGTCCAATCTCGCCGCAATTCCAACATCGTGGTTCACGTTTCTTTGCCAGTGACTGTATTGCTTTATTGACCTTTTCTTCCACTACTTTACTGATCTTTTCTTCAAAACTTTCAGAGCCACCTTCCTCTTCGATGGTTCTTACCCGGCTCTCACTGCGAGGTTCCATCATACGTACTCGCGCACTTCCATGACTAGCTTTCTTGGCGGCTTCGAATTCTAACGCATGGGCCAAAGCTTTCTCAATTTTGTCGTGCCTAGCCAGTCTCAAAGCCTGCTGGGCATCTCCATCACAAACGGCATCGATAAATGTTTGTACAGCCAGTTGATCAAGAAAGCTCTCCGGTGCCGTAGGGTATGCCAATCGAATCAGTCTAGCGATGTCCGCTTCAAGTTCCTGCAAACTTTCTCCAGATTTCTGCATTCGGTTCTTGACTTGGGCATAGTAAACTTGCTGAAGGTGTTTATCGCCATATCGCATTTCGAGTCGCGCTACTATTTGTTGGAAGTTTTGTTGATCCTCGGGGATGGTCCGCAACACATCCAGAGCATCTCCTCTCAGAGCAAGAATCAGGGCTGTAGTTTTGTCTTGAAGAGTCCATTTATTTGCCGCAGTCGCTGCTTCAAACTGTCGAACGTACGTGGTCCAAGAAATCTTACCATCAAAAGTAGGTGGCTTTACTCGGGCTTGCTGAACGTCGCCTTCTACTCTTGTATTTGTTTCTGGGTCGACCTTCTTGTAATGAGTAGACTGTGGCACCTCAAGAAGACGGTCCATCAGTAATTCATCTGGGGCACTACTAGTACGCTCTTCCGTACTCAGTCGCAAGAATTGCTCGCGCAGCTCTTCATACTTGTGCTCAATCTCGACGAATGTTGCTTTAAATGTTTTGGAAACTTCCGTAATTCTATCTTCAACTTTTTCTTCAATTGATGTAGAGACTTCTTCGATAATCTTTCTAGAATTTTCCGCCATCTTTTCGAACTTCTCGTCCATTTTTCTAGAGTTTTCCTCAATCTTCTCGAACTTCTCTTGAATATTTCTAGAATTTTCTTCATTAATCTTTCTAGAATTTTCTTCCATTTTCTCAAACTTCTCGAAACTTCTCTTGAATATTTCTAGAATTTTCTTCCATTTTCTCGAACTTCTCTTCAAAATTTCTAGAATTTTCTTCGAACTTCTCTTGAATATTTCTATAACTTTCTTCATTAATCTTTCTAGAATTTTCTTCCAACTTCTCAAACTTCTCTTGAATATTTCTAGAATTTTCTTCATTAATCTTTCTAGAATTTTCTTCCATTTTCTCGAACTTCTCTTCAAAATTTCTAGAATTTTCTTCCAACTTCTCGTGAATATTTCTAGAATTTTCTTGGGTGCTTTTCATTTCTTGTTGCAACACCTGTTGGCCATTTTGGATTTGCTGGAGCAAATTGAGCATCGTTTCTTCCATTTTAGCGGCAGCAGATCTTGTTACAGGCATACACAAGCACAAGCACTTAATTTAAACTTACTTTTAATTAATTTAATTAATTCCCACACCTGACACCAATGTAACGTTATTTATAAATTCGGGTTCGATTTATATCAATATTTATTAAACAAAACTAAAACACTATAAAATCCGTACAATTTATATCGATTATTTATATCACACACTTCGAAATTTATATCAGCTTTTCGCGCTCTATGTTTCGTCCGTACTCGATCTCGTTCGATAGTAGACTAACTGCCGCGATGTTCGGTCCGCAACCATTTATACACGCAAGCAATGTAAGTCCAGTACATTCTCGAATACGCGTAGAAAATTCCAGAGTGCCAAAGGCGACGTCATGTCTGCAGCATTTCCGTTACAATAACTATTTTGGACATTCGGTAATATACAACAAATTTGTTCTTGTTCATTCGAATTTTCTCATAAAACTTCGCAAACCTATTATGAGATTCTCGTCCTGAATTAAAAGGATCAATCCAATATTAACGATATATCTGCTTTCTCAATAACCCCTCCGCCTCAAGCGTACAAACCATCTTTAGCAATAATTGAGACATGACACTACTTAGACTGCCAAAATATAGCAAAACCGCATCCCGTTAGACCGGAATAGTGTGACAAGTAGATCTCATCCTGTCAAACTGTTATAAATATGCTACTTTAATAACTCAAAAAGATACACGAGAATTCCTCAAACAATACATGGTCATGCTCGAACACAACCTCACTTATTCTAGCGTCTCTGCCACTCCTGTCCAGTGGCGTACCGGCCAGCGTCTCCCGTGCGTACACAACACTCCTCCCCCTTTACGTACGCACACTCATAGTCTTGTAAGTGCCTTGGTGGTCGGCGATTCCGCTCAGGCCGTGGTGTGCTGGGACGTGGCGTGGTTCCTCCTTCTGGTGATGGGAGTTTCGCTCTAAGAGAACCTTCTGGCGATGCCATAGGTTGCTCTGCCCGTTCCGGAATGGCTTCTTGTTCGTCTTCATCTGTTTCTGAAGATGTTTCTATCCCGGGGACTTCTTGTTCGATGGGACGTGTAACCATTTGGTTGCTGTGCCGATGCAACAACTTCCCCTCCGGAGTCTGTACTTTGTATGACACTGGTCCTGTTTTCTGCACAACCTGGGCTGGAATCCACTTGTCTCCCGGCACGTAACTACGAACACCTACATGTTGTCCTTCCTTGAAGCTTCGCACTTCTGTCCCTAACAACTGGTCCCTTTTCTGATCCATCTCCGTGGTCAAGCTGGGTTTAATGCGATCCAGTGCAGTGGTGATCCTCCGGCCCATCAATAATTCGGCAGGTGATTGTCCTGTTGTTGTGCACGGCGTCGCGTGTTGGGCCAATAAGAATCGAGAGATCCTGGTCTCCACGTCCCCTTTGCCCATCTTCTTCAGCGAGTCTTTCGCAAATTGCACCATCCTCTCTGCCTGCCCATTTGATGATGGCTTATACGGGGCCACATTCACTGCTCGGCATCCATTCTTCTTAGCGAAAAGCTTGAATTCTTCAGACGTGAATGCTGTGCCGTTATCGCTGACTATGACGTCCGGCAGCCCATGTGTCGCAAATATCTCCCGTAATACTTGGATGGTGGTTGTCGATGAAAGGGAAGGGACTCGTCTCATCTCTAACCACTTGCTGTACGAGTCAACAACCAGGAGAAAATAGTTCCCGTTCACTGGGCCGGCATGGTCCACGTGAATGCGCTGCCATGGTTCCCTTGCGAACTCCCAAGGGTGAATGGGAGCCTTGGGTGGCATATGTCTGTGTTGCTGGCATATTTCGCATTTGGCAACAAAATCCTCGATGTCCGAGTCCACTCCTGGCCACCATACATAACTTCTTGCCAGCGCCTTCATGCGAATGATCCCTGGGTGAGCCTCGTGCAACACCTGCAGAATCCTTTTTCTCTCTCCCGGCGGAATAATGACACGGGTTCCAGTCAACAGGCAATTCCTATACGACGTGATATCATTCCGCCGCGTCCAGTATGGCTTAATATCAGATTGCAGGTCCCTTAGCGATGTGGGCCATCCACTTAATGCAAAATCTCTTACACGAGCTAAGACGGGATCCTTAGCAGTTTGTCTAGCTACATCTTGGGCAGATACTGGAGATTCTTCCACACACTCAAACATCAGGACATCCGCGCATCTCGGAACATCTTCTCGAGTTGTCGGTAGCGGAAGCCTACACAAGGCATCAGCATGTGGAATTTTCTTACCCGCTACATGGACCAAATTGTAATCGTATGCGCTCAAATTGTACCTCCAGCGCAGCATGCGAGGCGATATTTCGTTTGGGCAATGCTTATTCTCTCCCAGGATTCCCAGCAAGGGCTTATGGTCTGTTCGAATTTCAACCTTCCGTCCGAATATGTAGTTGTGGAATTTCGTAACTCCCACCATGATGGCTAACGCTTCTTTATCCACCTGGGCAAAGTTTCTTTCCGGCTTTGACAACGTACGGCTATGGAATGCGATGGGCGCCTCCCTTCCGTTTTCCTGCGGCTGACTGAGAACCATGCCTACTCCAAACGAACTCGCATCTACGGTTAAGATTAGTTTCCTACCTTCATGGTAATGGCATAAAATGGGTTTTTTCGTTAATAGCGACTTAACACGCCCAAATGCCTGTGCTTCGTCTCTTCCCCATCTAAATGTTACATTTTTATGCAGTAACTTATGCAGTGGCTCCGCTATTGTTGCTTTCGATTCGAGGAATGGCCCATAGAAATTGACCAATCCCAAGAAGGCTTGCAGTTCCGTAACATTACTTGGGGCCGGTGCTCGAATGATCGCTTGAATTTTTTCCTCTGCTGGCTCTAGTCCTCTGGAACTAATCTTATGACCCAGGAATTCGATTTCATGTACGTTGAATACACATTTTGCCTTCTTCAGCTTAAGGCCGTCTTCTCTAAATCTGGTCAGAACTTCCCGCAATCGTCCTAACAGCTGTGCCTCATCCTTAGCAACCACCAGAATGTCGTCAAAATAGGGCATGACCCCTGGTATGCCTTGCAGCCTCTGATCTATTAGCTGCTGAAAGATTTGTGGTGCATTGCTAATCCCAAATTGCAAACGTTTCACCCGGAACGCCCCCTTATGTGTGATTATAGTTTGTGCCTCGGCGGCTTCGTCATCGACAGTCAGCTGTTGGTATGCCTGTGTCAAATCAAGTTTTGCGAAAACACGACCTCCAGCTAGGTTGGCCAGCATATCCTGCACGTTCGGAATGGGGTAGGTCTCTGGTCGCAACACCTTGTTCACAGTTATACGATAATCGGCGCACAACCGGATCTCATTCGATGCCTTAACCACCGGAACTATGGGCGTGGCCCATCTGGGGTGCGTCACAGGTTCAATAACTCCTTGCTGCTGTAGGCGATCCAGCTCATCCTCAATCAGAGGTCGTAATGCGAATGGGACCTTTCGTACCTTACACACAATGGGATTGACATCTCGTGGTAAATTGAGGCTAATTGGAGGGCCTCGGAACACGCCCAAAGTCCCGTCAAACACTTCCGCGAATTCGCTTTCTAGTTCAGTTTGAATCACGTTATTAAGTACCGCGTTGTGCACTTGGTTAATCCCAGACACATTAATGTTCAATGGCTCAAACCAGTTTCGCCCCAAAAGATTCACCACGCGCGTTCCCTTAATTACGATCACAGGAAGAGTTTTGTGCACGTTTTTGTATTCGACACGTACGTACCCCGTCCCCAGTGTCTCAATCATATTGCCCTGATAGTCCCGTAATATGATTGTGTTCCGTTCTAAGTTGGGCTTCCTTCGTAATGAATTGAAACAGCTGGCACTAATGACGGTATAAGCCGCGCCACTGTCGACTTCCAAACAGCATGCAGTACTATTAAGTAACAACTTAACTTGTAGCTTACCAGGATCTCCTGGGGATACTCTGTGAATAGAATACTCGGTTCCCTCTTCACTGTCACTCTCATTTTGTCGACCAGAATCGTTGTCAGACGCCACTGCTTTCACCTGCTCGGACCGCTTACTACCCCTGTTCCGTTTCTTCCTCAAACATGCCCTCTCGATATGCCCCATCTTTCCACAAAAACGGCACGCCGCTGTTTTAAACCTGCATGTTTCCGATGAATGCGATTCGTCACACCGAAAACATAACTTTGTCATTTCCTTCCGATTATCTATTTTCTTTAGAAAGCCCTCAGGAGTTCCTCGCAGGTCCGATACATTCCTTGCAGCTGCTTCGAATGCCAAAGCTGTTGCTTGCGCCACCTCCAAGGTAAGGGTTTCCTTTGCCAAGAGTCGCTGTTGCAGGGATTCCTCGGCCACTCCGCACACGATGCGGTCGCGGATCATGTCATTTAACACAGAGCCAAAATTGCAGCCCTCTCCCAGATTGCGTAGTGCGTTTATAAACTTCGCCATACCCTCCCCGGGTTGCTGGCGCCGCTGATGGAACTTGAACCGGCACACAATTTCTGACGGTTTCGGAGCAAAATGTGCCTTCAGTTTTTGCATGATCTCCGTATGTGGGGTTTCCCTTACTTGCTGTGGTTGCACCAGCGATCTTAAAATACTGTACGTGGTAGGACCGCAAATGCTTAGGAACGCAGCCCTTTTGTCGCCATCGGTGGTGATCCCGTTGGCCTCGAGGAAGAAGTCAACCCTTTCCGCGTAGGCGTCCCAATTTTCCGGGTGTTCCGTATCGAACGGTTCGACCATCCCGATGGTAGCCATTGCACTGTGTTATGTTTCAATCCTACCGACTGCGCCAATGTTATAAATATGCTACTTTAATAACTCAAAAAGATACACGAGAATTCCTCAAACAATACATGGTCATGCTCGAACACAACCTCACTTATTCTAGCGTCTCTGCCACTCCTGTCCAGTGGCGTACCGGCCAGCGTCTCCCGTGCGTACACAACACAAACCCCATCCGTTTTAACGGGAGCGGTAAAAACGCATAGTGTGACACCACACTTAGTTAGAAAAGGTGGTATCACAATTTGACAGATTATAGTGGAGACATCTACCGGTGCGCATTATGACAAATTGCCGATTAATCTTCGAATGATATCGCCTGAATATTACACCACTCGATTTAAAAAAATGAGCCATACCCAAGTGTATGTGGTTCATAGTATAGGTAAGTTATGATAATTTTTGACGAACAAGTATTTCGAAAACTTAATATTTGATTTTCTTCAATAGAAAGTAATAATTTCAAGTTACTTGATGATTACTTGATATAGGTACATACATATTGTAGAATTAAACTGCCCTATGTACTTGAAATAAAAAAATTTCATATGGTAGAATATATACATAGAATATACATTGAAGTGTATATTATCTAATCGTTCACCAAATGTATCAAATTCTTATCTCCCGCAGCTATATTGAAAAAGAGAAATAATACCCAACAATTGTTTATTATTGTGCCTCGCAACCAGTTCAATTCACTCATTGAGTTTTTAATTTTTTTTTTTGAAATTGTATCATTTCCTACCCTCATTCCCTTTCCTGCCCAAATTCATTTTAAAAAAAACAACAAACAATTTGACCCAAAATCGCCCTAAAACCTTCATTTTCATGCCTACTTTCTGTCCGGAAAGTTTAGTTTCCATGATAGAGGCAGAGCAAACTAAGTTTCCTACCGCTTGTCACTTTACCGGCTGCATCTGTGACATTGCTAAACGTCTATAATGACTCCTGTCATCACTGAGAGATCGACAGTAATCAACAGTTCTATATAGAAATTGAAATTTTGTAATAAAATACGATTTCGGGTAAAATTTAATACAAAACTCGTCAGTAAAATGACATTACTTGACTCGGAAATTAAAGTACTCGACCCGAAAGGGGCCTCGCACTTCAATGTTTCCTCGACTTTAATGTGTCATTTTCCGGACTTTTATGTAAAGAACTCTTACTTTATAATAATCAATCCTAGAGGACTTTCCTCTTATTTTGTGTTTGTCGCATTTTTCCCCTTTTATATCTAGCTTCCTCGACCACCAGAGAGCTATTTTCTAATTTTGGGGCACGGCTCCCTAACGGGAAGCAGAGGTTAGTGGCGACGCGCACAAACGTGTCATAGCTTCTTCGTGAGCAGTCGTGGTTAGGACCATTAGTCTTAATTTATTTTGTCTCCTTTTATTTTTGTCGCTGACCGCGTTACAGTGTAAAGAATTTCAAATAACAAACTGAATCATATTTTATTATGTGTATTTCAAGGAAACTAACTGGGGAAAATTCTTTATTTCTTGTTTTCATATTAGAGTTTTAGTTTATGAATCTACTCCAATTTAAGTTTACTTACTAATCAGTGCTTTAGGAATAAGATTTCTAAAAGTATAATATAAGTAGGTCAAGATTATTATAAAACTAAACGTTCGTCTAGTTGTAAAAGTGTTCAGGAACAGGACCTTCTGGGCAAATGCTACTTCAACCACTGTACTGTAACTAAATTGCATTTATTAATTATACTTTCAAATCAAATTATGTAGAGAAAACAAAGCATTAAGAATCCATTCATTAGAATAACATGAAGATTTTAACAAAATGACGGACTGTAAGTGTCAGCTGTACAAATAACACAGTTTAAAGATAACAATCTTTGGAACGCGTATAAAGAGCATAGAAAGAGTAATGGCCGATTACCACAAATCGGTGACGTTAAATTAGTGCACACTGAATTACATCGTGAAATCAATTTTTCTCGTTCAAAGAACGGTTTCCCGACTATCGCGTCGACGTCCTCCCAACAATAGTCTCAATTGACAATTCTATTATTTAAATTAGAGCTTGTAAATGACGTTGATGACGAATTTCAAATGAGTTTCCATCGCAACGCTTGGCGTTTGATTGGCGTTTCATTCCTATAAACTGAACCGGTGGTCGGACGAAAATCGGCGTTAGTGCATTAGTGTTTTAGAATTGTTTAAATTTTGATAATTCAATAAAGTTGGTTTCAGTGATATATCCAACAAGAAAATCCTTTCGGAAGTAATTTGAAAGTGGAAAACCTACCTGTAAGAGTTGTGGAAGAGTTTCCTTAGAGTATGCATCCAGCATCCCATTAGTCGCGTGTAGCTGTTGCACGTAAGCGTTGTGGTTATTGAAATATCCGCTGAGGCTTTCAGTTGTTGGCGTTGATAAATATGCGAGGTACGCTGCCTTATACTCCTGTCGACACTGTAACACAATATGGAAAACTTAATTAGGTACCTCTCGAGTATTTACGAAACAAAGTTTCGACGTTGTAGTTGTACTGTATTCGTATTGTGTTCTAGTATTCAATGGTTCTAGTCTAGCACACGGCATTATATGCTCTGTTTGGTAGGTTTTAATTTGGTAATTTTCCATATAACGACAATACCCAAAGATATTTAACCAAAGATAAACTGTCAGTGCATTTCATAAAACTTTCATTCGCTTTTTCTTCTGAGGAACATATCGAGAGACCAATGTAAATGAATGGTATGCTTAGATGAATTAGAGCGGATACTTTATCCTCGAGCTTGATCTCATTAGTACAAATAACAGTAAAGAAAATGAACGCTGTACGGAATAACAAAGGTGGTCTGGTTGTAAAGGTTATCCAGTATTAGCGTCGTTATTAGGGTCTTCAAAGCAGACTTAAAATCCCAATGTATCGCTGACTACACCCACGCTAAATCAGTTTTCTTTAAAACCATTCTATTAAAAACTGTCTCTTCATATGTAGGACCTTCTTGTAAGAGTAGTTTGCCTTTCGTCATTTATGTGTGTCCTTTAGTAATTTCCTTGGACGAGATCGAAGAATAAAATATTATAGAAACTAAAGGGTTAAGAGTTTCCACTTATGCATATTGTTGTGTAAACGTTATTTTGTCCCCCAGCATGTGTTGCAATTTCAATTTTTAAATGTAAATCTATGTACGACTAAACACAAAGTTGGTTTATTTTGCTTGAATTTGTATCTCAGTGTTTGTTTTTCCTTTTAGAAATGTTTGTAAATGCGTATTTCTTGTATAAATTTTATCGCTTTGTAATTGTTTAATTTAGATAGTGTGTTAATAAAATACATCTGGTCAAATTTGCGTGTTTTAAAGGTTCTTGCGATTTGGAGTTTTATTGTCAGGTGAAATTTAATTAACGCACGCGTTCTTTCGCTAGTGAGAGAATGAGGGTGGTACGAAAAATTGCACGTTTCATGTGGAGAAGTGCGGACATTTGGAGCGTTCCATCGTGGCTGGCCTTTATCCAATCTAATTATGATTGGCGATTTATTTGAAAATTCATAAAGAAGGAGCCGGTATTTTAATTTTAATTAATTGTGCAGAAGAAGTTATGCAACGTTACTAAAAAGTTTAAGATATTACATCATTATGTGAAGTAGGAAAAGTTCGTTAAGAAGCGTTTTGTCCGTTAACCCAAAAAGAGGTAGTTGAAGTGCGATTGAACAAAGCAAGTTGTTGCATCCTGAAGCCTACTTTTTTAAGGTTCTCTTTTCATTAAAAGTTAAAAGTTTTCTACCGTTCGGAAAACCGCCATATTTTGTCAATAAATCCAACAAGCTAGATTCATCTTTGCGGAATAAATTTTTGCTTTTGTCATTTAAACTGTGATTAATCGGACCCAAAGTGCGACCCAGATAGAGTTTTCATGTCAGATTTTTCTATTTGTGCCTAAGAATTATGTCATGTGTTAGTGAAAATTTGAGTAGTTAATTGTTTGGAATTTTTTTGTAGACGATCGAGGCTACCGAGTCTCCCAAATTATTGATTTAAAGTTAAAAGTGAGATTTTTGTGACAGAAGTCGGACGTCTACGAGGAACATATTTACAATTTTTAGTTTAAAGATTGTTTTGATTTGAGCGAGATGGACAGGTGTTTTGAGGGCGACCGTTGGTCATTGCACACACACCAATACGATTTATTATTTTTGTTGCGTTTTAAAACTATCATGTTTATACTCAAACTCCAACATAAAATTATTTTCTTCTGCTTATGATCTGATTGGGGAGAATGTACCGCTCTTAGCGAGCTACCTTGGATTCACTTTCTTTCATGATTTCGTCAGTGAAATTCAGAATATAAAAAATTCCTTCTTTTCTGTGAACCTCGGAAACTTCCTGCAATTATAAAATGCCCCTTTACAATTTGGTGCCTACTGGTGGCCGGGGGGGCAAGAGAGGTAAATAAACACAGGGCGAATATGGGATTATTAATAATGAATTATATAAATACAGGCTGATTCAGATTCGATGACCACCCCACGGGGACCTTGGAAACTGTAAGAGATAGATGGGTACCTAGTTTAAATTTGGCTAAGTTTTGACGCTTACAAAATACCGTTTAGAAACTGAAAAAATGCCAACTACTTTCGGAGATATCCCGAAAAATGAAATTTTGCAAACTCGTTTTTATTTTTATCAAAGTTATTTAAAAAGGATATTTCAAAATACATGACAGATTATTATGGCCACTTTTTCCCTCTGTAAGATGCTAGTTTTAAATTTTAAGTCTGATCTTTCGTCTCCGATTAACCATCATCAACTCAGTTTTTTTCTTATGGAAGCAATTTTGACTTTTTATGTCATTTGATAGAGAATTTTTTCTGATTTCAATCAAAGGAGATCGCACGAACGATTCGCGCAATGTAAACCAGTTATGCACTTTAGAGTCCATGGCAACCATTGTCTCAATAATCGTTTCCATGGATTTTAAGCCATGCTTAAGCTAAGATCCGCTTAAATTTGTCTGTGCAAACGGCCTTTAGTGTTTTAGGCGCGCATAATAATGAACAAAAATCAATGCGTTCAGTTAATAGAAAGATAAAAAATATCCTGTTGTGATATACGTTGGAAAAAACGTACCATAAGAAAAATGGCCTGTCAACGTGTAGTAATATTATCAAACCAAAAATTCAAATTCAAATTTTCACGTTATTTCAAATTAATTTACGTTAATTCAAATTAATTCACGTTAATTCAAAATTAATTCACGTTAATTCGAATTAATTCACGTTAATTCAAATTAATTCATGTTAATTCAAATTAATTCACATTAATTCACGTTAATTCAAATTATTTCACATTAATTCACGTTAATTCAAATTAATTCTCATTAATTCACGTTAATTCAAATTAAATCACATTAAGTCACGTTCATTCAAATTAATTCAAAGGGGTTCACCAAAAATTCAAAGTTGTTCCCCCCTAGAATATTATAATAGCTATTTATATACGAAGTACATAAACTGGGTCTTTACTTTATGGACGAGTCGGTTATGTGGCCGAGCGAGCTTGCGAGCGAGGCGCAAATAAACATGGCGAGTCCACACAAAGCCTATTATTTTATGGATGTGATATATACAAAGCTTTAAGTACGTATGCAACAACCCTTAAAAATGAAAATTTCATGGAATTCAATAAACAATTAAAATCTATACTTATATCATTAACAACAGTAGCACCGGCTGTGTAGGCTGGTACTCTTAAATATGACTGGGACCCGTAAAATAATAAAAGGGATAATCAGTTTAAACTTGAATGTAGCGGTATACTTATAATTGTTATGTTTTCTTTAGGTAATCGATTTCGGCCCTAGGCCATCTTCAGACCTAGCTGAAATGGAGCACTTCATCGATAAGGATAATCAGTTTTTTTGGGTAGTACTTGTCATATTATTGTATTGCTGAAAATATTTACTATTCTGTCTGTCTGTAATTTAAATCAATTTACACGAAAGAGGTGATTAAAATAATGGTGCTGCTTAGCACAATTTTTTGACAATATGGAATCCCAAATTCGAGATAATGTAATAAATTTAAGTTAGTAAACGCACGAAGCCTAAATTAATGAAGCGTCGCAACAATTAAGTCTCGAGCTTTGAGAGACAATTAAGAAAGAACTCTTCGTCGACGTAAGATTAACACTTTAGCTGTTTTGTATTCGATTAATTGAACAAAATAATAATTAACGAGATGCTCATTCGCCATTTTACACCCAAAAATAACTCATAAAGGCGCAATTACAATTAAATACGCTTTGCTTGTCTCACCTTTGCTAATTTCTCTTCAGTTTTCGTCACGATTGTTTCGTAACTTTCCCGATGACTAAAAACCTTCCTCGCTTGTATTTTCCTAAAAAATGAACGCTCTAACAGTGGCCTCGAAATTTGTCTACCCAAAATCGAGGCGATATCCCCTAACGCTTGCGAATCAATTTCGACCTCCTGCAGTAAAGTTTCCCACACATGAAAGAGGGAACTTGGGCACGCCGGTCTGCAATGTAAATTGTATACATTTTAATGAGGCTAACAAAGGATGGGCGCGCGTCCATTGTTAACGGAAAAACAATTAAAACTTTCCTTACCTTTCTTTCCGAAGCTCTAAATTTTTCTTTTTGAAGTTTGAGACGAGCAGCTGGAGCTCCTCCGCCTGTTGTTCGTAGATTTGTCCTAGTTGTTGAGTGAAATCAGATACTGAAACAAAAAGGCAAGCTTTAATACTATTGAACTAATTTTACTAAAAATCTTTTTATTTGCTACTAGTGGAGCACAATGAAGTGCTAAGAATGTCTAATTTATGTAAATATATTCTTTATTAGTCATTGGTTAGTAACCAAAACAAATAGGGGTATAAATTAAATTAGATATTTGACCTTTGCCACGTGAATACTGTGACGTTGTTGCCCTTAGCACCACATAATTGGCTTGTTTTCAAGTTAAGTTGGATATCTCACCCACTACACAAAGAAGAGGAATAAAATAAAAGTTTTTCTGGAAAAATTCAAACTTTTACGAAAACAAATAAGGTATAGGATTGCTGCTGACGTCCGGTAATTATTAGGCGAAAACACATAGTTATTCATTTCATCGAAATAGAAATCAGTATGGAACAAAAAACCGTTATTATACGTAGCCGAAGAATGTCTCCCAAGTTCGTTATCTTATCAACAATACCACTTGTTGTCGTTTTGTGGAATATATGCGCGCTTGGTCACGAGCCGAATTTATGTGTATGGTATCTTTGAAAAATAAGGCGCCAAACAAAATCTGGTTTATACACAGGGATTTTGTTTTAATCCTTTCACATGTTTCGGAATAAATGTTTGTGATTGTCGTTCAATTAATTATACTGTTTATTCGAATCCAAATTGCGACCCAGATAGTTTTCATGTCATTGGTGCCCGAGATTTATTTCAGGTGTTGATCAAAATCTGTGTAATATGTTTTTAGGAATTTTAGGAAATTGATCGGGGCCATCGGGTCTCAGAAACAGAAATTTTAGGATAATATTGGAATTTTTCTTCTTTTAATCTACCACTACCACTATAATAGCAGCGACTGCTGTCATTCGAAAATCGTCATTATTTGGCACAATAAATCATAAATGGCAGGTGTCTGTAAATTTGATTCAAATAAGGTTGCCGCTATAAAATTTCAACCAATCACAGAACACATTTCTTGGAATTTCTGGTACAAGAACATCTTTAGTGTCATAGAGAATAAAATCTGTATACAAATTCTGGCACAACAAACAGTATATGTAAATGTACAATATTATTTAAAGAAACGACAGAATCCGAAGAATATGATGCGACACCGAAGGAATAACATATCAATCCATATAGATAATCTGAAGATACTGCAGCATCGAAAGTAATCGTAAGTCCGAAAAACTAAAGAAACCAAAGAATCTGAAGCATTTGGAAAAATTTGAATAATCTGAAAAATTGTGTATACCACAGCATCCGGTATAATTTGATTTGATTAGAGTTCGAGATAAAGTGTCAGAGGTTTGGAGGACACACTTTGCACCCCTCCCGTACCACAAGCCACAAGACTCTGCAGCTATTCCAAGTTAATCAGTCTCTCATCGTTTGTGTTGAAAACGACAGATCTTGGAGAGAAGATGCTTTGATCGTCAGCTAAGATTCTAATCCTGGAATTGAAATCCAATCTAACGAAAATCTGGTTAAGTTTAGAAAAGTTATATGCAATTCACATATTATAAACTGGGAAAAAATCCTGACGCCGACAAACCTTGCTTTATGCACAGTTCGCGGAAGAAGCAGGATGTGAATCGTATAGATCAATAATTTGATATACATAATCGGAGTCCGTATAAGTCTCATTGCAGAAACGGTGACTGGCTCTTAGTCTTAGATTAATACAAAAAGGTAATTAGACACTCAATGTAATAATTTACTACTCGGAAATACCCTTGGCGACCGAAAGTACAGCAATGATTTCGGTCAATTTTATGACGCTAGGCCTGACGATGGGATGTAAGTACCCGAAATCGATCGCCATAGAAAAATTTAATAAAACTTTGTTCGGAATATACTTCATACTTTAATTAAAACCCACCGAACTCTAAAAAATGGAGCAATTCATTAACCATATACACCAATGATCTAACCTCCAGCGCCGTAGCCAGATTGATTACCAAGAGCGGGCCAATAAATCTACAGAGCGGGCGGGCGAAATAATAAATTTGCTGTATGCCGCACAAATACCACCCGCTGTACAACTTCGTTTTTCTTAGTATACGAGGTCAGGTAAAAAAGTTGTCGCATCTAACCACATTTTTGAAATGGTTTCAAACGAGGTTTTTAAAAAAATTGTGAAATTATTTGTATTTTTTGGGATCATTTGGACCTTTTTTAATCTGTAAAAATGTTTTTTGAATCTTTTGTTGAAAGTTTTTGAATCGCTTGAATCTTTTTTTAATACCCATGGAATGCTGTAGTTTGAAAAAGAATATTTAATATGCTGTTTGTTTACATTAAAACATACAGGGTGTTCCTTAAAGAAAATATGGTTAGGTCCGAGAACTTTTTTTTTTTTTTTTCAGTGATAAAGGCTTCGACTGCTTTTGGTCTTTCGCCTGATGTACCTCCTTCTAAGTTAAATCTTATTGAATATATCAATACTCTTTAAAAAAGAAATCAGTCGTTGAATACTGTTCTGATCGTCATGAAGGACTTCTTTCAAGTTTTTGGGCAATCCGTGCGTTTTCCGATCATTCTCGTATTCAGGACAACCCAAAAGAATGTGTTGCACTGTATATGGCTCGCCGCATCTACTACAATTTTTAATTTCACACCTTCCCAACATATGAAGGTGTGTGATATTGGTATGCCCAATACGTATTCTCGTATACACTACTTCCTCTCTTTTGCTCAAGCTATACCTGTTTATCCATGGTCTTGTGTGGCACTTTATTTTACTTAAAAAGTTATTGGAGTTCTTCCATTTTATTTCCCAATGGGTCACAATACTCTTTTTTAAATATGCTTTCCAGTCTGACGGTGGAATAACTGTAACATCGGTTTGTTTTTGCTGTGGTGAAATTTGTGCCGCTTCATCAGCTCTCACATTTCCATATATACCGACATGACCGGGAATCCATATTATTATAATTTTGAAATTTTGGGATTCTAAGTAGTATATGCGTTCTTTAATTACATTAACGAGCGGTTCGATTTTTACATGACGACTTACAATAGCGCTAGCTGAGTTAAGAGAGTCTGTGCATATTGCAATACGTTGTATGTCAAGGTATTCACAGATAAGAAGGCCCTGCCATATTGCATATAATTCTGCAGTGTACACACTTGCGGTAGGATGGTGGCACCAATTATGGGATTCATTATTGAGGTAGATACTACTTCCGACACCATTACATGTTTTTGAACCATCAGTATATATAAACGTATAGTCTTCAAACTTTTGTACGATCTCTCTAAACGTGCGTGCACACGTTTCGTTCTTTTTCAGTTCAGTTAACTCCAATATCACGTTATAACTTGACCCCGTATACCTACTTATTTTGAAAAGGGTAGATTATGCAACAAGCGTTTGTACTAAACATATTGTATCTAAATATCGAAAAATGCTTTTTTTTTGCACATAAGTCAAAAACAAAAGACTGTATGCCAGTTTAAAAAAATTAGTTTTAACACCATCGGGAATCATAAGGTAAGTTTAAAGAGTTCCCATTGCATTGAGCTAGTCGGTGCAAACCATATTTCGATAAATTTCAAAATAATCAGGTCAAATTTTGTAACTACCCGTTACTAATTTTGTGTGTATTACCTAAAAAGCAGAGATGCTTCGCTAAATGATTCGTGGGTTTGTTAATATGAGTGGCTCGCCACGGGCGGGCAGTATTAGCGCAATATTAAACGGCTAGGTGCCTATTGATTCGAAAGGGTTATTTATGTAAGGAAAGCATAATAAAGCTTTTATGGTGTACAGTATAATTTTTAGACCGAGGAGGAGTAGAAGGCCAAGACTCATGGTCATGACCCGCCATAAAAGCAAGTGTGCTTGAGGTGGTCACATAGCTTTATGCATCGATGAGGGTGTTTTAATAAAAAATTACAAAAAAAAACATCTTTCCACCTACATGTCCTTCGCTTAAGTATTTATAGCATGGGGGCAAATCGTCAACACGTATGCACTCGTAGATGTCAAATTGGACTGCCATCTGTTAAAATGAAGGAATTCGTGAAGCTTGTAGAACAGGTAGGGAATAGAAATACATTTTTTTTATACTTGAAATGAAGACTGCAAAATAAATTTATTCTTCATTAGAGATTTTGGCAATTGTAGCTAAATAGTGACAGTTTTTTATAGCGTACTTTTGTTCAGTAACGCATACTGCTATAAACGGTTCCATGAACATTAAAATGTCATCTAGAAATCTTATAATAGGTACATCCACGCATAAGATGCTTTATATGCATGGGAATTACTGATCGTGAGTGAGTACAGTTAAGGAATCCACTTCCAAATACTGTTAATGAACCATTCATGAGACCAAGGAAGTTTAGTGCGGTAGGTAGCCACGTTTTACTACTGCGCTAGTCAATAAATAAAATTACTATTTATTTTAGCTCTAAACTCGGCACTCTAAAGCTTTCCATTCGCATGTGACAACGTCTTTAATACTTCAACATGCTAAAATAAGAAGAATGTGGAACGTGAATGCGTTTATCACAATTTTAGTTACATTTCAATCTCTTTTTTTGCAATATGAAATATTCATAAGCGAATCGGGCTGTGAAATACAAAAATATAAGAAAAATCACATTTGTATGCTATAGCAGAGGGGAAATCTCTTTTTTTCCACTCGCGTAATACAGTAGAAAATATACTATTGAGGGAGTGAAGAGTGTGTACTGCTACTGAATTGAAATAGTTAATTCATCCACTCAGTTTACCGACGGAACCTAAATAAGTTCTATCTATTTGCACGTTTGAGTATATTTAAATCATGGAGATTTTTGAATAGAGTGAAGGGTTTAGAGTCTTGTTTTACCCTTTTCAGTTGGATATCATTTAAACTAAATAACCGCTCTGCGCGAGCAGCTCTAACGCGACACATTTCGCTCATCAGTGTCGATCCGATGAAAAGGTTGGAAACCGTCGTTTAATCATAATCTCGTCCCTGAATTTGACCCTAACCTTTTTTTTATTAACTCGAAATGTTTTTAACGACGACACGCTCGATTTAAATGGTCTAGTACACCTACATTGTCTCAAATTAAAATTGAACGGTATAATTTTTCAATATGCATATAAAGGAATATTTCAGCGTTACCTATAGCAAGTAATATTCCTTTATTGCATATCGATGTTTACATAGGCATATATTTACATAGGCATATAATAATATAATAATAATAATAACTAAATGCGTGTAATGTACGATCCAATGTCAGTTCAAACTACCACGCAACTCTGAATTAGTACAAACACTATACTTGATTTGTTGCTTTCTACAAGATCCAAATGCTAAAAGTTGCGGATGCATTAAATATTAGCCTGCGAACAGTGACTTCTATTTCACAATAAATGCTCGAGCAATTTTCCACTCGCCCGGAAGGTACTCTATTAGTCTATTCCTTACTCGTTATATAGAATATACTATTCTGGATCGGTTTTTCCCATTTTACAGGTATTCGGACGAGCTACAATAAAAGGGTTCGTTTTCCTAATGCGAAGGTGTGCACTCTGCCCAGGGCTCTGCTCGTATTCATACCATGGTATGTTTAGTTGCATATTATAATTACCTGCGAATCATTACTTTTGGCTATGATAGTATCGCAAGACCGGAGATAAATGAAATCGCACAATGAAATTACGTTAAGATGTCCCTAATTTTTTAACACGTAATATAACTGAATAATAAAATAAAAATTGAACTTCAACTCATACAATAAAAACGTCCGCATGACGTAGTTTACGTATACTCCTTCAACAAACACATTGTCCTTTATAAGGCAAAACAAAAACAAAAAATACAAAAAAAATGTCGTAGCGTTGTATTTCAGACGATCGCAAGATTAATAACACTACAGAGAGCCTTCTCGATTTGCACATCAAAACTTTACATCGAGTTTGAGTGTTCATTTCTTATTATCTGTCGATCGTGGATCTGTCTGTGCTAACTGCAGTGGAAATCAAACTGCAGCACGAGCAAAGAGAAACTATGTACTTACTTTCTAGTGAAATGAAGTATTTATTAATGAAGATTCTCCAGACTCCGAATTGGTTTAGGTACTTGCAAAACTTTCCCATGTTCTAAATCAACTAGGTTAATTGGAGTACACTTAAGCATCGCTTAGGTCTTTTATGAAATTTGCTTATTGAAATTGTTTTAGAGTACAAATGAAGTGCGAGAGGGTTTTCTAAGTAAAAGCGCCATTAAACAATAATACATTAAAGATAGATTAATAAGGGCACGCTTACAAAAGAAATGCTTTTAGCGAAAATTAAGATGGATGAGCTTCAGAGTGAAAAATCCATCGAAGTTTCCAAGCCGATGACAAATAACTATATTCCTTTACTTGCGTTGTTAGTCACTCTTGAGTAGGATCTGAAAATGTAACACTGTGCATTTCATTCTGATCGAATACAGTATTGGAAGCCAGATTTTTATGCGACTGGTGACCTAGTTCGTTTACAATTTATCAACATGCGCTCTGCTTAATTAGCCGCGTTTGTGCAAATTTAAACAATTCATGCAACTGCATAAATTAACCTATATGAGTATAGAACTGACAAAGGCTGTACGTCACGTTTAATAGAGTTAATTTTTCTCTGCGCATAAATGTAATAATCATCAAAGTAGAAGTGCAGCCATTTAACTAGCTTTAAAATAAACTACAAAGCATGGAATCTAAAGCGTAACAGTGCGAAAAATTGTGAAGATACTTCGATTCATCAGTGCTTATTTTAACTTTGAATAATGACTTAAATAATACTTCCGGGGGTATTTTTACTGACAGAAAAAATAATGAACAAATGTGTAACAAAACTAAGTTACCATCGGAGAGATAAGGATTTTTTTTATCAACCAATTGCAGTGGTTAGTATAAACAAAGCTGTTCAAATTCGTCTAGGTCGAAGAAGTTGAATAATTTTTGCATATAGAAAGTTGAGCTTAAGCGAGTTATTTAGGTTTGAGCGTACTACAAAATTATATTTATTTAATTTTTCTGAAACTACTTCAGAAGAAAGTGTTTTTCAACTCCTGTTCTATTGACACACTCGCTACACTCGTGAGTCAAATTTTGAACTCGAGTTGCAAAACTCCACTTTCTTCTCTAGTTTTACAAATAACTATTTTCCGGTTTCCCGAATTGAAAAATGTTAAACCGATATAGTACCTTAACGGTCATTTATTTTAACCTTGCCATTTCCATCCATATAAAAAATAACGACTTTTACACAGTCCTTCAAATTCCCAATTTACTCCTATTAATACTCCGTACACAAAATTTAAACAAGATCAGCCACCTTTAAAAAGAGGACGGAGATGGACGGATGAAAATTAAAAGCTATAAAAAGTATCAGGATATTAACGAACAGTTATCTATAGCGACAGACAGAACAGACCAACGGGCGAACAAAGGACGGACAATCATACAAAACTATAAAGAATCTGAGGATCCTTAATAAATGGCGATATGAGTAGACGCGGAAATTTTCAAGTTACAAGAGACCTATTTACAACTTTGCTCTAAATTAATTAGGGGAGAAAATAATAATTCGATATACAGAAATTAGCATTGAAATCCCTATAGTGCGTAAATCGTTTCTACACCCTGTATGTACAAAATTGCATCAGTATAATTGCCTGATCGTAGATTTGAAATTCTAAATCCTCACAAACCCTTGCTGGAATTATTTGCCTAAAATGGTAGCAGATCGTATACAAAGATCGTGTGTTTTCTTAACGAATTTTAATTACACCTTTAAGTATTGCTGTGATAAAACGCATTATTTTTTTTATTTTAGTTTGCATAATTGTATTATGTTTATTGAGAAAGCCTTATCGCCCGACGGGTGGTTCGTCTTTGATTTAAATAAATTGAATGTACTCGTAGACCATTATTAGATAAAATGCAAAATTATAGTTTTGATTTAAATTGGTAAGACCTTGTAAGATGAAAAAAGTTGGGAAATGCGTCCTTGATGTCCATTTTCTTTATTTTTGAGAGTCTTTGGTCTTTGAGGGTTTATTTTATATATAAAAATTGGTTTAGATGAGACAATAGTTGATAAAACTTTGTTTACGCGACAAGACAAGTATTGTATTAAATTACGACGAAAATAAGCAAAATTTAAAATCTTGATTTCATTTGAGATTGTAATAATTGGCAAATATATCAAATATTAATCACCGTTTGCAATAAAAATTGAACCTTCAAATGGGGATTTTGTTTTCTTCGAAAATAATTAAAATAGCTGGACTGGAATAATTAAAATAACTGCAACTTTTGAAGATATTCCTATTTTCAAACTTCTTTTGAGAACCTCTATGTTTACTTACTTTGAACACACAATTCATGAGATACTGGCAATTGAAGTTTTGAGATCAGAGAGCGTTTCATGAACAAAAATTACTATTGCAAAATTGTGCAAGTTAGACAAGGTGAGATATGACTTTCGTACACCATGACGAGCATATTTTTCCAAACAATTTTTGGAGGAGATTTACCTTTTTTGAATGTATACCCATCGCTTTAGTAGAGAGAATCCTACAGGCTGAAACGGATTCGCTTAAAAACCTATGGATAATTGGGTGTTTATCCTAAACTATTTTTTTTTGCAAAAGTAATCGCAAGAGCACGAGCTTGGAAAATTAGCACTATTTCTCCTGGTTCCAAGAAATATATCCCTTCGGATGCCTTTTTTAAGGCATACAAATGAGTGAGATGTTGATCGTTGCATTAGTGACCTTCGGAGAGGATGGTATGCTACACCTTTGATGGATGCTTTTTTGGAAGGACCCGTACCTATACAAATAAGCACGATTACTATTTTACTCTGGTGATTATGGAAGTTATTATTTATACATTTAGATTTTCAAATTTTGTTTACAATAATTTAGTAATAATTGTACTGGATATAAGTAAGTTGAGGGCCCAGAACAAGAGAGGGATTATAAATAAATAAATAAAATATAGGTTTGGAGTTAAACCTCTTGTATATCTACAAGTCTAACTGAATCAGAATTTACTAATTGCAAATTAATTTAAACGAGGGATCATTTATTAAATGTTGCATCATTATTAATATTTGAGTTACTGCAAATCATTGGACAGAACATACCAATGTAAATAAAAAGTATAACCCTAATTGTAATGGAAATAAAAAATCGATTACGCCATAAACTGTAATATTGCTTTAAATAATTACACATAGCTTCCTGTTTCATAACCCTCTCTCGCATATAACTTTCCATTTACCAGAACCAACCAAACATTACGTTTTAAAGTGAAAAACATTTTTCCATGCACACAAAATTAAGTGCAACGTTTGATGCTACGGAAAATTCGTTTGAAGTTTATATTGCGCACCGTCAGTGGATTTTTCATTATTAATCTCCACCCCTATTCTCAGCAGGATATCTGCCTCCATATTTACTGGTATAGAAAATGCATTTTGGAGAATATTGAATTACGACGTAGGTACATTAATTTAAATAATCAATCTCGACAAGTTCACTTTCTAATTAAATCCCATGTAAAAGAGTAAAGAAATAAATGGAAGTTTCGGGCGTACAACATCACCGTACTTCTCGTGGAAAACTTTCCATTTTGCAAAAGTTTTCTTAGATTCAATGCGGATCTTTCACTTCGAATTAATTACGACGTAATCTCTGTTGTCGGTATTAATTAGCGCTTTCTTTGCTGTCGAAGGGTATGCTTTTAATATTAAAATTTAATACAGTAAAGTGCTCGCAGAGCTACAAAGCAAGAAGGTGCTTCCTTTCATAGACCTTACCGGCCGTACCGTGCAAGCTATGAGACAAATGCTTTATCTTCTCCCTTCTCAATTTATTTCAGAGATCACGCACTTCCGTTACCGATAGCGCCAAAGTTCTGCGAGATTAAAAGGTGATAAGCCCATTTGATATCGATAGATAGTTATTGGTTTCGTACAGAAAAACTTTCGTTGTAGATGTAGAGAATGGTTACAACAAGAAAGGCATCGCTCTCATCGAACCCTTATCGAGTAGGTATTTCGGGGACGAATATTGTAGCAAAAGGCGGAATTTCAAAAATAAACGGTCGTGGGATTATGATGAATGTCCCTAGCATTAGTGGATTTAAACGAATCACATGAGATAATGATTAAGGATGGCGGATTTCATTAATAAAGCGCCATTTTCGGGCATGCATGAATTCATTAGTGGAAATGTGCAGGGAGAAAGGCAAGAGAAGGATACTCCGATTTGCTAAGTTCCTTTACGGGCTAACGAGATCAATTTTTTATGCGGGTAGTTTTTGAAAAGTCAAGTTCGAAAACGTAAATCCATGTTATACGAGCGTCTGAAAAAAAAAATTAGAGGCTCCGTCACGGGGTGCCAAAGAATATAGAATACGTATTTGAGATTACGTGCAGTTTCTGCTTACGCAAGAAGAAAGTGTGCCAGGCGTGTTAGTGTCATAAAAAACAATGTAGTGCATAACACAAATTCGGATTTCAATCCGCGCGAACGACTAGAGGGTAGCTTAGACTTCTATCCAAATAAAGTAATGTATATTTTTATACTAAATGCGGATAGTGTCTTTCAAGGGGTTTCATTACACAATTTTTGAATTTGGAACCACAAAAATAGCGAATTTAATGTATTGTCTTTTGTAGTTGTGTAATATTGTAAAAGCAACATTGTTCCATTGTAAATAAAATTTGTGTAGGGGAAAAGTCGGTCCTTTTCATCTATTTTTAACCACAATATTAAATAATCAAAGTCTCCTACCTGAGTCAAATATGTAAATTATAAATTTTCAAGTGTTTGGTAAAGAGAAAACTGATACTATATTTTGTTATTTAAGGGTGTTATTGATATTAAAGTTCATTTATTACTTAAAATATGCACAATACACTGAGCGTAAAATAAATCACGGCGACCTCCTAAATATAATGGACGAACGAGCTCTGATAAGTAGAAGAAATCTGTTAGGTATAAAATTTATTTATTTGTACTTGGGGAAAAAGAAAACTGTAAAGACAAAATTTGAACGCTTTTAATCACACAAAATTAATCAAACTTTTTACTAATAGCGATTCTTTTTAACCCTACGACGTAGTCTAGATCTCTCATCTCAAGATCATATCTTTCTGACATATCTACGCCTCAGTCACGACGCCACGGACCCTTTTGTTTCTAAAAAGAGAAATGAAAGCGCAAATTTCCTCATAAATCCGCGTTAATTTTAGTGTAGTAATTTTAGGGTTTGTATTTTGGTAATAATAAATCACAATTCTGTTAGCACCCTCTGCGTGAATTAACCGATTTTGAATTAGCATAAATATTCCTCCACGACCGTCCACATTCGCCGCATCTATATTATGCATTCGGATGCGAGGACCACCTGACGGTTGTCCGAACGTATACGACAAAAAGGAACATCTACATACGCGCGAAATAGTATGATTTTTTGTTATGCATTTTGCCTCACTTCAAATTGTGGGGTAGCCTAATTGGAGTGAACATCGAGAAATTGAATCATTCCTTTTTATGTTTAACCTAGATAGAACCCTTCTGGCGTAGGATTTCGTATAATATCCGGTATTAAATTATTGTGACAACGAAGGTTCAGTTTCTAGAATACAATCAGATTGGTGTGACCAGTAAAATTCAAAATAAGTAGAATTAAATTGTTTTATTGCAATTTGACAGTAACTTGGCACCTTTAGATGTAAATTCTATGGCTTTTCGTTGTCCAATGAAATTTAACAATGGCTTATGTTTCAGCATAGTGTAATATGGTTTCAGCTTCCCTTCATGTTGTGAGTAAATAAATAATTATCCACTCTAGATAACCTTAAGCCCGGTCCTGTCGCGTAGCTTAGTACACGATGATTAATAAATTAGTCGAAAACGCAGTCGTGATAATCTGTTGCGGGTTACGGTGTTTATGGTTTTTTAACTGAGAAAAATTACCCTGAAGCACAAACTGGCGAATGGGTTTATTCTCTAATCATAATCAAAAAAACAGTACCCATTTACATAAATGCGCTAAATTAAAATGCAAAAGTCATAATGTAAAGCATATTATCATTATTATCAAGGTGTACACGAGTGCAACTACATATATAGTGGCCAGTTGTACAAGCATAAGATACTATAAGTTTGCATATATTCCATTTATATGTATTTAAACAAAGCTCAAATAACGTCAATTGCACCAACACTCCGTCTTAGAAAAATTTGTGGAAATTAAAAAACAGAAAATTGAAAATTGGAAAATTTAGGAAAATTAAATAAAAAAAAATTATAGATTACAAAATGTTTATTGAAATGCCGGAAGTTCAGAAAATTAATCGCAAAAATGGTACTTTTTGTTAACACTATGTGAAAACGGAATATTATTTCCATGATTAGATTAAATAGGAAAGTGTTTTAAACAACTGTTTGACATTTTTATATTTAGGGCCCTCTTATGCCCCATTTTTCATACCGTCAGTTACAATTGACGAAGATTAATTAAAACTATTTTGTAAGTAATGAATTTGATTTATTATATTGTAATATTGACGGTTTGAAAAAGAACAAATGAATTTCCCGGCCCCTATTTGCCTTTTGCTCTTATCTGTGTTCCATCAGAATTTTTATTTGAAGAATAATTGGTTCGAAGTAAAATAAATATGAAGCAGACGAAACCGTCGTACGGTGTTTCACTTATTTAGCCTCATACACCCTGTGGTAATATTTCCAACCGTCCGTTCCACAAAAGGTTTACGTCTTAGTCCAAACACAATTCCCAGCGCAATGTTTCAACAAAGAGCCTAAGGGCGCCCATACACACACCCGCATTTTGCTGTCGGATCGACCGCATCGACGATCGCAGCGAAAGGACGATACGTTTGACAGGTATACATTAAGTGCGGTTCATATGACCACAAGTCAATCACAAGAATGTCATGGGTCAACCGCGCGGTGCAGTCGACGTGACCACAATTCTGTGGTTACCTTAACTGTAAAATGCGGCTCGTGTACGGCCGCCCTAAGAGCCGGTTGTACAACTATAGCTCAACATCAGTTCAATCTATTTTCTTAATCATGTCAATTAAGTAAACTGACGTTAGACAACGCAACGGTCAGAAGTGATTGTTTATTGCACCTGTTAAATTAGGTTGGTTCAATTGGTCAACTTGGTGAATTGGCTTTATGACTCAAGCCAAATTTTTTATTAACGTAAAAGTGCGATTCCTTTCAAATTTAATTTTAATTGTTTCTGGCTGTTCTACCAACCCAACCCTCTATACATTTACAAATAATTACAGCAGTTTCCCCATCACTGCGCCACACGGGCCGGCACTGCAGTCAATAATCAGTTTACCAGTATCACCTCTTATGATATTTTGATGTTAACCTATTCTTGGGAAAAGCACTGACGTAAGTCAGCTACGCCGTTAAGCGCAATAATACGGTTTTAAGATAAGCTGCAGGCCGTACTGCAATGTAATTTCTTTTCATTTAGCATTGATTAATTTAATTCAATAGATAATAATTTGCGCGTAGCTTTTATAATTCACAAAACTTGCGTGGGGTTCAATTGCCTCGAAATGAATGCATCTCCCACCACTTTGTTTTACCTAAATGCCAATTTATGTGCTCTACCAACGATAATTACTTTTAATTTCGCGCATATAGCAGCTAACGCAAATTATATCAAATTTAGATCGAAGGTTTTATTATTCTCTTTTTACTGGTCTCTTTTTGTATTTTACCATTATATTTTAATTTTATCACTACATGAGCACCAATAAAAAGAGAATAGGCGAAGCTATGGTAGAGTCAGTACTAATATATGGATCGAAAATGCGAACTATACGGGAGGAAGATAGAGGACGTTTAATAGCTGTAGAGATGGATTATTTAAGAAGAACATCTAGAATAGAAAGGAGACGAAACGAAGATATTAGAGAGAGTATATCTGCTATAGAAACAATAATAGATTTAATCCAATTATATATATGAGCAATTCAGAAATGTTCATTTCTGTCTATCTAAATTTACTGGTGAAAAAGGAAATGGGATGTCTCAAACTTTTTTCTGTTAGGGAGAGTTTCTCTAACTGAGTGGGTTCCTTGATGACCCATAATTTTCTATTAAACACAAAATATGCAAGAAGTGAGTGAGCGAATGTGTGCTTTAGAATTGTAATCAGATATATTATTTCATTTATTAATAGCAAAAAAAAGTTGGTATTTTATTTAACCGTAAGGAAGCTAAAAGGGAATTAGCAATATAAAGTAACAAACGCGGTTAAAAATGCAGTTTTATTTCAGATGTAAATAGAATAAGCTAATAAATACTGCTTTACGTATGTATATTCAGGATGGGGTAAATGAAGCGGGTCATTGTAATTAAAGTACGAACCAGAGTTAAAGTACCTCTACTCGTTACTGATTTTCAATGACAAAAAGCTTAAGCTAGCTCGAAAAGGGTATTTAAATGATTCGTCGTTGTAAGATAAAGCGTCTACGTCAAATAATCTTTCTGCTGCAGGCGAAGATCTTTCGCAGCATTTTCCAGAAAGTTAAAAATGTCCACAGCGATTTTTCGATAGGTTAGATGACAGATACGTCATTCAGTTTGTGGTTAGATTCACAGTAGAAGGATTTAATAAAACGAATTCAATTTCGCTGCACAAATGTGATCGAAAATTTTGTCAAAGAATCCATGTCTGCCATTGTAGTCGTGCTGGACATTTATCGGATATTGTTTTTCATTCATAAATTGTAGTCTGTACAACAGATTTCAATTAAAATATTCCAAAATTTCATTCAAAATGTGTTTTATTTACAATTTAAAAAAACGTTCTTACTGAAAAAAGCTTAAGTTATTTGGTATTTAAGTACCAAATAGTTTAAAAACATTATTAACATATTAACGTATTGCAGTCCGATTTATTTTTATGATACCAGGTGTTAATTAATTGATTTTTTTTGAACACCTGACGGTGATTCCTGATACACTGCCTATGGTTATAATTTATAAATAAAGTTGGATATTTCATATCAATGCGAGGTTTTTTTGCGAATGAATATGGTTTAACCATTTACTTTAGAGGGTTGTTCCGTTTCAAACCCTCATTTAGCAATATTTTATTCTATTACAGCAGAGGTACCTACAAGAACGTTTCACAATTTAATAAAGATGAATTACTATTTATCCCTTTACCCTGTCCTTAAGAGGCCAGAAGAGAGGATCTCTGACTGACATTCAGCCGGAGCACGTTTAATTATATAATTACATAACAAGAACCATCCCCAATTTGATTAAGATAGACTAAGATTAATCAGAGGAAGGAGGAAAAGAATTAAATTTGTAACATCCGTAGGTCTGCTTGATTTGAGTTTGAGAAGAAGAAGAAGAATGTCATTGTCAACTGCATGTGCTGTAACTCGTTCAAGAACGGTTCTTTTCAATCTTGCAGAGCCGAAAGTGGATCACCTCATAGGATCAGAAACGTTTTACATGGTTGCCTGTTAAAAATAAAAAAAAAATCCTATAAGGCAACAGTTCTATCGCCCTTTTCATTCTAAGCCCCTTTTTGAGCATCCATTGACTGGATTAGAAAGTTTTTATTGGTAGCTTTAAATATCTCGTGGACGTATCCATAAAATGTTAGAAAGGAAACTTTCGTATCTATACAAGTACAACCCTAATTTAGTGTCCCGCTTAGATTAAAGTTTAAGCTCAGTTTACATCGAAGACTTTGTTCCGCTTATATCAATCGTCGATGCTCTCTCGGTGTATCAACATAAAATATTCGAAGCACTTAAGTTTGAGCTGGTTGTTTATTTCAATTATGACCCAGTTTTCGCAACGACCGCATAAGTACCTAGGTAATATATTCGCAAATTAAGTGCAACGTTCACTAAACTTTTGAACCGCAAATCACGACAAGGGAAAACTCAGTCACTCCGCCTTGAATTAAAATTAAATTGTGCAAATACGAAGATGGGCAAGGCGAAAAACGGAAAAATAAGATAAAGGCTTGAATCCATCCGCGTTAATACATTACAAACCCGTTGAAAATTTAATTTGACGAAGCGCATGTTTCGTTGAAATTCGGGAATTTTTGAAAAGGGTTTCCACCTTTTTTTCCAACACAAAGCGTTGGGTTTTAAATATTAAGAGCTCCAATTTTAAATTCTATGCTTGCTAAAGTACATTACCATCGACGCGTCTAAGGGACATTGAACGGCACAGTCTTCGACGTAGTTATCTTCTGCAAACAGTTTGAGCAAGATGAGTAGTTCCCAGAGAAACGTTAGTTAACTTAAGTGTTATTAATCTCAGTTGTGTTGTCATGTTACGATAAGTCCTTTTGGAATTATATCAAAATTATAGCATTTGAGGGTTGTCTTGGCTACATGTTTACGCGAAGTCAACTTCGATATTCATTAGAAATAGCGACTAACTTAATAGACACGATTGTTAGGGGGATTATTTATTCGTATAAAGTGTCGAATAATTCCGCGGCTTACGCCCGCGTTTCTAATTCCAAAAGATTAATTTATACGAAAATCCTTATCAATTTAAGGATCACTTTTAAATTAAGTTCTGAGAAGAAGCTTTATTCCACAGAAGCATTATTGATTAGAAAATTCAATTTTTAATTGTTAAAACAGACCTTTTTAAAAATGGGAAATATAATATGGGGATTGTAAACAGCTTTCGGGAATGTTATACATACTGAAAGCTTTTAAATATCAAGCATCTTATGCGATAGTACTAGTGGTGATAATTTTAGAACGGCTGTATGGTTATCAATTATGTACGCTTTCAGGTTTAACAATTAAAGATTGAATTTTCTAATAAATAATGCTTCTATAGAATAAAGCTTCTTTCCAGAACTTAATTTAAAAGTGATCCTTAAATTTGGCTAATGTTGTCAGCGGCTTTCCACTCAATTAGGACATACACTCAAGTGAGCCATCCTTACAGATAATTAATAGCCAAAAAACGTTCAAGTAAAGCTCTAAATTTACGAATTACAGTACGCGTGTATACATAAATGTTATAAATATATGCGTGTACGTGAATAAAATTATCTGACTCATTAACAACGCAACTGCAGAGCACGAAATCAATTTCCACACTTTCGGTAGCTTATATAGCTTCTAGATGAATTTGGCAACGAATCAAACATGAATCAGAATGATATGTAACCGCAAGACGCCAGGAGTAACAAGAGCTGTTTGACAAAACAGCAAGGTATCCACGAATACAAATCACAGTGGCAGTTTAATTATAAAAGATAACCAAACCTTTTTTAACACTTTTCTTGATTCCGTCGTTTTCCACTCGGAGTCATTCATTTTCTTGACAGTCAGACGATATCTGTACGTTCTGCAATAGAGTTTACATATCTTTTCATTAGATATTTTAGGCACGTTTTCCAATCTAATTTTAGAGTTTTTCATGTAGACGTCAGTTACTTTGACACCCTACGAACGTCAAGGGAGTGTGAGTGCCTTTATTATGTACGTAAAGTTGCTGTGACTAAAAAATATTTGTTTGCTAACACAGTTAGCGTCATCATGAGAAAAGCGTACTTTGAACTTCTCTTGAATAGTTGCCAAAATACGTAGGGAATTCCGAATAATTTTACGAGTAGGAATCGTGCACACCTGCTTTAATGGAAAGTGGGAGTGTTCCGTTGACAAATAGATTTGAATGTCATAAAGCAAAGGGTTTGACAAGATTTGGTCGTATGATGATCATCAATATTCAGTCCATACATAGTTAGAAGGGACGTTCTTGCCACATTTTTTTAAGCATTACGAATGTTTGTCCTTCGGATTACTTGGGCAAAGAAATCACTATCCATAATAAACTGAACCAATTTCACCAAGGTCACTTCGGGTTGACGAGCATTGACCAAAAGTTAATCAGTTAGTCCCTTAACCATGCATTGTCTACCTATTACTGAAAACAGAATTGGAAAATTCGAAACCATTCGCGGCTAATCATGTCACGGACGGACAGGCGGACGGAAAGTCCTAAATCATGAAAGAGCTTTGTCCCACGTTAATAATCCATTTTCTCGAAAACGAATCGACCGATTTTAAAAAATCGAACGTCAAAATAAAGGACTTCGAAAGACTTTTCAAACAAGCGCTATTACTCCTGTTTCAGACCAAAAGCCTTCGTCTTTTAATAAAAATGAAACCACTTTTAGCGCATTTTTGAAGAGCTAAAAAAACGTGCTATTGTTGTGTTTTGTATATCCATCCGTCCGTCTGTCCAGACCAGTTCTACGGTTTTGAACTTTTAGAGGAATTGTTCTCGAGTCCAGGAATTTTTTCCAATGGGTAGCCTAGACCTTGAAGGTGTGCCAAACGGTCGTCAAATTTTGTTGTCTTAAGCCCCCCTCCCCTTCCCCCTGAATTATTTCCTAAGATATACTTTGAAAGTGAAACGTGCATAAATTTTACATGCGACAACCAATTGATCTCAGATTTT
This sequence comes from Photinus pyralis, assembly GCF_008802855.1. Lineage (NCBI taxonomy): Eukaryota > Metazoa > Arthropoda > Insecta > Coleoptera > Lampyridae > Photinus > Photinus pyralis. Next base: position 15,912,209 of record NW_022170878.1, read on the forward strand.
GCATACGTATGCCTTCATGGTATTCTAATTAAAGGTTTCAGGTTTTCATGGTACTCAATGAAAAGAATTAATTTCGACCAATTCCTTATATCTCAAGAGTAGATTGTCGGAGGAGGGTACACACAAAAAAAGATTACGGCGTCTGGATAAACTATATCCATTGACATATTATCACATATGACATATTATATCTTGGTGAAGTCGAAGCGAATATCTTAAAAATGAAATGTCGGAAGAGAGTACTCATAAAAGGCAAGTTGAACGTCTAGAAGAGACACATCTATTGTTGATTTCCAAATTTTCAGTGCAAGTATGTGCAGAACGGAGTGGCATTCACTTGACACTAATAAAATCCCCTCATTTTCATGAAACAGTTTTTAAATAATCTTGTCTAACTAAACTTGTCTAAATTCTTTAGTTTACAGTGAATGGCGAAACGAAAAAAAAATCCTTAGGCGGTGAAATGTTGATTTCGTTATGGAAAAATGCTCTCTCTCATCTTTGTACCTCTTACCGCCAAGCTAGATCTGTGTTACGGATCTTCAAAGTGCAATATTGTGTAAACAAAATCGATTAGATTTTAAAATAGGTAATTTTGGTTATTAACCGTTTTTCTAAAGTGAGTAATATAGTGCAGGAATCTGTAATGAAAAACTATCTCGATTTGTAATTTTTTGCATACAGAATTTTAGAAACTTTCTAAAGAAACGTTTTCGATTCATTTGGCACACATAATACATAAATATTCTCCCCTTCATGAGCTACTCAACATTACTTAGTGACTACATAAATACTACATACCTACTACTTAAATTACATTTGAACATGAAGCAAAAAAACACTGGAAAAATTAGTAAATCATTCATGGGCCATGCAATAAATGGTTATAATCCTACAGTCGACAAAAAAAAAACAAGTTGGTCATGGAATTCAAAAGATTTTGCATTTATAGTTCTGGAGGCCTCCCACAAAGTACTACAATTTTTGCTAAAGATTTCGGACATTAAAATAATAAAAATTCAATTTCGAAAATAAGTCGGGCCTCCAGTGGTGGGGTAGTGTCTGTTGTTTATTTAACGAGTAGACGAGTCTCTTCTTCACTCCGACAACGAGTTTACATTTTGCAAGACGTGCTGTTTGTAGTCCTTGATTCCGGCCGCCATATTGGGGCTAAATGACCTTGGTATTAATAGGAGTTCACATGTTCTTTTGGTATTTTTGCGAAATTCTGTGAATAAAAGTGCTGCGTAAGGTAAAATCTACATTGTGGACATTCAGTTCTATATAAGGATATAGTTTTGTGTGTGAATAGAAATTAATTACGAAAAGTTTGGTTATGCTGCTCAATTGCGATTATAAATACCCTTGAATTACTTTAAATTTTAACATTTATTGCTGAAGCACAACCAATATTTTTACTTAATGAACGTGGGAGTTTTTATGATACATTGTTCCTGTGCTGCCCACATTTTTTGTGTATTATGGGCGAAGTCTTGTAGCTATCCTTTAAAAACATTATAGATCATCACATCGTTAAAGGATTAGTCACTGGCGATAAGAAATGAAAGCGGATATGACTCATTTTTATGATATGTTTCTAGGATTATTGTTTGCTATATAAGCAAATTATTGTGACTTCCTCTTAACATTGATGCCGGAATGAAAAATAGTGAAATCCGGGAATTTGAGTAGGTACATTAAGTGATAAATCATAATTCTCTGTTATAAATCAACATATTTATAGACCGTTATAATGTAGTTTCTTGTTAATAGTTTTAATAACGATTTCCACAAATATAGGAAAAATTTAATATCATCTATACACTGTTTTGAATCACATTCAATTTTGATAAACCAAGTTTATTTGGGATATTAAAGACTATTGTTAAATTGAAACTTAAATTAGTAAGATAACATGATTGGTCGGATATTATGAACTAGGAGTTGTAGGTCGTGGATAGATATTTATTGGAAAAATAATATCTGGTATTTTCAATTATTCGTCTTAATGAAATTGAGTATTGTGTTTACTTATAAGAATTCTGCAAACAGATTGCGTAGGTTCGGCTCAACGAAAAACCCACCTTTGAACCAAATTTTCGTGCACCAAATGACATTTATAAAATCGACTATTACGTTTACGGGGAAGTTCAAGAACGCCGATGACGAAGTGAGGAGCGTGTCGTTCTCAAAAACTGAAAAGGATTATGATACTCGAATGATAAAACTCTCTGCGAGTGGAAAGAGCGCTGACGAATCTGAATTAATTGATATAAAAGGAATAAATCTCATTGAACAGCATTTGAAAATAAATTTACATCTAACTACGTTACACAAAATTTAATTGTAATTATTCCCGCACCGGAGAGGGTATTTGAAGCAATTAACTCGTGGGAATTGTGCACGCTATCAAAATTTAATATCTAATAATGGAGATTGCTCAATTGTACTGCTGCCTACACAATCGAGTAATTGATTTTGGAATTTTCTTTATGTTAAAGCCAGCAATTGCTGTTCATATTGTAAGCCGTGTATTTCGGATAATCAGGAAATATATTCTGTCTGCCGGGCGCAGGTGTATCGATTTTCGAGATTGTGTAGCTAAATATTATTAGGTACATACATCCATATTGGATTTTTAAAATTCAATGGTGATTAGGCGTACACCAATGTTTGCTTTATACGACTTCAACGGCAAACAAACATGTATACAATGTTCTCGGTTTATTAATCCCGAAACCCGAATTGTTTTGGGAATAAGGACGCTACGTCTGTGGATTGTATTCAAATTTAAATGGAAAAATAAAATGTTATTGTAATTTTTTGCCGCCATTTTTGTATTGATTTAATTAGACTTTGTTCCCCGAACGTTGATAAGGGAGGTATTGCTTTGGAGGTAAAAAATGACCCGTCATTTCTCGATTATGTCGGTCGCTCGATCTCTCTGCACTTTTGTTATTTAATACTTTAGCGACACATCTCGATAAATATATACAAAGAAAATTAAACCGAAATTGAGTATGCTGCCTTGTAAATACATAATGACGTTGTTTGGTGGTGCGAATTAAATTTAAAAAAAATGCCATCATTTAATACTTCCCATTTGTTGCAGTACTTCACAAAAAGGTCACTTTATGACACTGTGATAATATTACATACAAACTGAATAAGTCAATATTTTTACTTAAACGACTGCGCAGTAGTACGTCAAAAACAGTTATGCCTTCCGCGTATTACGCATTGATTTACAGTACTCTTGCCTATGCAATACTAGCGTGGGGTCATAGTGCTTCATGGAAGTTCATCTTTCGCCTCCAAGGAAAGGCCGTGCGCGTGATTAACAATCTACAGTACAGGGATGATTGTCGTCAATCATCCTCGGAACTAAAGATCCTAACTCTTCCAAGTCTTTATATTCCTGAGGCCTTGTGTTTTTGTAAGAAAAATATGGTGGAGAATGTGTTACAATCCCAGGTGCATTCATATAACACTCGACAAAAGGATAACTTAAGGGTGACTTTTTGCCGATTGCTGAAGAGCCAAAATGGTGCAACATACCAATCGCAATCTTTATTTAATATAGTTCCTCGGAAGATTAGATCGCTACCCCTCTCAGATTTTAGAATTACACTAAAAAAATGGTTTATTCAACACCTTTTTTTCTCATTTGATGAGTTTAACGACTTCTGTTGGAGTGGTTCGTAATTGTATCAGTCATTCTGTGTCAAAGTCAAAGTTAATTCACCAAACCTCATTATTGGAACTGGAAGATGTTCGTACTCACCTGGAAAGAAAAATAAGCGTTAGCAAGAGTTCAATCGTAGTGCCACTTGGGTCTATTGCACCATTATACTTAATTTTAGAAAGTAATAATCAAAATGAATTGTAACCAATCAGATTTATAAAGCCTGTTAGTTCAATTGAGCTGGAAAATTTTTATACATTTGGTACTTGCATAGGTAATTACTAATGGTGAAAAATTAATTTTACTTGACGTATAGTGCCCCAATTTCCCACCCACTCATTTTAAATAGGTTAGGGGCCAAATTATCAAAGGGAAAAATTCTCCTAATGACTTATTGCATGATTTGGGGCACTATAACTTTGGATCTTCTGAACTGTGGGTTATCGTCAACATTTAAATTTCTTCTTTAAATTCTTGTAAACTGTTCGAAGTTTCAAGGTTACTAATTTATACGGTTCTCTTTCTCGAATGTCTCTGAATTTTTCATTGTTATCCGAATTGTCATTCAGATGTATTCGAATTTGGCCTGTTTTAATTTCCCTGACCATTTTTTTAATTATGTGATTGTTCCTTTTCTAAATTTTGGATTTTGAGGATTTATTTATTATTAATTTAAGGAAGTTCTTGAGTTGAAAAAAAATTAAAGTTTTCAATAAGTATGTTTTAAGAGAAATTTTTGTACTTTTAATACAAATTTGAGTCAATTTTGACGTTTTGCTCGTTTTATGGTTGACTTGATAGTCTGATAAAACCAAATCCTACGAGCTATTTCGTATTGACATAAGGCACGCATATTTGATTAAAGTCAGCTAGCAACTGTCATACTTTGACACAACTAAAACGCACTTACAAAACAATTTTATGGTTTCGAAAACCTCGGCTGGTAGAAGTACACATTTAAGTTCTTTCTACTCCATACTGAAGTAGATTACTTGAAACCCAATGCACCCTAATTACATCTCTTTTTTACTTCGGAAGATGCTATTCCCGAAGTCAAATTGCACCTGGGCCACGGTGATGGTGCTGATAGGTCTCCCCATCCTTTGACAAGGTGATGAACATGATACACAGATAGCCTCTCTTCTATTGGAGCAAAGCACCGCCCCTAGTTAATATAATGAGAAACTTTATTACAAACAAAGGAGATAAATAATCATGTCAAGGCAGATGAATAGAACCGTATTTAATCATTTAACGCCCCATTTACGTTTAGATACCTTTGCATTTACAATCAAACAAAAGCACAATCATGTTGTGAAGGAAAAGACTGACCACCTACACTTAAAAAAGTAAATTCGTACAAATTTAAAGATGTTGAGGAAAGAATCCAAAATAACTTGATTAAATTGCAGCAAAAAATTCCTAGTGCTCTCAATTTTCTTTTGAGATCAAAATTCAAAAGGCGAATAGAATCTCTCCGATTCGTTTCAAAGCAAACTGAGAAAAATGCTGCAGGTAACCTCATTGTGAAGAAATTAATTAGTTCCTTTGCTTTTGTTAAAAGTCTTGCAATTATATAAATTAAAAAGGAACATAATCAAAAGTAAATCTCTTGGCCGCAATCTTATTACATTCAGCGTAACGTAAATGGATAACATGAACACTAGGTAGATTAATGCGTGGTCGTACGAAGCGAATGTTGGTAACCACAGCACTGAAAGCAGAGGTGAATGTTAAATGACTGGGAATTTACAATGCCACAGGGGAGTTCTTTCTTCTACACTATAAAAGTTTTAATGCGATAACTACGGTCATAACATATAAGTCGTAGTCGGTGGGAAAAGCTATTTGAGGTAATAAATCATACACACTTCAAAGCAATTTCAAGAAAATCGTAAAATTTCCCATTTTCCATTTTGTAACGTTCCCGAACATGATGTTCCGTAAAATGACACACTAGAGCTTAAGTGGTGTGTAAAGGAAGCAATTTGCGAAGATTTCACATACGCCACGTAAACAGTTTTTAATGTAATTGCCCGTTGCAAACGTCCAGAATCGATAATTCTCACAACTGCACTTTAATTTCTGTCCTGTTTTACGTTTTCCCTTTATCAGAAGAAAGGGTGATAAATTACAGAAACTTGAGGACACGGTAAGCTTCAGCGTAAAAATATAATAAATTTACTTCTCAAATCTTGAATAAAACATGACGCGTCTATTTGGGTAAATAACGGCTCACACCGTCTCGTGTAAATGCTGGAAGGAACGTGACCGGAAGAGTCTCGATGATCCATAACAGAAACAAATTGCTTAATCGATTAGTTTATATTGCTCTGATTTTTCTCCATCTACACTTTCATTCAACATCTCTTTCAAGTGTAAATTTAATTAGTTGCCTTTCCAACTGTGATTATATACGAGTATATAGGGCCCCTATTAAATATGGAACCAGACCTCCCACGCTCAAACCGTTTGAGATATAGACATGAAAATTAGAAAGCTTCCATTTCAAATTATTTCACATATTTTGAAGTTAAAATTGTGTTTGATACATGGATTTTGAATGCGACCACCATCTTTTATTTTTTTAAATTGCAACATAGGTCATATCTTAATTTTCTGAAATATGGACCATTTGAAGAAATTTTTTTCCATCATTCACGATATTGGTATAAAAAAATTGAAGATGGTTTGAGAGTGAGAGTTTTGGTTCGATCGTTAATTACCACCTTATATATTATATAGTAATCGCATGTCAATTGATTTTACCCACTCGTAAATTGTGAAGCTGTCTAAGAAACTGGCTCGCAACGTAAATAGAACAGTACCGGTTGAACCAACGAGGGCTTCGAAGCTGCGTCAGTTTGTACAGTATTCATATTTTGTCAAAAAGGAGGGTTAGCTATCGTCTGATCACTTTCATTCCTTTAGTACACGACCACCGGCTGAAGGAATTTCATGTTGACGAAGAGACCAGAAGCCATAACCACGGATAGCTCATTATGCCAGAGATTTTGTGGTTAACAATGGACGACGTTGTATACAACCACGGAACAATAGAAATGAATTGTAGATATAATGATTGTGAAAGAATCGATATGGAACATTGGTCCCTCTAAATTCGCTCCCGAAAAAATCCGCCTAAAAAATATTCGTCTCTAAAAAAAAACAGCAGGTAAGTTCGCCTTCCGAAGATTCGCCCTTGAAAATGCGTCCCCGGGATATACACCGTCACAATAACTGCCCCAGAAACTTCACGCACGCAAGATTCACCCCTGCATGGTTCGACTTCGGAAATAATCCCCATTTTTAACTAGTGGTACGGTTCTCACGGGAGCTGTCGTGGCAGTGATGTATTCGCATGCAACTATTTGAAGCCATTGCTTAAGTGGATGAATGAAGTGACGTACTAGAAGTACTAAAAATGAAGAAATATTTAAGGGTGGGTTAGTATTCTTTTGTTCCTCGAAAATATGCAACATTACAGAATACAAAGAATGATCTAGTCTGAACGTGCATGTCTCTGGCCATATCTTTTGTAATTTATCCTATTTTTAACGCATTTTTTAAGAATTAAAAAAAACGTGCTATTCTTTGCGTTTTGTCCGTCCGTCCGTCCGTTCGGGTCCATTTCTACCGTTAACTTTAGAAAGTGGAGGGAGAGGGGGGGTAAACATATGTTCTACCCTTCATGGTATTCTAATCTTAAGGGTGAATTGTCAAAGGAAAAGTACCTACAAAGGGCGAGGACGATTGGGACGTTTGGAAGAAATAAAACCATTGGGCATTTAATAAAATAAGATACATAGCCAGTTGGAATAACACCAAATTTAACGCCAGTTTCAAAATTTTGTTTTGCGCATGCGCAGTGCCAACTTTCTTATTTATGGAGGGATTTAAATGAAATTTGATACATAGCCACTTGGAATAAAAGCAAATGTAGCGCCATTCTCCAAATTTGGTTTTGCGCATGCGCAGTGCCAACTTTCTTATTTATGGAGGCATTCAAATAAAATTTATGGAAGAAATTTCGTAGGGGTGCTTTAAAAACGCGCTTTACATGCACAAGGGTTGTGCACAATTTGTATTTGTTAGTACATGCCTGCGTATCGATTCACCAATGCAAGATTAGAATCAATTTACCTTATTTGTATTTTTAATAATTAAGTACGTGAATCATTAGTGTCGATATAACATTCCTCTTTATGCGAAAGTCACGCATTCCATATACAGTCCTCACATAATAAATATCGAAGCTTCATTTTTACAAACTACAAAATCCTTGAAAGAAAGAAGAGCTTAAATGCCTGTTTGAGCATATTACCTCGGACGCAAGCGGTCGACAATTAAAATTGAAATCTCAGAATTACAGTTTTTTCTTAATAATCCAAATAATCTGGTCGTACAAGGTTTGCGATATTCAGGCGTAGTGAATCTGAACAAAAACACTCGCTGACACCTTCAGCAAACTTCGCTTGTTCTTAATAACTCTGAACTTGATGACAAAATCTGGCTTGTTGAATTTGATGACAAATTTGCGGTATCTGTTCGGACGATAGAGACCTTTAACTTTCATTAAAAAGACGATTTTAACAAAACGCCTTACTATACTACAACTGCTTGTATTTTTCAACTCGACAAACCCTTTTTCCGTAATTGAATAACACGCTTTAAACTTCTTATATAATTTTTTTTAACTTGCTTTTGCACAGATTTATTACAAAAAATGACTAAACGCGCTTCCATCAGAAAAAATGGGGCTGACTGCCCGAAATTTAACGTAAAAAAATGTACACCATCTTTTACCGTCGCGAAAACTACCAGCAGCAGCCACGTTTTTGTTGAATCACCACTTTCACCATAAAATAATCTCATTTTTTAAGAAATTTTTCCAATAAACTGCCAATCATAATAGATTTCTATAACTCCAGCTTTAACAGGGAACGAGGCTCCATTCTCCAAAAGCAAACGCGCAATTATTTGAAACCGTATCTCTTAACAGCATAGAACACTTGCCTTAATTAAATTTCGCCTAATATAAACTCCTTATCGCAAACGACCAGATGTAGCATTTTTTAAATAATACAAATTTGACGAGATGCACCATATCTAAATTGAATAATGCACAACAGCGATAAAATTACGCATCTAACAAAATTTCTAAGAGGAAAACAGACGTCGAGACACATACTCAAATAAAACAAACCAACTTTGTTTGCTTATTTCACAAATAATCCTCCAGATTTACACATACATTGAAACATTACCATATACAGGGTGTCCCGTCATTATTTTTGTTGTTTAAACCAAAACAACGTCTACATGACGTGGTTTACGCAACAGTATGTAAAAAACACTGTAAATAAATCAACATCGCAAAACCTGTGTTTTCATTTCAGAAATCATAGAAGATTAACTAAAATTTATTTCTGATGAATTAACACTCAATATCTCATAGTAGAATTGACATTTGATATCAGTATTTCCGTTGGGTAATAACTGAAAGATAAGCAATTCAATTTGGAAAGGAAGGTTTGCTTATCTTTGCTTAATTGCTTCTCATTTGTCGTTTAGTGAGCTTACCTGAACAGAGAATTAAAAAAAGGTACCTGTTTTCGAGGGCCTCTATTTAAAAGTGACAGACGATATGGTTCCTAGGTTCCTAGGGAGCGAAAATACTAACGGCAAATTTTCCGAGGACGAATTTTCTATGAAAAAATACTCCAGGGGAGAGGGGTAAAAATTCATAGGACAAGTTGTCTTAGAGCCCTTAGCCGGGGAATTTTCCACTGTGGAATCTTCCGGAGGCTAATATTCCGAAAGCGAAGAGCCGAAAGTTCTCTTGGGACCGAGTCTTTTGGCCTGAATTTACCGCACACGAGATGAATACACTCGATAAAAGATTAGGTAATGATTTTAAGCACGAGTGAAATACAAGAATAGAAATTTGAAATCAGCACAATAATATTAGGTAGCCGATTGATGAGGGTAAATAATAAGTCTCTTTAAGACGTAGATAAAACAGAACTGTGCTGGTTTAAGCAATTAAACAACATAAACGCGATTCTCGATTTGTAAATATTTAGACGCTTATAACCTTCGGTATCGATAGTATACGCAAGAAAAGCATCACATTTTGTTTAAATATCTTTTTAGCGCATTTCCACAAAAATAAAAAAAATGCGCTATTGTGGCCACTTTGTCCGTCCGGCCGTCCGTCCGTCCGTCCGTCCGTCGGTCCGTCCGTCCGCTCATTTTGCGACGCTACTAGTTCTTTATCTTAAGAGCTATTGTTCTACTTTTTTCGCTATTTGGTTCGTTATGGTGTCGAGTCTTGTACAAAGGAAGGAAATTTTTCTGTACCGCTTACAAAAAAAAGTTATTGTAAAAAAACAAAAAACCGTTTTTTACATGTTCCATAATTTTACACTTTTGCCGTTTATTAACGATCCTAGAGATCGTTTATAATTTTGCATTGCTATCTGTCGTCTGTATGCTGGTCTGTCCGTCTGTTTCTTTTGTCTGTCTGTCCATCTATCTGTCCGTGTGAACAATAACTTTGTTTAGAAATGTTCGATCGCTTTTACATCTCCGTTAGTTATGAACTGAATTGCATGAAATTCAATATGGGCATAGCTTTAGCCATATAATACGCAATGCCAAAAGTTGAATCGAATCGATTCAAAATTCACAGTGCCCTTTTCGCGTCTCGACCATTTATAAACCGAATTGCAAACTTTTTTACTTATAAAAGTATTTGAATGAAATTTGATACATAGGCACTTGTAATAAACGAAAATCAAACGCCAATTTCAAAATTTGGTTTTGCGCATGCGCAGTGCCAACTTTTTTATTTATGGAAGAATTTAAACGAAATTTGATACATAGGCACTTGGGATAAAGGAAAATCAAACGCCATTTCAAAATTTGGTTTTGCGCATGCGCAGTGCCAACTATTTTATTTATGGAAGAATTTAAATGAAATTTGATACATAGGCACTTGGAATAAAGGAAAATCAAACGCCAATTTCTAAATTTGGTTTTGCGCATGCGCAGTGCCAACTTTTTTATTTATGGAAGAATTTAAACGAAATTTGATACATAAGCACTTGGGATAAGGAAAAATCAAACGCCATTTCAAAATTTAGTTTTGCGCATGCGCAGTGGCAACTTTTTTATTTATGGAAGAATTTAAACGAAATTTGATACATAGGCACTTGGGATAAAGGAAAATCAAACGCCATTTCAAAATTTGGTTTTGCGCATGCGCAGTGCCAACTATTTTATTTATGGAAGAATTTAAATGAAATTTGATACATAGGCACTTGGGATAAAGGAAAATCAAACGCCAGTTTCAAAATTTGGTTTTGCGCATGCGCAGTGCCAACTTTTTAATTTATGGAAGAATTTAAATGAAATGTGATACATAGGCACCTGGAATAAAGGAAAATCTAGCGCCAGTTTCAAAATTTTATTTTGCGCATGCGCAGTGCCAACTTTTTTATCTATGGAACCATTTAAGTGAAATTTGATACTTAGGCGCTTGGAACAAAGGAAAATCTAACATTAGTTTTAAAATTTAGGTTTGCGCATGCGCAGTTCCAACTTTCTTATTTAGAAAAGTATTGAAATGAAATTCTTCTCATAAACTGAAATTGAAGTAGCACGTCAACAATGGATTGCCCATGTGCAACGCTATCTTTCATATTTGTGGCCGGATTTTTATGATTTTAACAGAAGTTGCATCTTACAAATGGGAAATGAATGCAAGTGGAAATGCGCTTTATGTAAATCGTTTACGATTACTTTTTAACTTGTTTTCATTTTGCATGTACTAGGACTGTAATGGGAGTCTGGCAAAAATATTACAGTACTAGTCAGGTAAAGATCAACTTTCCAATGTCAAAATAACCCTGAAATTTAGATTTTCTTGACGGTTTCAAGTAAAATTTATTATTTTATATTCAAGTTGAACCGATTGTTTTAAGGGTGTTTGAATTATCGAAAATTTTGCCAATCAAAATAGTAAAGAAAAACCCTTAACAGTTCGGACGCCTCATGTTAATCGGTTTGAAAATATTTTCCAAAAGAATAAATGCACTGCATGCATGTAACATGTAACATTAAATAATGGGAATCTTTCAGCTGAGCTCAAAATTTAGATTTTACGTCTATAATGTGTTGTAAAAAGTTGGAATTAATTTGATTCCCAAGAATACCTTAGCACCTCCATTCATATTGTTGGAGCATTAATTGGGAGAAATCAATTCTCCGAACGTTCTTCGCCCAATTCTTGTATGGAAAAAAACTTGTTCTTCAAAACGTCATGAACTGACCCGGTAGACACATTACTCAATTCTGCGAGCGTTCGAATTGATGACGTAGGATAATTGACCGAGTAGCTACTTCAATTTTTTTTTTATTATACACTGTTCCCGGCTCCTGAAACTTACCCACTAACTTCATTAAATGTCGAGCTTCTACAAGCATAGCGGTGTCTAGATCCACTGCAAATTGATTTCAAATGCCTTGTTCCAAACAACAACGTCCCAATCGGCCATTGTTTACACAGTAGTATTTTTGTAAAGATAATTTTCTCCCCCGAAAGACAGTCTTTCTCTTTTTCTCGATTGCGGATGGGCGCATATTGTAATTTTAAAGTGGAAGTAGCTCGGGCTGCGTGGGTAAGTTCTAAAAGTAAGGGAAACCTTTCATTAAATTTCCCCCTGCTTCTCTGTGTCCAAGATAAGGATGTCTATCGTGGAGATCTCCGAAACCATAGAAGATGCGACGAGGGTCAGGGAAAAGGTTGCACAGTCATTATCATACTTTAAAGAAAACCAGAAAATTCCGATTACTTCCGAAGATAGGCCAGAAAAGGCGGAAATTGCCGATTTCGTTTTTATTTCATCCTGAAGTTATTTGAACAGATAGAAAATTGCCACTTATTGCCACTTGTTACGCGAGAATATCTATTAGACATATTCTCCATTTTCCATCAAGACATCTGGCCGATAGCTATTTTCTGAAGTTGTGCGCAAGTGCGCCATCCTGTTGAAACCAACAGTTTCCATCTTTTGTTTTCTTCGTGTGTGATATACATCATTGTATTCGTAATAAAAAATTCTTCCCAATACAATAAGTACTTTTGTAAGTGCCATAAAAAGTAAGGTTGATGATGCTTTCTCCGAAATGAAACGTTGTATTGAAAATCTCTCAACACTATCTTGTAGAGCTCAAAAAGCGGCAATGATAAAGTGCTTTAATTTTTTTGTATCTGTTCCAATAGCTTCAGAATAAAATAAAAACAAAATTTCGGTTTTTCTGGCATATCTCCGGAAATAATCGGAAATTTCTGGTTTCGTTTAAGGCATGATAATTTCTCTTTTCCCTAATTTGATCATTTCATCCTGTATGGTTTCCCATGACTATCATCCCTATATCTTGGTGTAGTAATTGAAATTTTTGTTCTGTGTGTCAAATTTTCATGTCCATGAATCTAGCAGAGCAAGGTCAGCAGAACACAATTAAACATATTTCATAATTAGGTGCTAATTAAGTGCCCTATTCCCGAATAAATGCTCCTTTTTTTAAATTATTACATGTTCTTCCAGGTGCATATGAACTCAGCAGAGCACTACCTCAAAAAACCAAGAAAATGAAAAGCGAACTAACTATAATTAGGTGCTAATTAGGTGCTAATTAGGTGCCCTATCCCCGAATTAAATGCTCCTTTTTTTTAAATTATTACATGTTCTGTCAGGTTCATAATTAAAAAGAGGAGCATTTAATTCGGGAATAGGACACTTAATTAGTACCTAATTAGCACCTAATTATAGTTCGTTCACTTTTCATTTTTTTTGTGTTTTTAAGGTACTGCTCTGCTGAGTTCATATGAACCTGGCAGAACATAATTATTGTAATAATTAAAAAAAGGGAACATTTAATTCGGGGATAGGGCACTTAATTAACACCTAATTAGCACCTAATTATAGTTAGTTCACTTTCCATTTTCTTGGTTTTTTGAGGTAGTGCTCTGCTGAGTTCATATGAACCTGACAGGTAATTTTTTAAAAAAAGGTGCATTTAATTCGGGAATAAGGGCACTTAATTAGCATCTAATTAGCACCTAATTATGCAATACGTTTGATTGTGACCTTGTTCTGCTAGGTTAATGGACATCAAAATTTCAAAACACATTCGGTACCATTCGTTTTGAAATGCAATTCATGTATACAACAGCCATTTAGTCCTTTTCCTCAAACTACGTGATTTAATGATTTTTATTTCTGATAATGAAGGGCCCAATTCGACACATCCATGAAGCTCAGGGGCGTGTATCCAAAATGAAAGAATTCCTGGAACAATGACACGACTCAAACTGGATCCTCACTTAACATATAAATGAAATCATTTGCGAAACAAAATTAGGCACCTACTCAGTCCGGAAATAAAGCACTTTTTATTAACATTTAATTTTGTCCAATAAAATTGTATATTTCAAGGTGTACGCCCCATTTTATAAACAAAAACGATATTACAATAATAAACTGTGAACTTAGTTAATATCCTACGGTTTTGCTGCTTCATTGATAACCAATGAAGTGTTAGGCGACCGAGTGCGGCGCCATTTTTGATGTAGGTAAAAACAATCGCGTAATGTAAGGTACAAATTAACCGTGTCCGAGTAGTGGTCACCGACAGGTGAGAAGGTATTACATTGCTTGGTTGGTCGGATAAATACCGAGCGCTCATGTAGAACTAATATATAAGGGATACGGTTAATAGTTTGTTTATTATCTCGGATTTAAATAATCTTATTTGGTTTTGGTCTTGATTAATTTTTTTATCGTCCTGTTTTTTTTATGGCGCGGCGTCCTTCGGCCTTTTAAGCTACCGGACGGAACACCCACGTCATCGAATTTTTCCACTTTACTTCGAATTACGTACCATAAAATATAACGCGGCCATTTACTATTTCGTACGAATTGTAATTGATGCTGAATGATCGAATACACCAACAAGAGCAAACGAAAACCGTCTTCTAAAAATAACCGAAGGGACTATACGAAACCTTAATCAGAACTCAAAATTTGTAATCGAAGCGTTTCAGGTTGAAAGAATACAATCTACCTACAAAGGTTTCCATTCTATGCTATTTACAGGGTTGTCAGACCAGGTAACACTTAGGCACACCAAAGCCCATTGTGCCCACCCCCTTTCTTTCACAACTAGGTTCAGAGCCCGTTCCTCTCACTAAAGGAGAGGCCCCGTTTAGCCTAAGTTGCTTCACCCTCTCCGCTGACAAGTAACTGTCGCCAAGGAGCCTACAAGCGTGTCTGTCTCTGATCAAGGCGTCACAGTGGCAGATCACATTCTCGCCACCGAACCTGCACGTGGGCTCGTTTCTCGAAAGGTCCGTTACTTACAGCTGTCCTCATATTATTATTATTATTATTATTAATGGGGTTACCTTCTTCACCAGATCTCTTTTCAGACACTACAATTCGTGATCATGTGAGCTATCGAAAAGGAGCCCAACATCAGATCGCTGTGAAGAAGGTAGGGGTTACTCCCTGTCCCGCAACGTTGAGCATTCCTCGGGATTTTACAAACAAGTGGGCCTCCCCGTTATGAACCTGGAGTTAACGTCAGTGATTTTGGAGTTCCATTCCACGAATCGTAAATACAGGCTGATTCAGTTTTGCAAGGTTGGTAGTTTTAGACGCCGGCGCCGTGTGATTAAGGTAAATTGTATTTTGTTTTATCTTCAATACAGACAGGATTTTGACATATTGCAATTTTGACGTTGAGACTGTAATTGTCTAATCATTTTGTATCCGTTTGGGTTTTGTAAAACAAAATAATTGTCTACTGTAAATAAATTAAACAAATATAGCAAACGAGTTCCTGAATACGGCTATAACATGTGCAAAACCAAATTTTAAACCTGCTGTTAGTTTTGCTTTTATTTAAAGTGTATATGTATGAAATTTCATTTAATTGCTTCCATAAATATGAATTGGCACATCCTACACAAAACCAAATTTGGAAAATGGCGTTATATTTGCTTTTATTCCAAGTGGTTATGTATCACATTTCATTTAAATACTTACCTTCTTAAATAAGAAAGTTTGCAATTCCATCTGTAAATGATCGAGATGCGCAAAGAGCACTGTGAATGCTGATCAATTAAGCTCAACTTTTGGAATTGTGTTTTATATGGCTAAATCTATGCGCATATTGAATTTCATGCAATTCGGTTCATAATTAACGGAGATGTCAAAAGGGCATTCCTTATTTGTTGACCTACATTGCCAATTCACGAACTCCGATCTACAAATTTGATAAAGAATCCACCTGCAAAATTGCATCGTAATCGGTCCATTCGTTTATGAGTTATCGTGCTAACGGACGGACGGACAGACACCGCAAAATTATAAACTCGATAGGAGCTCGTTAATAATCAATTTTGGTGTATGGACTCGGTTAGAAGAAAGTAATAAGTTTTCAATTTAAAATCAATATTAAGCCACGAAAATCTTCTAACTGAGTAAAATATAATATAAATTTTAAGTTTTCAAGTAGATATTCCGTATGTTTCTATGGTTCATTTAATGAGGTTATTTAACTTAGTTAAATGTAACGCAGCCACACGTATAATGGCGTAGTAAACATTTTTGATACCGTATGTCTAGGGAATGCAATCCCGCAGCAAAATCTCAATCCCGGTATTTGCGGGATCGTTAGAATCCCGCGGGATACCGGTATTTGCAGGATCCCGTAAAATTTTAAATAACTAATAAGCAATTTTGTGCGGTTAACTTCTGTAATAAAATAAATCGCTAATTATCATAATATTGAACAAAAAGTACCTTCAGCCTAACTTTGAACTCAAAAAAACCTCACCGGTAAAGCACAAAAAAGGTGAACTTTTAAAGTGCCTCAAAAATCATAGTAAAGTAAACAGAGTCGTCCCCTTGGTCGACAAATCCCGCTCCATTTATGTGCGGAATTAATCCTGTAAACATGCTGCGGGATCCCGGTACTTCGGGATCCCGCGATCCCGGTATTGCATTCCCTACGTATGTCCCAATGCAGATAAGATCATTATGATCACGCGTGCGCCAGAAAGTGGGCGAGTTCTTATCAACTCACCCAGCTCCTTGGTAGGTGGAGACTCTCACGAGTTGTACGGAGGTAGGCTGAAAAGATCACCAAGTGCCTGCTCCGTCTTCTGCCATCTTTCAGCTTAAGTCTTAAAGCTACGAGGTCCCTGAAACAGAAATCGGTCATTAGATAAGACTCGATTTGTCTCTGGACATAGATGCAAGCCCTAGAGTGCAGTTGGCTGTCTCTATTATAATACCTGCCTCAGACCTCCTACTTGTCCCCTGTAAACCTAAAGTTCATTTATGAGGCATGCGCCTGTCTGATTTACAGCAAGACCAATGAAACAGGTCGCGCTTTTAGTGTGCTGCAAATTGCTCTGTAAGAAGGTTACCTAGGTTCCCTACTCCCCTAGTGATGCCGACAGTTCCGATCCCTAAGTGGAACATGATCTAAAAGCTCGACAACTTCTGAGGGCGCCCGTAGTCATTCCGACGCCCCTTCGCGGTCGATACCGAAGAAGTTCTGCCGCTGGAGGGCCCGATAGGACGCCTCATTGACACCAAATCCAAGAAGGGTCCTAGTAGACTTCTTGCTGCGCAAGATCGTCGTCAATGGGCTCGTCCTGAAACCAGGATTTTGCCTCAAGGTGGTGGCCGTGTCCGAGAGGCCGTATAACACAGTCGTCACCTTCGTTACCTCTAAACTTCCAAAAATACGCAATCCCAGGGCCCGGCCTAGTGAGAGGGGCAGTCCTTTCCAACCACTAAACTTCACTGATTGACGGCTACCTGTGTAATGCCTTCTCCAAAAACTTGTTCCTGGACGCCTCCCTACTATTTTTTAATTTCCTAACACTCCCCAAAGTGGTGCTAAAGGGGCACGTCGGTCATCTTTAATCATTAATAAATAGATTGCGCTTAGATAAGCAAATCACGCGTGTATAAGGGTACTATATCAAAACCCATCAGATTTTATACGTTTAACCGACCAGTGGCGCATCCGATAAATAAAGAGCGCCGAATACATTGGGAATCCATCGACTAGAAAAAAAAAACAACATTCTGGAATAGCCGGCCACCTTGTATACTGTGTAGCTCAGTGATAGAGCGTTGGGCTACATAGCCGGAGGTCGGGTGTTCGAACCTGGAATGACGTAAGAATTTTTCATCCGTGGCAAAGATGGGAATTTCCTTAGATCAGTTTGGAGCATTCTGCACGCTACTCCGAATTAGGTTTTCCTGCATTTTTCCTAATTCGTAAGGTAAATACCGGAGTTGTAAAATTCCTCCGTTAGATGTCGCCGTTATCGTCCCCATTCTTTGAACTTAAATCCCTTCTCAATCTCCCACCTTCTCCTTGTCCCTATAAAATGTGATTGTTACCGACCAGAAACCAGAACCAGATTCCATATCCAAGCCTTAAACCAGCTTTATGGTTCAGTGGTAGAACGTTGGACTACAATGAAACTCATGCAGGGTAATTATCACAACTTCTTCGTTAACACACAATAAATAACACAAGTTAATTAAATTGGTAAGTTCGTAAGTATTGTTTATAAGTAGAACAGGAGCACATATCCCACCACATTTTTTCGTCCAAGGTCGCGGCCTTGGGTAAGAGAATTTCCCATGGTGACATAAGTCAGGCCATTTGTTTTATGGTGTAGGTCCTGCGCGTTCAAGCAAAACAAAAAGGACTAACCGTGAAATATTTGCGTATTGATGTTTTGGAATATTTCTTTGGTTTTTTTGTTTTCGTGTTCTTAAAAATAGACAAGCAATCGAATAAGGGCAATTCATAAAACACATCACGTGTATAAGTTAAATAAATAATCCGTGTGAAAGGTAGCGGTAGGAAAAAACGGGGGAAGAGGCCTTTTTGCTTAAGCTTTTTCTAGATGACAAGTTATGCATTTGAAATTTTGCAAAAAAAAGCAAAGCGTTCAATCAAACCAAAACAGGGTCTGTATTGTAACGTTTTCCTAGTTATTGCTCTGAAAAAAATCCCAAAGTTTACATAACATTCGCACGCGAAAGCGATGCACCGGATGCCCGTAAACCTTAGGATATGTTAACGCGTCTTTAGACAACCGAATACTAACAGGTATGCATTTTATAGTGCAATTATTGCATTAACAGTAGGGGCCGATCCTGGACCAGTTCGAGGTCGCTCGCTCCCCTTGTGGTGACCTTATGAAGTAGGTCAAGGTCACGTGCCACGTGGCGATTGACCCGAAAGCATTCACCTCATTCTTGGGGTGTAAAATTACATTCTCAAGGCCATTAAAAACCAGACACCATTTTGAAGGTCATCCGAAGTCATTGACTCCATTTCTTGTGGTGTCAAATTACATTTTCAAGGTCATATGACCCCCATACATTTTCAAGGTCATCCGAGGTCATTGGCTCCATTTTTCTGATGTCAAATTACATTTTCAAGGTCATCTGAGGTCATTGACAACGTAAATATTCAAGGTCCTCCGAGGTCTCTGTTAGTAACCCTGCGGTGACCTTAGATAGTGGGACAAGCTCTCTCCTGGTGGTAACCTTCAATGTGTCGATCAAAGGTCAGTTCACGTTTCCAAATGATCTTTTTACAAACTGGAGGTGAGTTCAAGGACACATTATTACGATATAAAGCGCGTAGAACTAGACTCAACATACAAACAGATACTAATTCTCTGAGCTCTAAAAATAGACAACGACCATATAATACTAGTAAACCTGTTTATTGAATGTATTGCTGTGTGCAATAGCGTGCGGTCAGCTACACCTCCCACAATACCTGTCTGGCTAGCTTAAACAAATCAAAATTGAAACCTAAAATCTGCTCCAAAAAAAAAATTACAATGCAGACCTAAATATTAACAATTTGAGAGGCTAAGTGTTAACTTCCGAACGTTCCACTGAATTTACTACGCGAATCTTGATTAACACCTGAAATAAATCTTGGATACGGGAATTTACATCTGTCATAAAGACTATCAGGGTCGCACAATGGGTTCGAATAAACACACATGAAAATAATATTAAACAAAATTCCTGATATAAGCTTGTTTTTGCAAAACACCCCGTACGCAGATGGTCGATAGTAAAAAAAAATTAAAAAAATCTTGTTACTTACGGTTTTCTCTTTGTCTAATGATCCAAATAATCAGGCCGTTGTGACGGTTACTTTGATTTTAATGTAAGAATTGGTATGGATTACTACAGCCTAAACCTCGCGTCTAAATTATTTCCGGCGTTTAATTGGTCTTAATTGGGGCGTCAGTTTGGGTTTTTGGTTTGCGGGATCCAATCATTTAACTACGTCGATTTGTGGATTTCGTGAACCACGAGGTAATTTTTTTTTGGTATCGGAGATCGCTCTAATGTTGTTTTTGATTGTGTCTATGGTATAATATTTTAGCGGTTCCGGTGAGGTTCATATTTTTGGGGCCGTCGTCATATGGGTTGTGTTGTAGCTGTATTGGGGACGCTAGGAGTTGCGATTGGAACCCTTCCAGCGGTGATGATATGGAAATGATGTTTGTCTAACATCTTCTTGTACATAGCTAAGGTGTGAACTTCCAAATTCATAGCTTGTGGAACTGTTGATTTATCCGTTCCTAATAATAAAGAGATTAAAAATAAAAGTTTGTTGGTCCCCGAAGGACCATTGACCTATAATAAGGTGTACTTAAACAACAAATTCGATACAAATGGTTCGGCAGGTAGTCGTTTAATCATCGGATCGATTTTTAAGTGGCCACCTGCGATAAACGTGACGTTTCCATAGTTCACTGAATGCCGAGATTCACTCATTATTTTAAATTTGTTTGAAATCAATCCGACGAGGTCGGCACCTGTCTGGCTGAACGCGGCCACAAACTCGATCGCAATAATTACGTCGAATCGATCGATTTTCTTCTCTCGACCGGCGATAGGGGTTGGTATATGGCCGTGCGACAAAAAGGTGGTTGTGTAACGGAGAAATTTCTGCGGTTTTACGTTTGAAACCGCGTTTCGTTGCGGAATAGTTTTTAATTGTCGTTCCGTGAAAGGTCGACGTAATCGAGCCGAAATTCGAATAACCGGTAGCATTCGTCTTCGCGCAGAAATCGAATTTTATCTGCGGGTTGGTATCAATGGCGGTCGATTTTTTCCTTCTTAAACAATTCCGAATGCTTGAATGAAAGAGAGCGTGCAACTTTTTGCGACCAGCTCAATTTTAATCATACGCCGGGCAGTTTATTTATAAGCCGCACTCGTCCGACGTCGAGAATGGGAATTGCTCGATTTTGAGACGGCGCGTGTGTTCCTCCAGTTAATAACTATCATTTTTAGGGGTTTTAGGCAAATAACGTCAATCTGGCGATTTGCATAAACAATTACCGATTCACTCGTAATGTGCAACGGTGAAGTAATCGTTATAATATGTCACGAAGGTTACGGAGGCGAGATTTTGCAAGAAATGCAATTAACATCACTCAAACGCACACCACGCTGATCTTCTTGTACGTTCGTAACATATGCGGACATTACGCGAGTTTCTCAACGTTATTAGATACGAGCGCCGCTGGAGGTTATGAATAAATAGATCTTGAGATTTTACTCCTTGTAAATATTGTCCTTCACAGACGTCATCGCGAACGTACGTAACCAAAGGTGATTTATAAACGCGTAAAAAATCGTATAGGATCAACTGACCTCTTAGCAAATGATATGGATCGTGTTACTAGAGTTTGTGAATTGTGAGTAGAACACCATACCCTTTACCAATTCTGATGGTTAAACAGACCAATTTTGATATTTTGGAAATATGAACCATTTTTCTTCTTGACAACGTGCAATGTAATAACTAAATAATTAATTTAAATTGCCTACCTTACAAAAATGTAACAAAACAATCAAATCCATTAATCATTTTCAAGTGAGCACTACGACGGTTCAACCCGCATTCAATAATTTCCTCTCTCGAAAACTACTAACCTCCCCATTAATTCCAAGACCAGTCCGACTTAACATATGACCCCAACTCAATCAATGAAACCCTGTCAGCAACCAATAAAACATACCTGAATCTTAAATATCTCCTCCTGGAAACTTCATCCACTCTCGTGCCAAACTTGTTAATTTTATCGGGCCATGATTAAAACAAAAGAAAAATTCCATGACATCTGCCATCGTCTTATTGAATTAAAGTGCGCTTAATTCTTTAGGATAATTACTGACTTAAACAAAAATTTAGAATAACAACCCGCTATGTAAGAGAACCTCTCTGTCTACCAACTATAACCCTATAAAAATTTAGAAAAAAAAACATTAAAAGAGATATGACCTCGGTTTCGGCGATTACTAAATATTTGCAATCAGCTGCATAATATTCGTCAAGTTTCTTATAATTAATTAAACGGAAAGTAGCAAAAATAGCTTACATTGCAATTAACGCAGCGGTAGAAATTACTGTGCAAAAAAAAGCAAAAACTGTAGATACGGTGCGGTAAACTTAATGTAAAAAGTAAACGGTCTGAATGCAAAATAAATTTACGGAAAAGCTCAAGATTACGATACGCAGTTTGCAATGATGCAAAATGCAGAAAGCAAAAGATACGGTTAAACAACAAAGTTTTTAGTCGTAGAAATACGGCCGGTGTCAAAATTCAAGTTTCTTTAGGAGCACACCTAACGGATATAATGTCAACTGACCCGAAGCCTGTTGTCTGTAACTCGTTTAACTAATTGCAGTTAATCATACTTATTCAAATAGTCGGAATGAAATCTCCAAATGTTGCATTTTTTGGCATCATCACCTATATTAACAATGGGCTCCCCAATATAATACAAATCTCAAGTTCAAATGTGGTCTCTAATTTAGATTGAACACAGACTCGATAATTTTATTTGAATTCGAATTTAGTGTGATATTGCATCAGATTTCTTTGTTGTTTAATTTTGTTTCAATAGTCGCTGTGTTTTGATTTGGAATTGTAACAGATTATCTCCGGTCAGTGGGATACGTCCGTTATCGATGCGTAAAGCTAATTAGTTTCAAGATAAGGGCATTTTTTCGCCGAATAAAATAGAGGTGTTCAGTTTATCGTTCGATGCCCATTAATTTGGTAAGGAAAGGGAAACCGAGGTGAGGAAGACAGTTATTGCCTTTTATGAGTATCGTCATCCGATACTTTGTTTTCAAGATATTCGTTTCGACCTCGCACCAAGATAAGGTTGCATCCTTTGGCATCAGCAGTCAGCACTATATTAACAATGGGTTCCCCAATATAATGCAAATCTCAAGTTCTAATGTGGTCTCTAATGTTAGATTGAACACACTCGATAATTGTATTTGAATTCGAAGTTAGTGTGATATTGTATCAGATTTCTTTGATGTTTAATTTTGTTTAAATAGTCGCTGCAGTGTTTTGATTTGGAATTGTTTATCTCCGATTAGTGGGATACGAGTTCGTTACCGCTGCGTAAAGCTAATTAGTTTCAAGATAAGGACATTTTTCGCCGAATGAAATGCAGGTGTTCAGTTTATCGTTCGACGACGCATTAATTTGGTAAGGAAAGGGAAGCGGAGGTGAGAAAGACAGTTATTGCCATTTATGAGTATCCTCATCCGATGCTTTGTTTTCAAGATATTCGATTCGATCTCGAACATAGATAATGTTGCATCCTTTGCCATCACCACCTATATTAGCAATGGGTTCCCCAATATAATGCAAATCTCAAGTTCAAATGTGGTCTCTAATTTTAGCTTGAACACACTCGATAATTGTATTTGAATTCGAAGTTAGTGTGATATTGTATCAGATTTCTTTGATGTTTAATTGTTTAAATAGTCGCTGTGTTTTGATTTGGAATTGTAGAAGTTTATCTCCGGTCAGTGGGATACGAGTTCGTTATCACTGCGTAAAGCTAATTAGTTTCAAGATAAGGACATTTTTTCGCCGAATGAAATAGAGGTGTTCAGTTTATCGTTCGACGACGCATTAATTTGGTAAGGAAAGGGAAGCGGAGGGGAGGCAGGCGGTTGTTTAAAGACGAACCGGACCGGAACTGTTGCTTTTTCGTCAAGATTTTTGTTTGTTGGGGACATTTTTGGAGCATGACAGTCTGCTTAGTCGAGCTTTTGAGACACAGTCAGTGTATATGATTGTATAAGTTTATTATAGAAGAAAGTTGGTTAGTGCTATCAGAGATTTTACTAATAAGTACGTCGATATAAGAGTGAATGTTATAATTCGAGTGCCGCTCTTGAGACGTGAGGAATTATAGCCGGTCATGACAAAGGGTTGAGGAGGAGGGCTGTGGACATTAATTCCTTTCGTTGAGACGTTTTATTAGAGTACCGTTGGGAATAAAAGCCAGTTCTTCTTTCTCCAACCCCCTGCCTGGAATTTTGAAATGGAGAAAGGAAAAAGAAAGTTGGTAGAAAACAGTTCCATTCGTTGAGACCTTTACTTAAATTTACCATAAAAGATCAAATCATTTTCTGACACTACCACCCCACCCCCCTCCAATAAAAATAGCGGAACACGATACCTTTCAATAGAGTACCACGTGAAATCTAATTAGTAAGAGTAAGAGGGGACTAGGAAGGAAAAGGTGGGGTTTGGAGAAACAAGGTGTAAGAGAGGAAAAAAGGGAGAAAGAAAGAAAATGGACTTAAAAAGGAAACGAGAATGATAAAAGATAAAAAAGGACTTGAAGATTATGTTCCGCGGCGTCGCGAGGGTACACATTTTTGGGGTTTTGTAAAAGGATACAAAATTCCAACAGCAATAAACTATACAATACTGAAAAATTATATTATAATGACCACGATCCAAAACGAAAAAGAAGGGGGGAAATACGCAAGGAATAGAGCATACAGGGGGAAAACCTGTAAAGGAGACTGAAGGAGACGCTAAAAAAATATGGTTAGGAGAGTGGAGAAGGTGGCTACATTAGAGGAGGGGGTGGGATCTAAACGCTAGGATAAAGAAAAATGGATCAAAAAGGGCAAACAATAGAGATCCTGTTATTAGACAAAGAGGAGGGATTGCTGTTAGAACTGACAGAAAAGGGAAGTTTTTTGGATATCTCCTCGTATAAGAAATACACAAGTAAAAACACAAGATATAGTTTTCGAAATTAAAGGCTCGTGGTTCTAAGTTCCAGGGTACAAGGTTCAATTGGGAAAGGTGAGGTGGAAGGTACTGTTGGAAAGTTTAGACTTAGTGGGAGACATCTACGAGGAGACAGGCTTAAAGAGTTTTGCAGGTTAAGTAACATGTTTGTAAAGAACACTTGGTTTGAATATCATAAGAAGCGATTATACACTTGGAAGTCACCAGTTATAGGATATAAGAGATTCAGATTCTCCGAAAAAATAGTGGCTACAGAAGGTGCTAATTGGAACCGTCCATTTTCGGCCGTTCAAGGTAGGAAAAATGAAAACGATATTTGCTATTTTTAGTTTTTCGGTGATATATTAGTTCAAATGCGCTTTTTTCATCACGAAAAGGGGCAACTGTACCGGCGTTGAACTTACGAAAATTCCCACGAATTTGAACCACCCTGTACAGTACATCTATTCATGTGGGTTCTGGTAAGATCTTTCCTTGGAAAATGTCGCGTTCTTTAGCAAAATGGAAACAGATCGCTTCGATTGTACCGTTAATTCTCCACCACCCTGGTACGTTTATCTTCGTTGTGAATGCAAGGTTTAGTGGAAGAAAAGTTCCGCGAATTCAAGCAAACCGGTTTCAATTTCGTGAAACTCGAGATTGTGATTATGCACGTATAAACAAGCCAATGTTCCGATGTGTTGTAATTAATCTTTCCCAATATATTAACTAGATTTTGTTGCACCGATTAATTGTTTTTAAATTCTCTGCCGTATGATGTTGCAAATAAAATTCTATGTATCGCACAATACATTATCCAATGGCGACACTCAAGTTTGAGGCACTTGCTTTTAACTAGCGGTTACTATTACCAATCCGGAAAAAAAGAAACGAGTTTCAAGCTCAGTTTATTGAATCTCGTTTAATTATTTGAAACGCGGTTATCCGACTTGAAAGCGTTCCTTCGCGCAAATTTTATCACTCGTAAATTAAAAACCTCACGGCGAATCCGTATGCTGAAATGTGTTTCCTTCTCCAGCAATCCACTGCAATTCGTCTATTTCAATTTTCAATTCAATTTTTCACGAATCCGAAATTTCTTAGTTTCTCCACTACGTCCTCGAAATTTACGAGAGTTAAACTGCTAATCTTTACAGCGACTTAAATAGGTTAAAGCAACTAACTCCGCATTCCGGTTCTTGAAATTGAACAGCAAATTTTCACACATACGGGAGCCGCCCATTTAAGAATTCCGAAGGGGAAATAATTGTCACACATCGATATTTAAACGTGGCCGCTCTTGAAGTTAAAACAAAATCTTGTATTGACGCGCAATAAACCAACAATGATAATAAACTAGCATATCTAAATTGGCATTCCATAAAACTTATCTAATAATTAAAGTACGTCGTCGCTCCCGAAAGACCCGCTTTGACACTTATTTCGCTATTTTAAGTTGGCCCACGAGAAAAACCAAACGCAATGACCTCGATTGCCAAGTGATCGTGGCAATCGCGCTCGCTTTGCCCAATACGTTTCTTGTGATCGCCAGACATACTTTCACTCACGTTCGCTGTGAAGCGGTATTTTTGTGAATTTTCCTGTTTAAGAAAATACAAATTCAAAATCAAATTTCCCCCGCCCTTTTTAACATTTACTTGGATGAAATGGCATTGGAATAAATTCAAAATGGTACTGGAGTGAGAGTAGGAGGTATAGGAAAATAGAATGACGATATGAACCATTTGGCAGAAAGTGTCCATAAAATTAATAAACGAAATCAAAAGTATTGAAGGGTAAAATCGGGGTTATGGCGAAGGGTTTTGAAAATAAAATGTTCAGAATTAGGAATGAAGATGGGTTGGTGAGAATAGGGGAGAAACGAACACCATAGCAGAAAGTGAGAGTGACTGGATCGGACATGTGATGGGTTTTGGCCCACGGGATAATTCTTAACATACGAGGACCATTTAGAATATACATACGGGGGAGTTGTCACCCGATATTCTGACAGGTAGGCGAGTTCGACATAAATCAAGACGGGATTTGATCGAACCAGTTACTAAACGGGACAATTATTTTTGTCCGTTTACCCACTTATTGGTAGCGTTTCCGCGCTAATTTTGGTCAAATTGGGGGATTCGTTTAAATATTATAGAAATTGAATTAGCATATAAGAGGTCTAATTAGCCTTGTGAAAATAGACTCGGGCCTTTGCATATTCCGTGGTCGAGCGCGCGTTCATAAATCATGAAAATAGCACAAATTAGGATATCATTACTACTAATTGGTATCGAAATATGGACCGGCGCACTTGATTTATACAGGGTGTTGCGGATTGAAATTAATTAAAATGGATGCAACATCTGCGCGAGCATCTCCGTACGATAAAAGTGCATGGAGGGACCTCGTTAATTGCGTTTTGTAAGCGAACAAGCTGGTCATTTATGGTAAGCCTATTTAGAATACGCCATCGCCGTAAATTTAATGTGCAAATTCTCTTAGGTAAAGTATACTGACGTTCTCATTAACGCGAGATCTCTTAGATGCAAATTAAACCAGATAGAAGTGGATCATCTGAGATAGGTATTCTAAGATAGCAGGTGAACTATACCAGTAGAAGTAACCGTGGCTCGTGGCGTCATGGTTCGAAACAAATGGCTGACAGAGCGAAGATAATGCCGAGCGTTACCATCTGCTATTAAAATAATTATGATTGGACTTTACTTGTTCCTTATAGTAATAACGCTGTTGTTTTGACAATGCACTGCTTTTTTTACAGTTACCCTGATTTAACGTACTTTTTCGTTCCTGGAAGTTGCTTCTTCTACCGGAAACCACAACGGACATTAACTCAAGATTGCTATAAAGCGCTTTGATTAGTATTAAAAATTATAATGACGGGTTCATAACTGTCACGTCCCTCCGTAGATAACTCTATTTGCGATAGACGATGGCGCGGGGAGGATCCTTCCCAATAGAAGGATGTGGGTTATTACGTCCAAATACAAATAAAGCAATGTAGAAACGCTTTGAACAATAAATGATATTAGCTACAAGTCTTCTTGGTCACGTCCCGGCGCGGTTGATCCAGCTACCTGATTCCACATCCGGCCATCAACATCCCAAGAGCTTACGGGACCAACGAATAAGAGTCACATTCCGCGCGCTCTACCCAAAACAAATTTCTCACAGGTAGCGCATATACTGCAACTTCAACACTTCGATTGATTGGTTTTTTTTAAAGCGGATTTGGTGTGAAATTACGCCGATCTGTACAGCACTGTGAGAAAGGCGCCCGCAATGTTATTTGGGCCGGAAGGTTAATTACGCACATCACTTTTATCGATTACCTATTAACAATAAATTGTCTTTATTATGATTAAGTCGTTGCGAAAAGCGGTTTCGTTGAGTTACCGGGATGTCGTTTATATTATTAACATACTAAAATCAGGATATAATTAATTCGGTTGTAACTAAAGCCGTAATTAACGACATTTTTATGATACAACTCGTTTAGATTCAATGGAAGAGGCAGAAGCCTCGCTAATTCACGATTTATGGTCGTCGTTTTGTAATTTTCGGAGCAAGCGGACTTCTTCCTTCCGGATGACTGGGTACCTTTCATGGAATGTTCGTTGTACTAACCTGGTTTTTACAAATTAGACAAGATTCTGAGACTGTATGCGGCTGGTCTTTGAAGTTGGCAAAAAATTAAAAGCACTAACGTAGTGTTCTCGATTGTAACGTAAATTTACCTAATTGCATGTTTTATTTATGTAAAATTAATTATTAATGAATTTATAACGGCCCTTATATAGATTGATCCATATCACTTGTAATCAAATTTAAATTTATAACACCAACGCACTTCCGCATCGATGTTGGAGCTGAAATTAAACACAATTCGTTTTGCTTATACCAAACAGAACGCTTCTAGATAATTCTCGAATCAGCATATCACATTTCATAGAGAAAACATTCGCTTGTATTCCTTATCTGCGATGACTAATCCTTTATCGACTTGATGGCGCCCTGATGTCGTTCTAGAAAACTCACTACACTGTCCCCCTCTTCAAACTGTTGCGCCCTAGGTGACTCTCAATCTATAACGCGACCTTGGAACACCGCTTGTGTACAATGGGCCAGTCAGACTAGTGAAGACTTTGAAACTGCCAATTTCGTAACACCAAGTTGCTGAATTAAGTTCTGTAGCACCTTCCAAAAATCCTGTTACGAGATAATACAGAAACCGGTGCGGCGATTTCAAATTTCAGGACGTTAAGGTTGTCTCTTAAACGATTCGGAGTTTCTTGACGTCCTTGGCTACGCATGGAGCCAAAACGTATTCTACTCGCGCTTCAAATAATCCGACGCCCAACCCCATGGCGTGTTCTGTATCCAACTGATGTATATGCACCAGCTCAGCTTTTCATCGTAGTCGTATCAGTTGAATTCGTCTATGTGGATTGATAATTGATTTATCAATCCACTTAGTCAATATCACACCGTTTTGAGTCGTTATAAGATGGATAGCTACCAATGAATTCGTCTATGTTGATTTTGTATTCGAATTGTATATTTAATATTGCCAATTTTGTTTAAATAATCGCTTTGTTTATTTAATTGTAAAGAAATTGCGTGTTAAAAGATGGAGTTTATTGCTATTGTAAAATCTGATGTCAGGTCGTTTGTAATAAAAGTTTTTATCGCTGCGTAGGCTAATTTGTTTCAAGATAAGCACGTGTTATCATTGAAGTAATCGGGTGTTAATTTTTTTGAAGACTCAGTAGTTTGTTCAGGATGGAGGAACAGAAGTTAACAAGTTAACAAGTAATCGTAAACGATTTACATAAAGCGCATTTCCACTTGCATTCATTTCCCATTTGTAAGATGCAACTTCTGTAACCGGCCACAAATATGAAAGATAGCGTTGCACATGGGCAATCCATTTTTGACGTGCTACTTCTATTTCAGTTTATGAGAAGAATTTCATTTCATTGCTTTTCTAAATAACAAAGTTGGAACTGCGCATGCGCAAACCTAAATTTTAAAACTAATGTTAGATTTTCCTTGGTTCCAAGCGCCTAAGTATCAAATTTCACTTAAATGGTTCCATAGATAAAAAAGTTGGCACTGCGCATGCGCAAAATAAAATTTTGAAACTGGCGCTAGATTTTCCTTTATTCCAAGTGCCTATGTATCAAATTTCATTTAAATGCTTTTATAAATATATAAGATGCGAAAAGGGCACTGTGAATTTTGAATCGATTCGATTCAACTTTTGGCATTGCGTATTATATGGCTAAAGCTATGCCCATATCGAATTTCATGCAATTCAGTTCATAACTAACGGAGATGTAAAAGCGATCGAACATTTCTAAACAAAGTTATCGTTCACACGGACAGATAGATGGACAGACAGAGAAAGGAACAAATGGACAGACCAACCGGCAGGCGACAGATAGCAATGCAAAATTATAAACGATCTCTAGGATCGTTAATAAACGGCAAAAGTGTAAAATTATGGAACATGTAAAAAACGGTTTTTTGTTTTTTTTACAATAACTTTTTTTGTAAGCGGTACAGAAAAAATTCCTTCCTTGGTACAAGACTCGACACCATAACGAACCAAATAACGAAAAAAGTAGAACAATAGCTCTTAAGATAAAGAACTAGTAGCGTCGCAAAACGAGCGGACGGACGGACGGACGGACGGACGGACGGACGGACAAAGTGGCCACAATAGCGCATTTTTTTAATTTTTGTGGAAATGCTCTAAAAAGAAGGGAAATTGTTTTAAATAGAAAAGGAAGACGTTAATTGTGACTCCTTTGATGCGTATGACCCCTTTAATCAATTTAATGACCTTATATGTGAACTGTCTGATATTTTTATCACTTTTATCTATTGATCCATCAGGTCCATCTGATCTATTTAACCCTCCCTCTGATGCTTCTGATCCTGCCAAACTTTAACCCCTCCTATATGATCCTTCTGATCGCAGTAATCTTTTTTTATCTGTTCCCATTGATCTTCATATTTTGCTAATTCTAATGATTCTGCTTATCCTTCTGATTCCTCTAATCGTTCTGATCTTGTGATCCTTCTGATCCATATTATGTTTAATCTCACTAAACGCTATGACCCCTCTGATCTCTTTGTTTCTTTTGATCCGTTGATCCCTTCAGCATTCTGATCTTACAGACGCATTTATTTTTTATGCTTTGACCCATGATGACCCCTGACACCCTTTGATTCCGTGATCCATTTGACCCCACTGATCCCAACGATTTCTCAGACCTTTTTTATCGCTCTTGTACGTCTGACCTCTTTCACCAATTGGCGCCTTAAACCCTCTGTTTCTTTTGAAAGCTCTAACCACTGTGATCCGGCTGATTGCAGTAATTCATCTGTTGCCATTGATCTCTCTGATACCTCTTGTTCCTCTAATCCTCCGAAACCCTTGATGCCTCTGACCTTTTGATATTCTAGATCATTTTGATCCTACTTATCCTTTTGATCTTTCTGACCTTGTAATTCTTATCATTATGATCTGTTTATTCTCCCCAACGCGTTTCTCTTGATCCGTTAATTCTTGTGGTGCATTTTAACCTTTTGATCTTACGAATGCATTTATTTTTTATTTTCTAATCCCTTTGATACCTCCGACCCTGTTGTTTCCGTGACCCATTTTATTGCACTGATTTTTCTGTTCAACATGATCCCTCTGTGATCCACTGATTTCTCTGCCCCTCTTTCACTCTCTGAACCCTCTGATTCTCCCAATGGCAGTAATCTTTTTTATTCTTCTGTTCTCCGGTTTCCATAATCCTCGAAATCCCCTGATTAATCTGATTTCTTTGATCCATTTGATCAAATCCATTTTTTAATCCCCTCAGATCCCTCTAGTATTTCTTATCTTTCTTATTCTGTTACCTCTAATAATTTCTTATGATCCGCAAGATTTCTACTATTCCTCTTATTCATTTGATCCTATGAAACCTATGGTTCCATTTAACTTTCTATTCCCCTGATTTGTATAACTCTTCTAACCTTCCTGACGTATATAACCTTTTATTCTTCTGAATCATGTGATTTTTTTCACCACTCTGACCGCACTGATCCATCCGATCAATTTGATCCCACTTTTTCTCCGAATTCTCTAATCTATTTATCCCTCTGGTCCTTGCGATCAATTCTGACTTCTCTGATCTTTTTATTGCCCCCCCCCCCACCTATTTGACCCTCTGAACCCTTTCACCTCTCTGACCCTACGTTCTCTCAAATCCAAATCTTTTGATTCCGCTCATCCTAGAAATAATTTTGGCTTTCACTGTAATTTTGATCATTCTGGTATCTTTGATCCTTCTAGTCTTTCCGATCCTTTCGACTCTTCCGATCCTTTCCCAGTCCTTTAGGTCTTTCCGCAATTTTTCCGATCTTTTCGATTCTTCCTCGGTTCTTTTGATTCTTCCGATTCTTTTGATAGCGGATATTGCTGATGTTTTTGATTCTTCTGGTTCTTCTGACATTTATCATCCAATTGATCATTTGGTCCTTCTTATCTTCTGGATCCTTCTGACTTTTTTGATCTTTCTGGTCTTGTGATGCTTCTGATCTTTACGATTTCTTTAAACTCTATGATCCCTCTTATCTCTTTGTGATTTTAGCCCCTTTTAGCCTTAGTGATGCGTGATGCATTCATGTATTATTTTTTCGAATCCCTTTGATCCCCTCAAACCCTCTGATTACGATAATCCCAGTAATATTTCTGATTCCTCTGTCATTTCAATCATCTTGATCTTTTTGGCCCTTCCGATCCCCTCGACTTTTCCAATTCTTCCAATCGTTCTCTATCTTTCCGATTCTTACTCGATCCTTCCGATCCTTTCGATCTTTCCCATCCTCCCGATCTCGCCTCAACGCATTACCGTCGCAGCATTGTTTAATTAATGGTAGTAGTTAGCGGTACCTATGACAATTAGATAGCGAGTGCGAGCGATGCACCACTCCACCACAACTCGCTTAGAAATTTATAAGATTAAATTTGCTGGTAGGCGAAATTACTTACATTTTACACAAGAACTCAACTTGTAGTTAGGATCTCTACCATTATTTCCTTTCCTACAACAATTATTCAGTTTCCCTGAGGTTCCATTGTTGTAGTAACGAATGGTCCAAGATCGAATCCGTTAAAATTTTAGTGGACACGATTTGATGACGTGACGCATTCCAATCACCCCAACAACGGCAAAGTGTAGATTGAATCGCTTTTGTTTTGAGACTTCGTTCGCATTAAGATTGCGGTATGGCTCTTAACTATCTTATCATTAATCGATTACAACAGTTCCCAATTAACTAGTAATGAAAATGCATGTGTAGGTAATTATAAATAAGTTGTAGAATCATTCCATTTACTGTACGACGGTGTTTTATCATATCGACGCTCAATGGAAAGTTAATTACAAGACGGCGGTTTAATTATAAAATCAACATCTTCACGAAACTTTGTTAGGCTACCTCTTTTGATCGTAACGTAACTGTCAACGTAGGTGCATCTGCCGTTTGTGTTTAAACTGACTCACCATTTAGCATTCGAGATCAAAATCGAAAAGAGAGATTAGGGGTTGGTGTGCACAAACGAAGACGTTGTTGTAAAGAGCTCATAATGGATTTTGAAAAATTTATGATTCTTCAGGAAATAAAAAAATATAAAGCCGCGTTGGAATTTTGGAGCCACTGTATTGAAGTCATGTGATCTTCTTTGTATCCTTGACATCTGCAGTAGATCGAAGCTTTTGACCTTGAGCTCGTAGTGGTTACCCAAGTCTCGAACTTCAAAAATAACAAACTGTCCTAGGCCTAAAATTTTAGAGATACTGGCTGTGGAATATATCGCTTCTTCAATCGTTTTCGCCTATTTTCCTCTTTCGTCGGCCACTTTTTCTCTTTCCCTCATTCGAACTCCGTTTACCGATATACTGCTGCTTGAGTTATCTCTTTTGCTTTCTTAGGTTTCGTCCCCTAGATTTGTAATTCTCTCCATCAGTCCTTTTTTCCTACAGCTCTTCGGGTTTGTACATTTCCGCCATTATCTTCTCTTTCATTTTTTCAATTCCTCCGTCCTGCGGCCTTTCTTATTTCCCTCTCCTTCCATTCATTAGTTTTTCTATTATTTTTTTCCACCAAGTTTCTTTATCGCATCCTCTCTCCTTTCCCTTTGTTCTCTCTCTTCTTTGTTCAGAGGATCTTAAAACTTTCTTGCATTTCCTAAAGGCGTCAAACAAATCCTCCTGTTTACTTTGATTTTCCCATCTGCGCTCATGACAGTTATATTCCGGCTGTGGGAGCAACGCTTCGAGCCTTGAGTGTTAGGTCCTCGATATTAGATTTTGAATCTTCTATATTGAACTCCGCCGATTTTTGGATATAGACCTTCGACCCCGAACCTTAACCCTCAAATGTTGTATATCGACAGATCAAAATCCTGAGTGTTGAACCCTAAATTCTGCCTCTTGACCTTGAGTTCCGGACTACGGAGTATACCGTGTTGGGTTCCTTGGGCCTTGAGTATTGACCACATTGTTTTTGTTCAAGAACATTGCACTTTGAACGTGGGAACTATAACATTGGTCCTTAAAGGCTTATAACCTTCGACTTATCAGCCCAACAACCGCTGCTTTCCTACGTTATGATTCCATAAACATTTTCATCCTCCTCAACTTCTTCGTCCTGATGCTCACCAGAATGACTAGAAAGACTTTAATGCAACCCTACGTCGTTCTTCGAGCTTATATCTGCTTCACTTTCTATTCGGGATCCCACAGAATTCACGGTTCAAGATTCAGGATTCAAGATTCAGGATGCTAGATTCAGGATTCGAGATTCAGGATTCGAGATTCAGGATTCTAGATTCAGGATTCGAGATTCAGGATGCTAGATTCAGGATTCAAGACTCATGATTCGAAATTCAGGATGCTAGATTCAGGATTCGAGATTCAGGATTCGAGATTCAGGATTCTAGATTCAGGATTCGACATTCAAGATTCGGGATTCAGGATTCGAAATCCAGGATTCTAGATTCAGGGTTCGAGATTCAGGGTTCGAGATTCAGGTTTCGATTTTCGAGATTCCAGACTCAGGATATTCGCAGGGAAAGAGTAATCTCTCCCATTGGAATGGGGTGGGTAAGGATTTATGGATTTTGCGACTTTAGCCCGGTTGCGAGACAGAATTCTCTGCATTCTATTCGTATTTCCCACACTTTCAAGGGAGACTAAAGGTACATCAAAGTATACGAGATTCGGGATACAAGATTCGGGAATCAGATTCGGGGTTCAAGATTCGGGATTCACGATTCACGGTTCAAGATTCAGGATTCAAGGTTCAGCTTGCTAGATTCAGGATTTGAGATTCAGGATTCGAGATTCAAGATTCGCGATTCAGGATTCGAGATTCAGGATTCGAGATTCAGGATGCTAGATTCAGGATTCGAGATTCAGGATTCGAGATCCAGGATTCGAGATTCAGGATGCTAGATTCAGGATTCGTGATTCAGGATTCGAGATTCAGGATTCGAGATTCAGGATTCAGGATTCAAGATTCAGGAATCGAGATTCAGGATTCGAGATTTGGAAATCGAGATTCAAGATTCGAGATTCAGGATTCGAAATTCAGGGTCTGAGATTCAGGATTCGAGAGTCAAGATTCGAGATTCGAGATTCAGGATTCGACATTCAGGATTCGAAATTCGGAATTCGAGATTCGGGATTCGAGATTCGGGATTTGAGATTCGGGATTCGAGATTCGAGATTAAGGATTCGAGATTCAGGATTCGAAATTCAAGATTCCAGATTCAGGATTCGGTATTCTGATTCGAGATTCAGGATTCGAGATTCTGGATTTGAGATTCGAGGTTCAGGATTCGAGAATCAGGATTCCAGATTCAGGATTCGACATTCAAGATTCGGAATTCAGGATTCGAAATCCAGGGTTCTAGATTCAGGGTTTGAGATTCAGGTTTCGATTTTCAAGATTCCAGACTCAGGATATTCGCAGGGAAAGAGTAATCCTTCCCATTGGAATGGGGTGGGTAAGGATTTATGGATTTTGCGACTTTCGCCCGGTAGCGAGACAGAATTCTTTGCATTCTATTCGTATCTCCCACACTTTCAAGGGAGACTAAACGTACATCAAAGTATACGAGATTCGGGATACAAGATTCGGGGTTCAAGATTCGGGATTCAACATTCGCGATTCAAGATTTGGGATTCAAGATTCGGGATTCCAGTTTCGGGATTCGAGATTCCGGATTCAAGATTCAGGATTCGGGATTCAAGATTCGGGATTCTAATTTCGGGATTCGAGATTCGAGATTCGGGTTTAGAGATTCGGGATTCGAGATTCAGGATTCGAGATTCGGGATTCGAGATTCGAGACTTGAGATTCGAGATTCGGGATTCGGGATTCCGGATCCGGGATTCAAAATTAGGAATTCAAGATTAGGGATTCAAGATTCGGGATTCTAGATTTGGGATTCGAGATTCGGGATTCGAGATTCGAGATTCGGGACCCGGGATTCGAAATTCGGGATTCAAGTTTCGGGATTCCGGATTCGAGATTCTGGATTCCAGATTCGCGATTTCAGATTCGAGATTCAAGATTCGGGATTTAAGATTCGAGATTCAAGATTCAATATTCAATATTCAAGATTCAATATTCAAGATTCAAGATTCAAGATTCAAGATTCAAGATTCAAGATTCAAGATTCAAGATTCAAGATTCAAGATTCAAGATTCAAGATTCAAGATTCAAGATTCAAGATTCAAGATTCAAGAGTCAAGATTCAAGAGATTCGAGATTCGCGTTTAGAGATTCGGGATTCGAGATTCAGGATTCGAGATTCGGGATTCGAGATTCGAGATTCGGGATTCCGGATCCGGGATTCAAAATTAGGGATTCAATATTCGGGATTCTAAATTTGGGATTCGAGATTCGGGAATCGAGATTCGGGATTCGATATTCGAGATTCGGGATCCGGGATTCGAGATTCGGGATTTTAAGTTTCGGGATTCCGGATTCGAGATTCTGGATTCCAGATTCGCGATTCCAGATTCGGGATTCAAGATTCGGGATTTAAGATCCGAGATTCAAGTTTTGGGATTCAAGATTCGGGATTCAAGATTCGGGATTCAAGATTCGGGATTCAAAATTCAAGATTCATGATTCAAGATTCAGCATTCAAGATTCAAGATTCAAGATTCAAGAGTCAAGATTCAAGATTCAAGATTCAAGATTCAATATTCAAGATTCAAGATTCAAGATTCAAGATTCAGGATTCTCAGAGAAAAGGTAACCCTCCCCACTGGAATGGGGTGGGTAACGATTTAGGAATTTTGCGACCGTCTATTCGTGTTTCCCACACTTTGATGAGAGACTAAAGGTATATCAAAGTTGATTTTTAGAGCACCAGTTGTGTGTCAATGGTAGAGCGTTGCGCTATAAATCCGGAGGTCGGCTGTTCGAACCTGGATTGAGGTGAATTTTTCATCTGTGGCAGAGATGGGAATTACCTTAGACCAGTTTCGAGCATTCGGCGGGTCACTCTGTAATTGGGCGCAAGCCTGTTGAGGTCCCAGAACAAGAGAGGGAGAATAAATAAATAAATAAAATTTGCCAGCTTTAAATCAAGTTGATATTGCTTGAATGTTAGCATAGTTCACAACCATTAATTTAGAGCACTTTCGCTTTTTCATTGTTTCTATTTCACTACCGTTGCACTTATCAAATAATGTCCAACACCTTTTCATTAGGACACGATCAACTGAACGAATCCTTCATTGTTTACCTACATTGAAAAAACAAAGACATGAATCAGGCTGATGTATATGAATGAATATGTAGAAGTTATATATTAGAGAGGCAGCGGTGCGTTTCCGCGAGGTCAACAGACAGTTTCCGGTAGTACAGTCCACCCCGATTGTGCAGGTACACGTTTCTTTCCGGTCATCTTCAAAACAATACCTGCGTTCGACAAAAAAACTGAAGGTAATCATTTGTGGAGCAGAAGACACGCACTTAACATTGTCGAGCAAATGAGGGAACAAATTTACAAACGAAGATACAAACTCTTGTTAATGTTATATTAATCCGAGCCGTGTTGCTCTCGTGTCCGGCGACGTCCTCTTCCTGTCCGTCCCACGCATGACATGCGAAGCGACCGCCCGAGATCTTCTCATGTGATTTACTTTTACTTTAGTTAGGAATCTCATTAAAACGTATTAAAGTACGCCCTTTTAATGCCCATTGCGTGTGTAACCGAAGAGTGCAACTAAAACGATGTGATTCGTTTTCTCGACGACGAAGTCAGGTCATTTTTATGGCTACCTCTCATGAATCGTTTCTTCCTTGCAACTCCCCAAATCCAGAAGAATATAATTATTGGACTTTTGAGGGACTATATATATATACACCGGTTGTATTCGTGAGTGTGCGTAGTCTTCTAAGGGAAGGATTGCCTGAGAAACGGTGCAAAAATGGAATGAAAAGGAAGTAAATGTTGAAGTCTTAAATCTTGCTCATTCGAACCCTTTGACACCCTCAGGAAAATGAGCTTTAAAGTAAAACGCATAAGGTAAGCCCGGTGCAACCTTCAACGACATTTTCGTTTCCAGATGGATTGCGTAATTTGGTGCAATCGCGTAAAAAACTATTCGGAGGCTCCTACTGTTGACCACAGATGGCCAAAGTGACCACACCGGGTTGTGACGTGCTGCGAGTACTGGAGATTATATTGGGCGACATCGATACGGAGATACTGGTTTGTAGTCTTGGTATTGAAGGTGTTATGGAGGCAATCTGCAAGGCTGCCGCAGAAGAAGAATATTTCAGAATACTGTAGAACTGTAGAAGGGACAGTGTAGGTACCGAAATTATGCTCCAACGTCACATAGACCATTCGAGAAGGAATGTCTATGATTGATCAAATTTTCCTCTTTTAAAAGTAAAAAGAATGTTTGGCAAACTTGATTGAGATCCGTTTTCAGTGAGCGATAATTGCTGGAAAGACCTAAATTCAATTGTGTAACCTTTCTCACTATGATTAATAGCTGACATTCAATTACATCTCACCATGTAATCTTGTAATTAGATGCTAATTAAGTGTTCTAACATTGGGCCGCCTGAAAATTACACATTTTTACACGCTAAGCAAAGTTTCACGTCCCAAACACGAATTAAGTAGACATTCGAAAAAAGGCAAGTTAAATTTATAGCCATAACATATCAATAATGCACGTTCAGATGATGAATGTGCGTTTAATAACTCTATTTCCATAGCGATGGTGTTAAAAGATCCTTTTAATGATCGGGTTGTAAAGCGTGAGATTGTAGGTGGGCCACGCACTCGAAGAAGAGAATTTTGGCCCGCAATCGTTCCCTTTTAACGTGAAGGATTTTTTTTTCAGTCGGCCGGCGTACTGAATGTGCACCTGAAGAATATTTCTAAGTCACGACGGGTACATATTATTTTCTGCCTCCGTTCCGTATTTTTTAATTCCATCGACACATTGTTTATATCGCCATTGTTCGCGCTCTTTTATTCAGTTTGTGTGGCATTTAATATATTCATTGTTCCACTTGTTTTAAATATATCAGCTACTTGCTGAAGATCTTCCACGTGAAATTCTTTCGCGAAAGTTATTACCAAGTAGAAATTTATTAAAATTATGTGCGCGAGACAATGTGCCGCTGTATAAAAAAAATGGCAACTCTATTTAAATGAAGATCATAAGATTGCCGGTGTTTATGGGGTCCGTGAAGTTGGAGTGTCGACTTGACTTAAGCTCCAAGTATCTCATAATTTTTTGATCATTTTGTGCTAATTTGTGCTGCAAATTTAAAATGTTGTGTTCGTCAGGTTAATGCGTAATTCAATTTTTTCTGACGACACTCCACTTCAACCTCTAGTATTCTGGAAGTTATTTTATATTACTTTAAATCGTTTAATTATTAACGAAATGACTATTTTTACGTAGCCGCAAAGAGGAAAAAAACACCTTTCCGACGATACCAAACATTCAATATTTAGCCCTCAAAATAATGTCTGATTGCGTTATTTATACGGACAAATTTCCCATTTCACATTCATTTTTTTAGGTAAGATATTTTACTGTACAATTCATATTAACGAAAATATATTCCATACTTTTGACTAACCCTGTATATAATATTTTGAGTTTTGTAAGTATAATGGTTATTTAAATCTATCTATTAGTAATAATTATTTAAAAAATAATAATTTCCTTTGCGCGTTTTAGTGTTCCTGAAGTCACTCTATTTACTAAAACTGCTGACAAGAGGAAATCAAAAACCATTTCTTAAGAATTCCGTCTGAAAAACATTTTTGTGTCCTTTGGTAACAATTCAATCAAAATATGTGATACAATTCTAGAAAAAACAAAAAAGTTTCTCGCGTCATGAATTTTACTCTGCGCGGATAATTAATGCGCGATTTTGAAGGGCCTGTTACAACTGCACTAATACCAGAATAGTTATGTTAGTTTTGTTATATTAGTTATAATATACTTATAATTGGAAGTCCATATCATTCTAATTTAAGACACCGGAATAATTGTAACGATATGGTTCTTAGAAAAAGAAAGATGATGGTGTAAAGATAGAAGAACACTGATTAACTATCGTGGTTTTATCTTCAAAGACTTTAAACCTTAAAATTAATTATTTCCAGTGTTATCAAAAACTTACAAACACCATAATTTTTATTTTTTTTAATTTTCCCTTTATTTTTAAGTGGGCGGGGTTTCGACCAAGGCTGCTCTACCAACCCAACCCACTATACATTTATAAATATCCATGCCCGAACCCGGATTCGAACCAGGGACCCTGTACCGCAGTCGAGCTTCCACTGAACTGCGCTACACGGGCCGGCTTTATTTTTAAAAAATTATTTTATTTTAATTTAATTACATGCACTATTGAGAAGCTCTCAATGAAATTTTGTGGCTCTATATTAAACGGATCCAGAGTAAAAAAAATAAATAGTGGATCCGCGCGGATTATCCATAAACCGAATATAATAGTAATGTCTTCAAACTGCCTCCTAAAGTCACGGCGCTTTTCTGCCTTATCTGTAACAGATAACACAAACAAACAAACAAGAGGGATAGTGAATGTTTAACGTCCGATACTAATCAGGTAAATCCTATACTATAACCGTAACTAACACTCAATCGGAATCAATAATAATGACTTTATACTAGCAAAAGCAAAATTTTTACTCAACCACGGATCGTCCGTACAAATTTGTGTATAAAAGCATGAACGTGACGTTAACTCAAGAAAACCTACTTTACTATGCACACGGAAGTCGCGACACCCCCCGCGGGGGAGGACGAAAACGGGGGTGGAAAGAGGGCGAAATTGCTCGAAAAGTAGCCCTCCTTCACCCCCTCGAAACGCACTCGATCCACTGGCCCGCGTAAAACGTACCGGGTCTCGTCCGGTTTGGGAGGGATTGGGTCGCAAAGTTTGCGGTTATCGACGTCAGTCCGCTTTATCCCTCGCAGCGTGAAAACGAGACGACCTAGGAAAAACCTACGTTTGGTCAAATGCGGCCCCAAACGTCCCCCCTCTTAGTGAGACGAGAATTTTTGAACGAAAATCGGATCGGTTTCGAGATATAAAATAATCGCCCGTAAAAAATATTTACGCCGGCGAGCGGCATCGGCGACGGTAAGTTTTTAGGAAGTCGCCAAAGTCTTTCCTCCAACGTCCTTTTAAACAGCGAATTTTGATGGCCGTATGGCACACCTCTACGATCATTCCCCTATAATTAGTTCAAAACGGCAGAAATGGGTCCGGACGTACGGACTGACAAAACGCAAACAATAGCACATTTTTTTTCTTAAAAAATGCTCTAAAAATATACGTATTAAGAAAGATGCTGAAGTACATACCTCCTAAGGCGTATCGAGAAAAATTTGCACGAAACAAATATGATGACTAGATCGTCACTGGAGGAAGGAAGTACAGGGAATGTGTAATTGTGTAAGCAGAAAAGAAAAGAAGATCGCGGCCTCTAGTGGCGAACCAAAGAACTAAGGAAATAACAAATCTATTATAGAAATAACTGACATCTAAACTAAACAGGTTTACAAAGGGATAGAGATAGATCGATAATTATTGGACTAAACAGACATCGATAAATTGATAACCATTTCATTTATCGACCAGCACTAGTGATAAATCCTCGTCGTTTACCGTTCAGCGCAGATGCCGAAGGACAGGGGATATTCACGACGAACCTTCGCGGAGGGTTAGCGTGGTTACAAGATTGGCGATGGCTTCAGCGGCGC
The DNA here is from genome assembly GCF_008802855.1 of Photinus pyralis. Classification (NCBI taxonomy): domain Eukaryota; kingdom Metazoa; phylum Arthropoda; class Insecta; order Coleoptera; family Lampyridae; genus Photinus; species Photinus pyralis. The sequence goes on from NW_022170878.1 coordinate 15,954,480, forward strand.
GCTCTTTCCCAGTTTTTCTCAATGTTCTGATTTTTATTTAAGTTATTAATCATTTCATTATTTTTCGTACTAATCTTTGATTTTTTTATTATTTAGATTAGTTTATTTAGGAGCACGGCGTGCTCCAAGCTTTGTTTTGTGTCCCTTTACCTTTACATAAATCATATTTCTCTGCTATACGGCGCAGGTGGTGAGACGTTTTTCAGAGGCGGCAAACGCGCGTTTTTCATAAGGGGAAACTGGCTGCTCCAACACCTGAATATCATCATCACCTTGATAAGCAACGTTTAAACGTTGAGCAAACTGTGTGGACTTTGATCGGTAAAAATCTTTTGGACTTTACACTAACCTTCGGACTTGAATGGCAAACAATGGATTTAGACTGTTCGATAACCTTTAGACTTTACACGAATCCGTGGACTTTGACCGGAAACCAACCTTTAGACTTTGAACAGCAGCGAATGGACTTTAACAGACTTAGAACAGGTGTATAATGGACTTTGACCGGTCAGCAACCTTTGGACGTTACCTGATCGGCAACCTTTGGACTTTGAACAGCTGGTGGACTTTGACCGATAGCTAGGTCTACTTTTCCGAATGGAATTTGACCGGTCAGCAACCTTTGGGTTTTGAACAGCGGAGAATGGACTTTGCCCCGATCGCCCTTGGAATGTCCGTATGCATAATTTTAATGCACAACCTTAATCAGTTGGACTTTGAACGATTTAGAACAGGTGTGTAATGGAATTTGATCGGTCAGCAACCTTTGTACCTTGAACAACGGAGAATGGACTTTGGACAATTTGGACTTTGATCGGCAGCTTGACCTACTTTGAGCTGACCTTGAAATCTGCGCATGCGTCATTTTAACGCACAACCAAGACCTGTCAGTCTTCTACCAGATCGTGGCAAGTGTACATGCGAAGTGATATGTGTGTTATCTAATGGCGTGTTTGTGTAAGAGGCTGGGAACCTGTACGGATTATCGCATAAATAACTGTGGGGCATATTAAGATAAGTAAAATCTAGAGTAATTAAACTTCCCCGAATCAATTGACAAAATAACCAGGACCAATTACCAAAATTTGACCTTACACCCCAGGCCAATTGCCAAAATTTGATCTGGCACCCCGGGCCAATTGCCAAAGTTTGACTTTGCACTCCCAGGTCAATTGTCAAATTTGACCCGGGACCGATTGCCAAAATTTGACCCCGGACCAACTGCGGAAATTTGACCCGAGCCATTTGCCGAAATTTGACCCGGGTCAACTGCCAAAATTTGCCGAAATATTTTCCCACGGTCCCCAGAATTTTCCCACGCTAGGGTACCGCTATACCTACTCTCGTCTCGATCAGGAACGCTTTTTTGTGTTATTAAATGTAGGTAGTGATGCATTTATGATTTGTATGCATCATTTTAATTTTTGTTTTTTTTTAAATTGACCAGATTTAATCTCAATGCAGAATCGGTTGTTTGATATCGTTGTATGTGTTCGGATTGTTTGCTTGTAAACTAAAACTCTGTAAAGAGATGGTCACGGAGGTAGTAGATAACTGTTCTCATTTTAGTTACGACACCTAATGCCGGGACTGTTCTCGAATATTAACAATAGGCTGTGAAATTCTGCACGAGGGTTCATTGCTTCGTGTCCCCGGAGAGAAGAGGAGGTGGCCTTGCACCGATGACGTCATCAGCGAAGCGTTTTTTTTTACGATTTTGGGTTAAATAGAACGCGGGCACGTCTGTGAGGGATCTTAAACTTTCTAAAATTTTCATCCTCATGTATTGGAAGCCTTTTGTCGCCACGAAAAGCGTGTTTTTCTTAATTTCTTAAAATGAAAATTTTCCACCGTTTTAAAATAACTAAACGTCAAAATGATACACGAGTCAATTTCAAGGTAAACAAAGGGGGCATATCTCTGGCCCTCCCTTAGACTCGTTTCCCTTCTCCCATTTACCAACGGCCAAATACATACTACACTTATATTCACACCAATGCCGAGCAAGCCGAAGGCCAGTTCGGTATAGCTCGGACCCTCCCTTAGACTGACCTCTCTACGTCCACGGTGGAAAACGACGTTTACCAACGGTCAAACACACTACACTTTTTTGCACACCAATGCCGAGCGAGCCGAAGGCGAGTTCGGCATAACTCTGGCCCTCCCTAAGACTCGACTCTCTACGTCCACGGTGGGAAACACGCATTTGTTATTTTGGGATCTTTTTCCAAAATATAGCACTTCCTTGGACCGGAACCCTTGTGGTAATGCGGCACCACTTCGTTTAACGCCCCGAAGCACCAATTGTAAGGGTTGTAAGACCTAATGTACACCGTCCGACTCGAAAGACCCAAAGTAGCATTAGTGAGGCCTAAGGTACACCATCCATCCGGCTCGAAGAACCAAATGTAGCGTTAGGGTCGTTTCACTATTGCCAATTCGAAATTATTGACAATTAAAATAACTGATCAAGATGCAAGGACTTATTACGCCATTTTGTGACGATCACGTACAGAGAGTAACTGCATCATCGTGCGTATGCGTCTTTGTCGTGCCCCTCAAGATAATGAATTGTTAACTTAGTTCAGTCACGATTTAATGAGTGCCACAATGATCTAGTGGCTATAGTCCGTCTCACCTTGACTTTACAGTGCAGGGCACTTATGGCCAACACCGATGCCAAATTTTATTAGAATATGATTTCCAGAAAATAGTGGGGCCGGGTTCGATTCCCGGTCGATGCAGATTTTTTTCAATTTCACATAATATTCTTTAGTACATTTCGGCAGAATAATTATAATCGTTTTGTACGTTTGTAGTCTATATAAATAAAAATAAATGTTTGTCTGTCTGTATGTCTATTATGCCTTTATAAATCGTTCATCCGATTGCAATGACACTATGGGGAATGGTTGGACGTATATATTCTGATTCTATATGTTGCTTTCTTTTTCATGACCCCTGTCGTACGATACGTAAGCAATATAAGAAAGGGGGAGTCCTGTAATTAACGTTTTATGTTTTCGTACTAAATTGATTTATCTGTTTACTGTTTGTATTTATTATGCTACATTGATTTATATGTTTAACTGCGTTATTTTGTGTATTGTTTGTGATTTATTTCTTGTACTTCAGTGTATTATGGAAGGTTTCTTCCTTCCAGATTGTGTCGCTCGTCCCAGCACATAAGAATACCACAGCGTAGGAGTTCTATTCTTACCACCCAGTTCAAGCCGACTTACCGAAATGCGAAAGTGGGGCCAAACGTCCGTCCTTTCAACATAAAAGTGTGATTTTCCCCAGGGTTGCCAACTGTACGTATAATAGCTTAAGTAAAAATTGCAGTGCCGGCTCGAGGACCCCTAAGAACAATACATATTCCAAATAGTTTGTTAGCGCATTCTAAAGGTGCCCAGTATTTCAGAAATTTTAATAGAAATTCATCCTACCAAAGTTGCTATAGAATTTTAAAATTTAGGATTCCAAGAATACCTCAGAAAAATTGGAAAGCGATCCCACAAATATTTTCTAAACAATAGGTCTTAATGAAAGGCTGCAGGTTCATTTACGTTCCTTATAATTTCCATTGTAAATAATGTTAGAACATTTCAAATCGATTTATTTTTTTAGATCCTTTTACGTCGTTTCACACTTTGCCCACCCTTCTGTGGGGCACGACTTAAAAGTGTTACTATCCGTTACAGCACTAAGCATCGTTTTTTTCCAGAACTTCATACATTCTAAAACCGGATATGCATTCGTATTTTTGAAAACGGTCTAGGAAGTACTGTGAAGGATCTGTTCAATCTTTGGGATGCACTAAAGGACTCACGAGGACTAGAAAGCGGTGGTAATCCTAAAGGACTCTCAACGCGTAAGCGCCTTCCCTACCTAGCACGTTTCCTGCAATGCGTGAGAGGACGCAATTTGGAAAGAGGCTTTTATAACTTTTGTTATAACGCTTAATTACACCAAAATTAATGCATTTATCAAAGTTCATTGCAAGTGCAACTTTCGGTTGCTGGTGGTCGCAGTCTTCAGTTTTCAGTCCTATAAATCACGTGAAGCAGGTATCGAGACTAGTCAATCACCATTGATGTATTCATACCTCACCTCTCTAGGTCTTCATCCGAGATGGAAAAAAATCACATTGTACGATTAGATGTTTAAATAAGAAACCAATACATCCCGTAATCTAGTTATCGATTCACACGGTCGAAAACCTAACCGAAGAACCAATTTATCTGATCGAACACCACGCGGAGCCGCGTACCATAAATACATTTCAGTTTATAAATAGCGAAAGAAGGCCAATAGCGATGCGGGTCTCTCGCTGTAATTACAACGTGATCGTTTTTTTTATTGGAATCGATATCTTTGTATGTTAGCTGTCATTTTATGTTTTATCGGACAATTACAAGTGTGATGGCTAGTTAGAGTTGTTAAATAGTTATTAACTTTTAAGATGTACGATTATGCGATTTGTAAAGGACTTTTAATGTTAACGGTGCCGCAACTCTTCTATTTTTTCTATTGTTGTGAATATGAGTGTTTCGCTATTTATTTTTTTCGAGTTGCCCGTGCGCCAAACCCTTTTCCTTTCTGACTAGCAGACCGAGAATTTAATAACACCCCGATTATGTATTGTAAATCTCACGCGAGGGACCGAACTATATCCGGCGTTAACCGCCCCCGTTTCCTCGTGATCTACCGTTCAGATATCTAATCGCTCAATTTTAGAAAGTATCCCATTCATAGAATTAGCTTTCCCTCTAAAGGAACACCCAAATGTATCAAAGCAATTGGTACCAGTTAAAAAAATTTCGTTTGCAAAATTGCTAAACCTTTATGAGACACTTCTTTGTTGTGATAATAGAGACGCATATGAGAATTTCAAATTACTTCAATAAGAGGGATTCGTGTAACGGGAGCCCGCGAACACGCAATTTGCTTCAAGCCGCGAAAAAAATTAAGAAAAATTACGGGTAGTCGCAATAAAAAATACGCACAGTCACGATCAAGGTCGTGTCAAAGTGGTTGAAAAAGGATTAATGCAGAAATATGTGAATCCGCAAAGAATGGTTAAAGGGTTAGTGAAAAGTTCAGTTTAAGTCATCGAAAGACAAAAGCGGGGGGCTGGTCGGCTGACAAATTTCTGCCCGTTGCGTTGAAACTCGCACAATCGACGTTTTGTTGCGAGAAAATGATTACGAGTAACTGCGCTAATTAGACGGTACTGGTGAACTTCAAACAATTAAATCATAGCTTTGGAACGGTACGGAATCTCGAGCGCCATCAGGAGTCTCTCGATCCTTGCCAAACACGATCCATTTTGATAACTCATTAATTAACACCGGTTAATTATACACACTTAGTTGGCCGGATTAAAACTCTAAAATTCGGCTCGGTTGCAATTTTTGGGTCAAGCGAGAAATCTGCTTATCTATCGTAAACTGCACGGCCTTGCTTGCTTTAAAACACGGAATTGGCAATCAAGTAATTAACAGAGCTGAAATCATACAATATTAAGTTTCCTTCCTCTTTCAATCGAAGAGAGATTTCGAACACCCCAATACGGGAACGGTTGCCAACGGCAAATTAGTATTTTGGGTTCCTTGCCATCGCCTAAAACGCAACGCTATAAAGTAAAGAACTTACTTCCATCTTTCATTTTCAACTCTTGGAAGTAGAAATAAGTAGGTCCAGAAGCTACAGCTTCCCGTAAAGAAGCGCCCATTTAGTTCATTCGTGTACCGAATGGTAGATTCCATATACGAAAACGAGTGCTTTGTTACAAATCGAGGGAACCTCAACATTTTTTAGAGAGTGGACGGAAAATAAACCGCATAATGTAAGTCCGGCTCTGCGTTTTAGTGTTTGTGCGTGGATAACATTTCTTAAGTGACATTTTCGTTTTCCGGCGGATTGCGTAATTTGGTGCAATCGCTTGAATTATAAAGAAACGACCGAACCGCATCCATTTACAAAGATTAGAATTTGGAACTACACCACCCACACCAGTCCAGCTAGCTCAAACGAATTAAAATTGAAACTTTGAAAGTTTTTATAATCTCCCTTCGTACAGTTCAGCTACAGCTACAAAAAATCCCGATATTGAATTAAATTTTTAAAAAATTGGCCTCGTTTAATTTCCGAAAATTCCAAATAATTTATTAAACAAATTTTTTATCATCTGAACAAGATCTAACAAAGCTTGTTCCGACAACTTACCCCACACGCAGACGTTCGACAAATGAAGTAGCGAAATCTTAAAATTACTTACAGTATTTTTTCTTTTAGTAATCCTAAAAATCTGGTCGCACACAAATGCTGACAGATTTTGAGCTTCATTTTTCTTTAATACTTTAGATGATGAGAGGACCTTGACAGACGGTTTCAAGGTGCACTAAACTGAATGTTTTTTTCAACTTTTTCCAAAAAATAGAAAAACGCACAAGAGGAGCACTACACTTTCTTCTGTACAGAAATATTACAAAAATGAGGACCTGCCTCTACCAAATAGTGTAAAACGCTCCGATAAAAATACCGTCACGAACCAGCCCGCTTTTTCGTTGTCTCCAGTATTTAACGAAACACCACTATCATATAATAATCTCCTTCCTCCGGTATTTACAAACGATGCGTCAATTACGCGTCCCAACTTACGCCCACAATAATTCGCACAGTGTTGGTCGCCTGCATCTCTTGATATCAGACAATTAAATTCCATCCGAAAACACTCTTCTTATCGCAAACAACCGGATATCCCTACATTTTAACGCGCAGTTACACGTTTGACATTTAAATAAGCAAAGCTAAATAAACAATTACAAATAATTCTAAAACAAAAAAAATAACACTACATAAATTCAAACTTAAATGAAAGAAACCCATTCTGTGCTTATTAAAAAATCCCCCCCCCCCCTCCTCCCCCACACACACACTAATAAATAGAAAAACTTCTCATAAACACAATAATATCTATACAGGGTCGCTGATAAGTCTTGGAAACGGTCGGTTATAGGGGCAAATACAGATATCGAAAAAAAATTTAATGCAATAGTTTTGGTGTTTTTCAGTGTCTATTAGGCAGTAATAATTTTAATTATATACATAGAGTTGATCGTAAGAACGCGGCACACCCATATTGCATTATTATAGAACGCCCTGTACATTATTCGATATTTCATTTCTTTTCACAAATTTGTAATACGCATAATGCACCTAAATTCAATCGTTTCCGGAATATCGAGTTTTGAAAATAAACGCTATTATTTATTGAATGAAGAACAATAAAAAAAATATGGTAAAATAATATGGTAATCTACTAGACCGTTTTATTTTCTACCCTTTCGGTATAGAAACACTTGGCGCTTGGGGTCCATCTACAAAAAAATTACTTCAGAAATTAATAAAAAAAATTTTTTTAAAAACTAAAGAAAAACGTTGTTTTGAATTTTTAAAACAAAGATTCAGTTTAGCCATTCAACAGGGAAATGCGGCTTGTATTTTAGGTACTCTATCGCCACAGACAGCATTTAATGAAATTTGTTATATTTTAAGTATACGGTAAATTTTTTTTTTATTTCTTTAATGTCTAAACAATTTTATTTGCAATATGTTAATGTTGTACTTTTGTTAAATAATTATATTCAATACAGTCACAAAAAAAAAATTATTGGTATAACGAGTGTTTAATCTCGGTATGAGATCAAGATAGTTTTGGGGTAGATTGTAAGGCGGCACCCGTCACTGTGCCAAATTGTAGACTCGGAACCTTACACCCCAAATGAGTAAGAACAGCCTAAGCTATAATATGGTTTATTCATAATATTTACACGTTTATATACAAAGTTATTGTCCTAGTTCTACCATTTGTTTACCTACCTTAGCGATACTATTATTCTATTATTTGCATTTTCATGCCTTACTCAATTGACCTGCTTTATATGTATATGCATAATAATGATGTCTTAATTCCTACTTACACGTTAATTACTTAATTAATATTGTTTAATTTTAAATTAATCCCAGATTAATCTGTGATTGAACAACGAGTTTCTTCTGAAGTTCTATGGTTCTGAAAACAAGCGATTGTGATGTTTGTTATGATTGTTTGGAATCGTTAATTATTGTTCTTCATTCAATCATTGAATAAAGTTTATAAATTTATAATATAAAATAAAATAAAATAAGATAAAATAAAATAAAATAAAATAAAATAAAATAAAATAAAATAAAATAAAATAAAATAAAATAAAATAAAATAAAATAAAATAAAATAAAATAAAATAAAAAAAAATAAAACAAAACAAAAATAAAAAATAAAATAAAATAAAATAAAACAAACGTCATATTATAATGCGAGCGCCAAACGCAGTAGAACGTCGGACCTATTCTCATCTTATAATTCTATCACTCATTTTTGTATGGAAAAAAAATTAAACTCGAAAACTTCAAACTCGAAACGTATTCCAAATACCTTCCTAAAATTAAGAGTTCTGAAGAAATGGTTCAGGACTGGTCATTGAATTTCTAATTGATTTAAAATTTCTCTATTTCTCTATCGATTTATCAAGCAAACAACAAAAACTCCAAAATTGCAATTACGCAAATACTTCATTGTTAGGTATTTTTCTTAACCGCCCTACGAACCTCAAAACAATATCACTCCTAAGTTACGTCACTAGGGGGAGTTTCATAAATACGAAGCTGACAATCTTGACCCGGAAAAGTGGTAGGATATGTGCTTCTGCTGTACATACGAGCATTACTACACGCTTATTAAATTAAATAATGTGTGTTGCTTATTATGCTAAAGCTTTGAATCCCATCCCAATATATGTGTGGTTTTCAAATATTTGCTGTGGAGTGTATTTATGGTATGGTGTGTTACCTGTCTTGTATGGTTAACATGAATCCTGTAGTCCCTTTGAAGATAATCACATTCAAAAATGTGCTTTGTGCTTAGAATCAACACAATCTTCGTTAATTTCTTATGGAAATCGTCCATAGAAGGGTTTTTGGTTCCATACCGGAAGCATTAAAACGGCTGTGACCGTTGAACTGATAAGTAAAACAAAAAGACCAATAAATCACAATAATACATTAAAAAAATTTCGTTAGGTTGGCTCAGTTTTGCTATTGAGTATTATGAAGCATTGAAGGTGGTCCCATTGAAGGGCCGGTTATTTCAAAATTGTGTTAATTTAAATTTGTCAATGGATTCCCTATGGATTCGGATCGGATTCGTCACTAGTCGGTTAGGCATATGCGAACAGCTATTCTGCGATGGTTTGTTCGAGTAGGTGCAGTCTATTGGTTAATGATGTCACCTTTTAGCACTATTTTGGGGAGTGTTGGGAAATTTAAAAAAAACAGGGGCGCGTCCAAGAGAAATTTTTGTAGAAGGCTTTAGCCGTCAATCAGTATGGTTGTAATTCAGCGCGGACTCACAAATTTTATGCGGGTTTAGGAAGCGCAAAGCTGTAAACGCGAAAATCTATAGCGAGTTGGGATTACGTTAAATTTGTATCGACGCAAAGAGAGCTTTAATTGCTGAGGTAAAATCCGTTTGAGGGTGGTGTCATCAACCGCAAAACCAGAAATCACGTTTTTGTACAAATTTATGATTTTTTTGCATAGATGTGGTCCTATTAAGGATCCTTGTGGCACATCGTAACGATTTATAGTAAAAAAACGAAGGGCGGTAAACAATTGAAGAAAGAAGAATTGAAACAGTTAAGGAAGTTAAAGACGTATTCGTAACACGCGCCAAGTGAGTATAAAATATTTGCTGTCGTGTCGCGTGCTGCTTATTACTTGGCGTAACTAACTAGCGCAAGTTTGATTATAAATGGCGTACTTTCATTCTATTGTGTACGCTATTGTATATGCAAGTAACCCGTACGCGATCTACAATCATTTTTTCCCCGTTGGCGAAAGCTCGAACGTACGTTTCAGACCAGTTTGCGTATATCGGGGCTCCAAATTCCCCACGCCGAACGCCCACGGGACACTTTCTAGCATTCCGCAATATTGTCGCCCGTGCGAAATTTCGCCCGCGACCGCCACGATTAAAGCGAAACCGTCCCCTGATGCATTAAACCGAACTCCTGCATTGCTAATTGCGAAATTGTTAATTTTTACATGCATGATCGCTGAACCTCGAACGTGTTACTAAATCTGCACAATAAGGTGACAGAAATTCTGTCGCAACAGCCATCTTTCGATCGGCGAATTTCCCTTTAGATTGCCAATATTTACATAATTATTCCCGATCTCTCTTCTTCAGCAGCGGGCGCAATCTTCGACTAGGATCTTGATGATGCTCCCCGTCTAATTATCTGAATTAAATTCGCATCGTATCATAATTAATTATAATTTTTGCTCATTAAATTACGCTATCGTGTCCGTTCGAACTTTTTTATCCGCGTGTTAAGTAGATGTAAGCTTAGGAATGGGAAAGCTATTCCCGTTGTTAATTAATTGTGCGTGCAGGGAAACAAATTCGAGTAACGGTAGTTGGCACAGATTTTGTTGGGAACGTTTTTTTAGTTTGTTTCATAGGTACTTCACTTTTTGGTGTGTTTGCCGCGATTGCACCCTGTGTGGAGACGAGGAAAGAATAACCTCACTGCATGCGGTAAAAGTCCGCTAATCAACGACCACCCTCCGTTGTTGCCTTTTTTGCAGAGGATTTGACTGACTATGATGATTTCATATCTCTCGATTTGGATTTTTACGGGCGAAAATTGGGTATTCTGTAGCCTAACTCCTGAACTCTGTATCTTGCATCTCGAATTCATACTCCGAATCCCGAAAGACTCGAATTTAGAACATTGACAAGTATTTCGGGTGGAATATATGGTAGTGAATCACTATTTTAAGTACTTCTACGTTGTATGATTGAAAAAGTGTAGTGTGTGTTTTGCCGTTGGTAAACGTCGTTTGCCGCCGTGGGCGTAGTGGGGTGGGGCTACGGGGAGCCATAGCTTTGCCGAGCTCGCCTAAAAAATGCGAGCCATTTTCGTTGTGAGAAGGGCGAGTTCGAGCTATGCCGAGCTCGCCTTCGGCTGGTTCGGCATTGGTATGCGCTTCGCATCTTAAGACCGGAATCGTTTATCAACCCCTACATTCGGGTCGGGGTTTGGTTTATACCGATCTCGTCTTCGGCTCGCTCGACATTGGTATGTAAGGTGGGTGTGTTAAGAATCGAAAATCTTAGATCACCTCACTTCGTTGGGGGAAGGGTAGTCGTTTTGAGTCATCCGCCATTTCGATTCAACCACGTTTGTTTATCAGATGTCGAGAATCTAAGGGAGGGTCAGAGCTCGGTGTGAAAAAAAGTGTAATGTGTGTTTGGCCGTTGGTAATTGTCGTTTGCCACCGTGGACGTAGAGAGGCGAATCTAATGGAGGGCCAGGGTTATGCCGAACTGGCCTTCGGCTCGCTCGGTATTGGTGTGAAAAAAGTGTAGTGTGTGTTTGGCCGTTGGTAAACGTCATTTGCCGCCGTGGGCGTAGTGGGGTGGGGCTACGGGGAGCCATAGCTTTGCCGAGCTCGCCTAAAAAATGCGAGCCATTTTCGTTGTGAGAAGGGTGAACTCGAGCTATGCCGAGCTCGCCTTCGGCTCGCTCGGCATTGGTATGCGCTTCGCATTTTAAGACCGGAATCGTTTATCAACCCCTACATTCGGGTCGGTGGTTGGGTTATGCCGACCTCGCCTTCGGCTCGCTCAGCATTGGTGTAAAAAAAAGTGTAGTGTGTGTTTGTCCTTTGGTAAATGTCGTTTGCCACCGTGGACGTGGAGTCCAGTCTAAGGGAGGGCCCGAATTATACCGAACTCGCTTTCAGCTCGCTCGGCATTGGTGTGAAAAAAGTGTTGTGTGTGTTTGACCGTTGGTAAATGTCGTTTGCCACCGTGGACGTAGAGAGTCGGGTTTAAGGGAGGGCCAAAGTTTTACCGAACTCGCCTTCGGCTCGCTCGGTATTGGTGGAAAAAAGTGAAGTGTGTTTCGCCGTTTGTAAATGTCGTTTGCCACCGTTGACGTAGAGAAGCGAATCTAAGGGAGGGTCAAACCAGAGTTATGCCGAACTCGCCTTCGGCTCGCTCGGCATTGGTGTGAAAAAAGTGTAGTATGTCTTTGGCCGTTGGTAAATGTCGTTTGCCACCGTGGACGTAGAGTCGAGTCTAACGGAGTGCCAGAGTTATGCCGAACTTGCCTTCGGCTCGCTCAGCATTGGTGGAAAAAAGTGTAGTGTGTGTTTGTCCGTTGGTAAATGTCGTTTGCCACCGTGGACGTAGAGTCGAGTCTAAGGGAGGGCCAAAGTTTTGCCGAACTCGCCTTCGGCTCGCTCGGCATTGGTGTGGTAAAGAGTGTAGTATGTCTTTGGCCGTTGGTAAATGTCGTTTGCCACCGTGGACGTAGAAAGTCGAGTCTAACGGAGGGCCAGAGCTATGCCGAACTCGCCTTCGGCTCGCTCGGCATTGGTGGAAAAAAATGTAGTGTGTGTTTGTCCGTTGGTAAATGTCGTTTGCCACCGTGGACGTAGAGTCGAGTCTAAGGGAGGGCCAAAGTTTTGTCGAACTCGTCTTCGGCTCGCTCGGCATTGGTATGCGCTTCGCATCTTAAGACCGGAATCGTTTATCAACCCCTACATTCGGGTCGGTGGTTGGGTTATACCGACCTCGCCTTCGCCTCGCTCGACATTGGTATGTAAAGTGCGTGTGTTAAGAATCGAAAATCTTAAATCACCTCACTTCGTTAGGGGAAGGGTAGTCGTTTTGAGTCATCCGCAATTTCGATTCAACCACGTTTGTTTATCAGATGTCGAGAATCTAAGAGAGGGCCAGAGCTTGGTGTAAAAAAAAGTGTGGTGTGTGTTTGGCCGTTAGTAAATGTCGTTTGCCACCGTGGACGTAGAAAGGCGAGTCTAATGGAGGGCCAGAGTTATGCCGAACTCGCCTTCGGCTCGCTCGGCATTGGTGTGAAAAAAGTGTTGTGTGTGTTTGGCCGTTGGTAAATGTCGTTTGCCACCGTGGACGTAGAGAGTCGGGTTTAAGGGAGGGCCAAAGTTTTACCGAACTCGCCTTCGGCTCGCTCGGTATTGGTGGAAAAAAGTGAAGTGTGTTTCGCCGTTTGTAAATGTCGTTTGCCACCGTTGACGTAGAGAAGCGAATCTAAGGGAGGGTCAAACCAGAGTTATGCCGAACTCGCCTTCGGCTCGCTCGGCATTGGTGTGAAAAAAGTGTAGTATGTCTTTGGCCGTTGGTAAATGTCGTTTGCCACCGTGGACGTAGAGTCGAGTCTAACGGAGTGCCAGAGTTATGCCGAACTTGCCTTCGGCTCGCTCAGCATTGGTGGAAAAAAGTGTAGTGTGTGTTTGTCCGTTGGTAAATGTCGTTTGCCACCGTGGACGTAGAGTCGAGTCTAAGGGAGGGCCAAAGTTTTGCCGAACTCGCCTTCGGCTCGCTCGGCATTGGTGTGGTAAAGAGTGTAGTATGTCTTTGGCCGTTGGTAAATGTCGTTTGCCACCGTGGACGTAGAAAGTCGAGTCTAACGGAGGGCCAGAGCTATGCCGAACTCGCCTTCGGCTCGCTCGGCATTGGTGGAAAAAAATGTAGTGTGTGTTTGTCCGTTGGTAAATGTCGTTTGCCACCGTGGACGTAGAGTCGAGTCTAAGGGAGGGCCAAAGTTTTGTCGAACTCGTCTTCGGCTCGCTCGGCATTGGTATGCGCTTCGCATCTTAAGACCGGAATCGTTTATCAACCCCTACATTCGGGTCGGTGGTTGGGTTATACCGACCTCGCCTTCGCCTCGCTCGACATTGGTATGTAAAGTGCGTGTGTTAAGAATCGAAAATCTTAAATCACCTCACTTCGTTAGGGGAAGGGTAGTCGTTTTGAGTCATCCGCAATTTCGATTCAACCACGTTTGTTTATCAGATGTCGAGAATCTAAGAGAGGGCCAGAGCTTGGTGTAAAAAAAAGTGTGGTGTGTGTTTGGCCGTTAGTAAATGTCGTTTGCCACCGTGGACGTAGAAAGGCGAGTCTAATGGAGGGCCAGAGTTATGCCGAACTTGCCTTCGGCTCGCTCGGCATTGGTGGAAAAAAGTGTAGTGTATGTTTGTCCGTTGGTAAATGTCGTTTGCCACCGTTGACGTAGGAAGCGAGTCTAAGGGAGGATCAGACCAGAGTTATGCCGAACTCGTCTTCGGCTCGCTCGGCATTGGTGTGAAGATCTATCTAACAGTCGAGATTTGAGGGTTTCAAGGTTCCAAGTGTTCAGATGTTGATTATACATACATAGAGATTGTAGGTTCAAAGTCCAATATTCAAGCATCAAGCGTGTGAGATTGAAGGCATACGCTTCACGACTTCTATTTCCGATGTAATTTAAAGTTCAAGGTTTTCGGATGCGGGTTTGAGATTCGAGATCAGAGACCTGAGGTTTGAAGGTTTCAAATTTGAAATTCGATATTTACGTTTTGAGATTCGAGGTTCTATGGTTTGAGATTTGGTGCTAATTTCAGATTTCAAGATTCGAGGTTCAAGTTTCCAAGTTCAATATTTAAGGTACAAGATGTGGTTAAGGTTCAAGGTTCTGGATTCAATATTCAAGCTGAAAACCTAAGGTTGGAGATTTGATGATCATGGTCTGAGGGGCAAAGCCTGAGTTTAGAAGTCTAAAGGTAGTGGTACAAATTCCGATATTTAAGGTACATGATACACATTTACAAATTCTATGCTAAAAGTTTTGCACTTGCATGATTGACGATTCATGGTACAAAGCTTCAGATGCAAGGTCTGAGATCAAAAGTTCAAGGTTTCAGGTCCTAGATTAAAGGTATATCGTAAAAAAAGTTGAAGATTTACTGTTACATAGATGAATCAAGTTCTAGGCTTAAGGTTCAGGACCTATGGTTAAAGATTGAGCTCTGGTTCCAATATTCAAGGTTCAAGGTTTAGGGTAGACGGGGCAATGATAAAGTGCTGGATTCAAAGTTCAAAGTCTTAACGTTTAAGATTAAACAAGATTTCAATTATGGTTTAGAGATCAAACTAACCAACGGCTCAAGATCCAAAATGCATAATTCGTAATCCGATGCCTCGAGGTTCAAAGTTCAAGTTTAGAGGTTAGAAGTTATAGGTTTGAAGCTCTACATCTGAATTTTGAAGTTTAAAGACCGACATCCTAGGTCCAAAGATCAAAGTTCAAAGTTCAAGATCTAGGAGAGTGGAGTGCGCAAGGTTCAAAATTCAAGGCAAAGGCTCAAGATTTATAGTGTCATGATTCCTGGATGTTCGAAATTCACGTCAATGATTTAAAATGGGTCCATATTTATGAACTTCTTTAAAGATCTTCTGGCTCCAAGAATCTTCTCTATTAGTGTATAGTTCTTATTTCGGTTTTATTATACCTTTCAAGACCCACAAATAATGTTTATATTTTCTTAACCCTACAGTGGTCGCTAGCAGGCGCTCGCTCTGCACCATTGATTTTTTGTAATTACGCGACTATTTAGACCCCCACCACTCTCATGCACCTTCTGACAATGCCCTTATGGAAAATCAGTGCTAACAGTCCGCTCTACAAGTGTTGAATGTATCCAAAGGGCCTCTTTGGTAAATTAAAATAAAGTTACTTTTATGTTATTTTAAACTGTTATTAGAGTTAATTTATTTTTGGTATGTACATTATTATAAACTTTCAAAAATGTAAAAAGCGTTTACTTACTACCTATATTTTTTGTAAATTTTTTTATAGTAATAATAATAATTACGGCCACTGGAGGGAAGGTATCAAGATGTAATAGCCTTTAAGGGCTCTTAGCCGCAAAGAATCTTCAGAGACTTTTAAATTCTAGTGAGGCGGATTTTAGTGATCTTTAGGAGCTTAGGGGCTACTATAATAGACTTTAAAGGTTTTCAATCACCTCTGAGGGTTTCCAAAAACCTCCTAGACTATTTTAGAGCCAGAATAGTCTTTTTTAATCGTTGAAGAACCTTTCCGGCCCTTACAAAGGTCTTATAATTCTTAAAGGGCCTTTAACACTTTTTAATAGTTTTTCGTTGTCACTTAAAACTTAAAAAGATTTAATGGAACTTTCACAGTTTCTTCTTCAGTAGCTTTAAATACCATTCTAGAGGGCATTAAGGAGTGTACAAGGACCTCTTAATTAAGTTTTGTAAATTCTTTTGAAAAGCTTTTAGTAACCTTCGAATTCATTAACAGTAGAGTATTAGGATTTTTAAAGTTTCTAAAGATCTGTAAGGGTCATTAATAATCGAAGAGTATTCTGAGGGTTTATTATAATTGAAAGGCATTCAAAATCGGTTCCGTAAATGTCTCTATAAGAGATTTCAATAGCCTGCAACCGGAAAAAGATTTAAAAGGCGTCTTCTTTTGCTTTAAAAATAAAAAACGTTGCATCCTCAAGGTCGGGTTCACAATATTAATTTTTGAATTTTTCCCTAAAAACACCTTTTCGTAGAGGCGAGTTTTCAAAGTTATAACAAATCATCTCAGCGAGAAAGAAATAGTGACACTCACAATGCAGGCAAAAAATTAATAATCAGTTCAGGTATATAATGCAATTATTTAAACTGTCATTCGTCATTGTAACTTGCATAAATCTTATCGCGAGTAAGATTGAAATTCTCCGAGTTATAATAGTCCACATTCCACATTGATAGTGGTAATAATTTACCGAGCACCGATCTACGCGAAAGACAATATCCGTAACGCGACCAATATTAATATCACCCAGAAGTATTACCTTCCGTTTGAAAATGGACTCGGGCTCGTTAGAAAATTCGAAATAGAAACGGAACAATAAATGAAAATTACAGGTATGAGTAACGTTTCCCTCTCTTTTTTTTTCTACGCGCGCAATAAAATATCGTATATAGGCATGAACAAAGCAATCTATAATCGGGTATCAGGGAGTTAATCTGATTCCATTAATATCTGCTAACTGGATGCTGGAAGCGGGGGTGTGTCCACGAAGTGCATTGCGAGAGATTACCTATTGAAGATTTTCCTACATTCTCACTATTAATCTAGAGATGCACGAAAACGTTTTTAATCGATTTTCTAAGTTGCAGTTTGCGGCGCTATCACACGTGTACCAAAACGAGTAGGAATGTAGCTTCACGTACCTAGGTTTCTTAAAACTTCTTCTTATTACTAATGGACACAATGCGCAAAATATGCTATATGTGTGGGGTGTTTTGTTACCAATCACCCATCAACATAATAGATTTAGTCTCTGAAACAGAGTCTCTGACAGAGGTGACCTTTTAAACTTGAATCCTGAAGGTTGTACCTAGAAACCCCAAGGCTCGAATACCACAGCTTGCACCTGAACATTAAGTCCATAAACTTATAAAGATGATACATGCATTTTTAATATTGAATGGTAAATCTTGGGCCATGAATCTTGAAATTTTTACCTAGAACATTAAGGAGCACCTTGCATCAGTCTGAACATAAAAACCTTGGTAGACTGTGCATGAATTTTGAACTTTGAATTCTGCCTAGGCCCTTCTCAAATGACCTACCTCGAAGCGAAACCAGGCCCGTTCTCTACTACCATCTAAAAGCTAGCCCTGGCGTCTGGATAGACGCCATCTGTTGGTGGGGAGCTCGGAGGAAGAAATTTTACTGGTCTGACATGGATACAAACACATAAAGAAACCTACTAAACGAGAGATACCCTCCAACTCTGTTGCAGGTCACCGAGCCTCAAAACACCAAACCACGAAAGCGCATCTCGGGCGCAGAACTGAAGCGGGGAAAGAAGGTCAGGCTGGCCCGAATGGATCAAACTGATATTATATTTCTACCTTCTCCTCCGTTCAAAGCCGATTCCCCTTATTCTAAATTTAAGCTTACAACAATTTATACCTATGTTTAGTAAATGTTAATCTACATTATATACAGTGGGTTACAACATTTTATTTTACTCCCATTTCCAGTTCCATTACGCTATGGACTTTCTCTTGCTCAGTATCGTCGAAATTCTTCAAGTAATTTCATACCACCTTCATAAAGTTGATGGGATGAGAATTTCAGAGGCTCCCATCGAACTTCCTCGGGCTTTGGTATAGTTCGTTCTCGGTTTTCATGATTACCTTGTAGATTTTGGATATGTTCAATTTGACTTCTCCTCTGATTTCTTCTTTAATAGTTTCTACGTCTTCAGAATATTTTTCAACTTGCGGTGAATTTTTGATCTGTTATTTTTTTACGTTTTGTAATTGCATGCTCCATTTTCTTGAATTCGTAATCCACTTGTTGTGTAAATCCAACGTGCTACTGATGTAAGTCTTCAATTTTCTTTTCTTGCATGATGAATCTCTTCGCATTCTCCTTTTTGACTTCATTTCACTTCGTAATTGTGCCATATTCTTTTCTTGGTTTTTGATAATTTGTACTTGTCCAACCTTCATTTCTTCTTGTTCTGCCTCCATTTTTTCTTGTCCTGCCTTCATTTCTTGCATTAATGTTACCAAAATTGTTAAGTCCATGTTTTGTGTTTGTACTTGAGGGGCTTCCTATTGTCTTGGCTTTCTTGACTAAATACGATGTCTTCACTAACTTGTGTTCCCTCCATTTTATCCTTATGAATTGTTCTAGTTGCTTTCTTGAAATCAGACCATAATCCCATATGACGACTGTAAAAAATTTGGTTACGTTTCTTGCTTCTTAAAAATTTTCTTGGGTACGCCAATGGTATCGATTTATTAGCATTGAGTTTTCTTTACAGATCTTGATGGTTCGAAGCCCACCGATTGGGTGACATTTTGTAACGGACGGTTACAAATTGTAGATGAGTCACCGTGTATATTCTTTGTTTCTCGTCGTCGATCTAGATATTTGAGAACTTACTCAACTCAATTTCTACTTTTATACTGCCAGCCAGCTCAGGTAACTAAAGGGGTCAGTAATAGGGAATAATTAATTGAATTTCAATTTTCCAAGTTACCTCTTTAATTTCATAAATAATAATCAAAATTTTGGGTCAAGATTTTACTACTGAAAGTTATACTTCAATATGACGGGATAGATTACGCAATGTTCATAAGTCGGTGTACTTTTGAAATTTAGAAGCCTTCTGCTACTGTGAGCAAAAAGGAGTGATTGTGATGATCTCAATCGTAAAAGATTTGCATTAATTTGAATACATTTATTTTAACTATAAGGCAAAATCAAAACATTTACGGTGCACCTAAAACGAAAACCTATACCTAAACTAACTATAAACAATTTTAATTTTGGAAATTAAAATAACACATGCAGTCCCCGATTTAAATTCGAAACGTTTTGATTTCATTAATTATCACCGCAAATCGGTCAATAGTTTTCAATATACGATGCTTATATTTTTAGTTCATATAAAGTACGATTGTCTTTTACCTTATGAATGGCGTCTCTTGATTCAGCGAGAGTTGGTTGAACCCGGTGACGGTGCAGATGGTCACCTTCTGCTTGTTGGGATTCTGTCGCCCTCCTCTCCTAAGTGTACTCCAGAGTCCAGTTACTCGATTGATATTTTAATAGCCTTCGCTGCTCCTTGGTGGAATTTTGGAAAAACAAACGCTAGCGAAATACAAAACACAGAGCTATTTAACAGAACGCTTGCTTTGACTGTTCGTCATTTAATTTGATAGTTAAGCTATCTTAAGAATTCCGCTTTACGAGAATGTCACTATTATTAGTCATTTTTCCACTTCAATATTTGCATGTGAAGTGAAAATGATGACGCAGTTTCTCCCGCTCTGCGTAATACGATATTAAATGGTAACAGATCGAATATGTACTTGCTCTTTGATTTACACTTTGGGTACTATTATATTTCTACATTCTCCTCCGGTCAAAGTCCATTTCCCTTATTCGAAGTTTAAACTTAGAACAATGTATACCTATGTTCACTAAATGTTAATCTACATTATATACAGTGGGTTACAACATTTTATTATTTTACTCCCAGGTCAAAAAGCATTATGCGTAACTGAAAATTTCACACTCATTACATAGTATAGGCGACATGACGTTATTGAGAAATAACCTGCACTTTAAGTTTAACGTTATTGATACATTACAGGGCTGAATATCGATATATCGATTATCAGTAATTATCAACTATCGATAATTATCGATAATCGATAAATAGCAATAATCGAGGTCTGTCGAAAATTATGGATATATCGATAATATCGATAGACTTCAATTATCGATTATTTTTCGCAGCCCTAACTCTGTCCACCCTCCTATCGTAATCCAGAATCCATTTCTTGAGCCTTGAATCTCAAAAATCGAGCTTCGGATGTCAAGACGTAAACAAGCTGAACCTTTAGTTTTGTACCATCAACCAAGAAACTGTAAACTTTAAACTTATAACCGTATCTATCATTTACCTTAAATCCTTGACCTTTAGACCTCTGACTCCCATCTCGAATCTTGCAGGTCGATTTTCAAACCGGAATCTTAGCATTAAAATGGCATTCAATCGGGTTCATGAAGTTGGAATGTCGACTTGAAAGGAATTAAGTTCCAAGTATCTCATAATGTTGTGCTAATTTGTGCTGCTAATTTAAAATTTTGGGCTCGTCAGGTTAATGAGTAATTCAAGTTTTTCTCATGACACTCCAGCTTCAAGCTCTAGTATTCTGGAAGTATTTTGACATTAGAAAGTTGATCTTTATCTGACCAGTACTGTAATATTTTTGCCTGACTCCCATTACAGTCCTAGTACATGCAAAATAACAATTAGATCATTCATATAAGTTATTATTCAATCACGATTGGATAATTATAATGCAGACTATGTGGATGTTTTTAAATATTAATATACCTACACAAAGGATAATGGTTTTTTAATTACACACAATTAATGGAATATGTGTGGAAGTATATATTCCTTTAGTTTTGCGCCAGCCATTAAAGGTTTGTACGCCTTTTCGTACCTCTTTCTTGACTTTGTGGGGAGCGAATATTGCAGTACGGCGGCCGCAGCTTCGGCTACATTATATCAACGTCTCGCGTAGGTACCCTTCTTCACTGATACCTGCTTTTGTACCTAGTTATAAAGACTGTACAGTTGAAAAGTACAAAGCATAAAGTGCAAACTGCATTAAAAATGACACTGATTGTTTTAATTATTTTGAAATCTCTATGGAAACAATTAAATAAAGCATGCGTGATTAGGTATCAAAATTTTACACATGAATAATTTAATTTGGAAAAGTTATCTACATGTTGCGGTTTCAGATAAAATTTTATAAATAATACGTCATGAAAGTGAGTCCACCTGACTTGGAGGCATTAAAGAGATACTCGGACGCTGCGCGTCCTCGTACTTTTCAATAAGCCTCCGCGTCATGTAAACGACCACTTTCATGACTTATTATGTAAATAGCTATTAGTCTGCGCGGATAATTAATGCGCGATTTTGAAGGGTCTGTTACAACTGCACTAATACCAGATTAGTTGTAAGTTTTGTTATATTAGTTATTATATACTTATAATTGAAAGCCCATATCATTCTAGTTTAAGACACCGGAATAATTGTAACGATATCTTCTTAGAAAAAGAAATATGATGGTGTAAAGATAGAAGAACGCGGTTTTACTATCGTGGTTTAATCTTCAAAGACTTTAAACCTTAACATTAATTTTTAATTAATTTTTTTAATTTTTATTAATTTTAATTGACCACCAATCCATATATTCACCAGACCAATGCTAATATATTTAATGTAAACTTCACATTATTTAAAAAAGGAGTTATTGCATACTATTATGACAAAATCTAATAGGTCACGAGCCAGGAAACTTGAACCAGTGTCCGTAATGTCCTGTTACATCTTTACGAATACCTATTTGATATTGCATTTTGGTATTTGTTTTTTAGTATTGTTGTTTTGTTACTTTTGTTTGTTTAAGTTGTTAAAGCCAAAACCGTTGACCGCTGACAAAGTAAATGGGCAAATACCATAATTTAATTACATGCACTATTGTCAAGCTCTCAATAAAATTTCGTGGCTCTATATTAAACGGATCCGGAGTAAAAAAAATAAATAATGGAGCAGCGCGGATTATCCATAAGCTCTAATATAATAATAATGTCTTCAAACTGCCTTCTAAAGTCAGGCGCTTTTCTGCCTTATCTGTAACAGATAACAACGCAAACAAACATACAAGACGGATAGTGAATGTTTAACGTCCGATTTTAATCAGGTAAATCCTATACTATAACCGTAATTAATACTCATTCGGAAACAATAATAATGACTTTACACTAGCAAAAGCAAAATTTTGACTCAACCATGGATCGTCCGTACAAATCGGTGTATAAAAGCGTGAACGTGACGTTAACTCAAGAAAAAGTACTTTACTATGCACAAATAACTAAATTTCTATACAACGGAAATGTAATTTACTTAATTCAAAATGTATATAAGATTGTATGAACAAATTCTTCTTAGTGATACAAATAAGGTAATTAAGAATTGTAATCGGTAACGACAAAAAATTACGTAAGATTAGAAATATGGAAGCGATTCACAAAGCTAATATTCTCTAAAAGGTTTCGTAAATACTTGCAGTTAGACAGGAACGATTAGGTACATCTCCAGGTGTTTTAGATAGGTAATGTAATGTCTCACGTGACGTCGCCAATATCAATCTCACTAAGATGGCGGGTCCAGGTGAAATTGCGATGTTATCCACGTTCTGCCTGGGTATAATTTAGGTAGAGAATAACGGAAAAGTAATCCAAAAGAGAAAACTATAAATAGTTAAAAGAGAAGTTTAAAGGAACTTTGAGGGAAGATAAACCCCAAAAAATACGTATTAAGAAAAATGCCGAAGTACATACCTCACACAAATTACTTGCAAACACAAATATGAAAAGCGTATTCAATGAAGCACAGCCACAGCATATCAGAAATAAAGAGAAAGTACTCCAAAGGAATATGCTGATAGCCAAAACAGGTAAACACTAAATCAAGTAAAAAGTAACGGCGTATCGAGAAAAATTTGCACGCAACAAATATGATGCCCAGATCGTCTCTGAAGGTAAGAAGTACAGGGAATGTGTATGCAGAATAGAAAGTAATATCGCGGCCTCTAATGGCGAACCAAAGAACTAAGGAAATAAGAAATCTACTATAGAAATAACTGACATCTAAACTAAATGGGTTTACAAAGGAAATACCTAGATAGAGCGAGAATACTAAATTTAAATTAGAGAGTCGAGTGAGAAATATAAAGAGGCGCAACTCGATTAATTTAGATGAAGCTTATTCCGAGATGTTTCAGTACATCGGCGAATTCGTAAAGAGTAGTCGATTACCGCAGTTGTAGTAGCGTTCGTGTTACGCCTCTTTACTCACTTTCTCACTCACTCTCAGTAGAATTCGAAGTTACTTAAATGGAATGTAAATTTGAAATATCAATTGGTAAGAAAAGAACGTTAAAGACTCCTTTCCTTGTTTTACTCCTGGTTGCCTTATTATCCATTTGCAATTGACTTGTGCGCTTGAAATAGAAATTTCAAAGGAATATCACTATAAATAAACAAGTTGGCATTGCGCAGTTTGCATCTGCGCACATCTGATTTTTAGAATATGCAATATTCTTGTCTCTACTAGAAGCATTTGTGGTTAAAATTTCGAGGAAATATCTTCATAAATAAGAAAGTTGACATTGCGCAGACTGCGCATGCGCACATTTATCGTCAAGTTTTTCTTGGTTGTAGGAGTAGTGGCGCCCTTGCATGGACGGACGGAGGAAGTGGCCATGATTGCGTCTTCCAACATCTGTTGGAAAATACTCTAAATACTAGGTTGTACCATTAAAAAAAATAGAAAACATCTAAAAATAGTAAATTTATTAAATTAAAACAGGTTGCAAGCTGTGCAAAGACATATCGCATTCACAGACCTCATTACGCTCTTCAGTCTGATAATTATCATTACGACTAATTATAAGGGGAAATTGGGTAACTATTTTATCACAAAATTACATTGTAATTGAGACCAATGTTATAAATTCATAAACTGTGCCTGTGCCTTAAGTGGCTAATCTCGGCCGGATTATTTGGATTGTTAAGAAAAACACTATAAGTAATATTAAGGTTTCTTATTTTATTCGTCGCCCGCCTGCGTCCGTGTAATATGTCCAAACAAGCTTTATAAACTTTTCTTTTTGATTCGTTGTGTTTTGGAATAATTAATGCTTGTCAATTAATTAATTGTGTTTATTCGAACCCCTTGTGCCACCCGGATAGAGTTTTTCATGTCTATTTCTTTTTGTGTCCAAGAATTACGTCAGAAGTTCATTAAGATTTGTTTGGTTGACACTTCGGAAATTGATCGAGGCCACTAAGTCTCACAAATTGAGAAATTTTAAGTCACTATTAGGATTTTTTCTTTTAACAGATGCCGGATATGTACGAGGAGAGATGATAAAATTCTGAGTTTCAATTTTAATTTGTTTTGACCTAGCTGGACGGGTGCGATCAGAAAAAAAATGAATTACCCATTAACGTGATGAGCACAAAATTAGCACAAAATCGGCACAACATTATAGAAATTTAAAAAAGAAAACGATGTTGACACTCTAGCGTGAAGTTGGAGTGTCATCAGAAAATGTTGAATTACTCATTAACCTGATGAGCACAAAATTTTTAATTAGCAGCACAAATTAGCACAAAATTATGAGATACTTGGAACTTAATTCCTTTCAAGTCGACACTCCAACTTCACGGACCCCATTCAATCTTATATTTCGAACCATGTAGGTACCGTGTACCTACTTTGAAGCCTGCACTTTGAATGTTGGATTTTGAGTCTTAAACGTCGCACCACGAATCTCCTAGGTAAATATATATTATGCATCTATGACTATATTTTTTAAGTGGAAGTGAATTTAGCAGGACACCTTTAAATTTGGTTTTTGAACTACTCATTGGATCCCAAAAAATCGGCGCGTAGAAAGGCAAGAACACAAAATGACGAATTTCTTGAGCTTGTAGTGCCAACCTCAGGGACGTCAATTTTAACACAATTTAATGGTACTATAGAGGGTGCATCTGCACAAGTTGGGTGCGGGCTACAGTTGCATTGGATGCATGCCCATCGCGGAAAGATTTTTAGATGGGAAAAGGTATCTTAGTGTTATCGAACTTTACGATGACAATTCACAAGGTGAATGAATGTCGTGAAGCCATAAACTCTTTGATAGCCGCTTGTAAGCGACTGTAGTCGATCTGACTGGATCATGTAGTCATGAAACCAGAATGTATCGATCGAGTAATCTCACTCTTGTTCAAGGCGCGCTCGGCCAGATTTTTGTCGTATGCCGCCCCCGCCTCCAAAACCAAAACGATCAAAATTCAAGCTGAAAAGCTGCACATCATCGCCGGTTAGACAAAAAATTTATTAAAAATATAAAAACCCGTTCGTGTGACATTCCCACAATTAGTACGAAATGATTATTTGTTTTTCAATAGCATTGAAGTGAGTGCCGCGTGCGACCAAGCGGAAAACTAGCGGTAGAGATATCGGTAGACATGCGTTCTTTAACTACGATTCGAAAATATCGAAGGCGTAACAAATTTACATTTCCTGTCACATAATTTGCGACACTTTTTTTCCTTCCCATCTCCAATGCTCCGCATTTCTTTCAAATTGATCGCGGGGAGAGAAAAAAAGACGGGGAGAAGAAGCCACCCATGAAGATTATGTCAATATCTCACATACCTCATATATTATGCGGTGTTTTCGATCAGTCACGAGGACGTTGCGAGATTCACGTGCCCGCTTTTCCGAGTTCAAAAAGGCCGAGAGGCGATTGACAAGCGAGATTGTGTCCACGATCCTCTTCGAGTTGTATTAAGAACGTTTCTAGTACAGATTAACTCACAATATCATGCAAAAGTGACAATTTAGACGTTACGATTTGAACTCTTGACTTCAATTATTGTGCATGATGATGATATATGAAAAGAGCGTTACGTTAGGAATTTTTTGGCATTCAAGAAAAAGTCATTATGTAATGGAATGATGATCGGCGCTTTTTCTACGCGAAAAAGGTATTTGCGGGTTCATTTTTAACAGTTCGGGAATTTATGGAACGTCAGTGTACGAGGAAAGAGTCTTCGTCGGCGTTTTACGCTTTGCCGCTAAACCGTGCCTTCAGCCCTTGTGGAACGTGCAACACAGTCAATGGTCTGAAGTCATGCACCTCCCGTCTCATTCACACTATGGTTATGTCTTAGTTAAATAAGTAATATTTTATTGTTCTACTGAAGGATTATGTGTTGTAAAGTTCCTGTGTTAGATGTCGCTTGGTGTGACTTTCCCCCCTGTGGCTTGTGTCACGATTTTGTAACCCAAAAGGACACTTTTCCCGAACTGTTCCTGCGATTTTCCCTGATTACTCGTCGACCAAAACCGTATTCCAGACCTGATCATTTTTATATCCCAGATTACCAACCAGAAGTCATTTTAGTTTATTTCCGTTCTTTAGATTCATTATTATCTGTAAGTCTCCTATTTAGTTTTATACTGTTGCCATCTTACTCCTCTGTGATAGGTGTAACGACAAGTCGTATAGGGTATAGCCTGCCGACTTTCGTTACCGGACACTCGATCGATTCATTAGGTTCCTGCATGATATCGACAGATCTGACTGGAACACGATTATCGTGTATCCACCGTGAGACCCGACAATACACCTGGGTCAGATAAGGGGTTGAAATTGTTTATAAACTTCCACTTTATCATTTCATTTGTTTAAATTCCTTTTAGAATTTGTTGTAGATTTTCCAGAATTTCCTAGAACTTTTTTGCAATTTTGTAGATTTTTTTAGAATTTACTAGAAATGAAAGAACTTTTAACGAATCCTTTTTAATTTCTTTTAGAATTTAGTGTACACACAATTTAAAGTACTTTACCCTTACCCCGAGGAGAAAATCACTGTAGAATTTTGGTGTACACTACTCCATATTTTGTAGAATTTTCAAGAATTTTTCTATAATTGTCTAGAACGTTTTTACAATTTTGTAGTTTTTTTTGAGAATTTTCTACAAAATGTTTAAACATTTTTTCTCGCATTTTCTAAACTTTGTTTAAATTCTTTTTAGAATTTGTATACACAAAATTTGTAGTCATTTACTCCGAGGACAAAATCACTGTAGAATGTTGGTGTGTGTACCAGCATTTTTTTTAGAATATTCCCGAATTTTCTAGAACCCCCTTGCAATTTTGTAGATTTCTTAGAATTTTTTAGAAATTTTTTAAGAACTTTTCTCGAATTCTTTTTAATTTCTTTTCGAATTCTAGTGTACACAAAATTTAACGTACTTTACCCTTACCCCGAGGAGAAAATCACTGTAGAATTTTGGTTTACACTACTCGGTATTTTGCAGAAATTTTCAGAGTTTTTCTATCATTTTCTAGAACTTTTTTTTAATTTTGTAGATTTTCTTTAGAATTTTCTAGAAATTTTGTAAGAACTTTTCTCGACGTCTTTTTAATTTCTTTTAGAATTTTAGTCTACACAAAATTTAAAGTACTTTACCCTTCTTACCCCGTGGAGAAAATCACTAGAATTTTGGTGTATACTACTCGGTAATTTGTAGAATTTTCCAGAATTTTTCTATAATTTTCTAGAACTTTTTTGCAATTTTGTAGACTTTTTTTAGAATTCACTACAAATTGTTTAAAAACTTTCCTCAAATTGTATAGAATTTGTTTGAATTCCTTTTAGAATTTCTGTACACAAAATTTGAAGTGATTTACCCCGAGGGCAAAATCACTGTGGTGTACACTACTACTAGCATTTTGTAGAACTCTCCAGAATTTTCTAGAACATTATTGCAATTTTGTAGATTTTTTTTAGAATTTTCTAGAAATTTTTTAAGAACTTTTCTCGAATTCTTTTTAATTTTAGTATACACAACATTTAAAGTACTTTACCCTTACCCCGAGGAGAAAATCAGTGTAGAATTTGGTGTACAGTACTCGGTAATTTGTAGAATTTTCCAGAATTTTTCTATAATTTTCTAAAACCTTTTTACAATTTTGTAGAATTTTCTAAAACTTCTCTCAAATTTTCTAGAATTTGTTTAAATTCGTTTCAGAATTTGTGTACACAAAATTTGATGTGATTTACCCCGAGGGCAAAATCACTACTAGCATTTTGTAGAATTTTTTAGAATTTTTTTCGAATTTTTTTGAATTTTTCGTGAATTTTGTAGAATTTTTTTTAAATTTTTCCCAACACATGCACACACAATTATGACGACACAACTTTTAGAATTTTCTAGAATATTTGATGAATGAAACATATAAAATCTCCGAGACGAATATCGATAAAAGAGGCGCGAGGAAAGCGAGGCGGATCAAAACGCGGGCCGATTCGGATTGTGGTTCTGACCATGCACAATATTTTGGTGCAGATCCTTATTCTGACTTGAATCTACTTCCATTTATGATTGAAACCTTGTATCTCTTGCCTCAGCGCTGACCTTGATCCGAACTTAAGTCATGATTTTGATTCTGATTTTAGATCTGATCGTATTAGGACTGTGGTTCCGATTGCAATTCTGATCTAGATTTGTTGATTCTTCTCTCAATTCTAATTCTCATAATATGATGCTCTGATTGTTTCCGATTCTGAATCGTATTTTGATTTTGATCCTGACGAGCCTAATTTTTGTTCTGGATGTTTTTGTGATTTTGACCTGGTACGTACTTTGATTTTGGTTTGTGATCGCGATTCTGTTATGATTGTGATGCTGATTCAGAATTTAGCCTTAATCCTTATTGATCCGATCGGTGACCCTAGTCTTGATCCAAGCAATTATTTTGATGCTAGTTTTAATTCTAATCCGGATCATTCCCTTGATCTTGATCTTAATATAGATCTTCTCTTTTGATTATGATTCTGTTAGTATTAATTTTGATTCTGATTCTTTAGATGACGTTTGGCGCATAACTTAAAACCAGGTCTTAATTTTGATACAAATCTTGATTGTTTATCGAATTGCGGTTCTGACTCAATCAGAATTCTTGATGATTATGTTTACCAAAATTCTCACTCTGGCTATGAAGTGATTCTGATGTTGATTTTGTTGACACTGACTAGCTACCCGAGTTATAGTCGAATCATTCAAATCATAATCAGAACTTTCGTCAGGGCAAAGTCAAATCCTAGTCAGAATCACAATGGCACCAAAAGTCAGACCAAGGGCCAGAAAAATTATCAGGAACTGAATCACAACCAGAACCGTAGTCGCCGATTGAAATAAAAATCTCAGACACAGAGAATCAAGGTCCAATTACCTTGTCAGAATCATAATCTCAGAATCACGATCAAAATATGATCCATGTTGAAATTCAGGAACAGAATTAGGGAGAGTCATAGCATTACAATAGGAATCGGATTCGAGGAGAGGGTCAACATAATAATCACTATAGCATTAAAATGGGATCAAGAATCATAATTATATTCGTGAATAATTTGTATCTCCATACACTGCACGAGAACGTAAGAATCACACACATTCAGCACAATACTCCGCGTTTTGCTTGTACATCTGCCATGAATGCGGCAAAACTGACGGTTCTAGTACAATCGGTTATGGGTGTGCGCGTTAGCGAATGCACATACGTACAACTTCAAGGTCAGGCCAATGGCGATACTAAAACTACAACTACCGTCCAAAGGTTGCGCGGCCGTTCAAAGTCCAAAGGTTGGTCACCGTTCAAAGTTCATTTCTCATCGTTCAAAGGTTGCGTGCAGCTCAAACTCCAAAAATTCTCTCACCGTTCAAGCGTGACCTATCAAAGTGATGAAGATCTTGGGATGTGCTGAGATCAAAGTTGCACCTCCTTTCAGGGTGAATCATATGGAATCCCATTAAACGAATCTAATAAAAATATCGAGTATCGAGTTGTTTTGCAAAGCGAAATCGCTTGCGAGTTCCGAGGACTCCTAAAAGTGCTCGATCGGTTTATCGCGAGCGCTCGGGAAAAGTGTTCGTGAACGTAAAAAATGCTCAAGAGCGACAAAAGCGCTCGGGAGCGGAAAAATTGCTCGCAAGCGGCGCTTAATCCTACAGCGCTTGAGGGTGGTTAAAAGCGCTCACGAGCGAAAAAAAAACGCTCACAAGCGGAAAAAGCACCCGGGAGCAGAAAAACACGCTCGCGAGCGGCAAAAGAGCTCGCGAGCGAAAAAGGAGTTTGCGAGCGGAAAAAAAAACGCTCATGAGCGTAAAAACCGCTCGCAGGCAGAAAAAAGCGCTCGAGCGCCGAGCACTTTAAGTAAACGCTACCGCAATATGACCCCGCGTATCGGACCGACTGCCGAAATATTTTTCCATAGTGCAAAATATTTTGCTACGCTCCCAGGTTCTACGCTAACTTCACACTACCAAAACAAGGAAATAAAGTCAACTCAGCAACGTTTAAAAATGGCCACCCGAATGAAGATTCCCTCCAAAAACAATATCCCGCTTAAATTTGAAAAGAGGCACGTGATCAAGCATCTAAGGTAGGGCCCCCTTACGTTAGTTGTAAACAACACTATAACCTGAAGTACACTAGGAAAGGAACCTAAAATAAAAGACTCAAATTGTGAAAAGTTTATTTAATAATTATCGTTATTATTAAGATTGTGAAAGCCCGGAAATTTAGTTAAGCAAAGCCAAAAGGTGCCGTACTCTCGCAAAAGTAACTGCTAAGGGTAAAAAGAGTACGACGGAGAAAAACCTCGCAGTTTGATTAACAAAGATAGTAAATGCATATACACAATGTTGGTTACACTCAAGGTTAAAAACAAATTTTTTGAAACAATGGTCAAGTAGGAGCAGCTGGTCCTTAAATTCTGGGAAAGGATTCAGAGTACAGGATGTGATTCATCTTTGGTGCAATAAAGTCCTTTTGTTAAAAGCAAGATGGAGAATTACATTTGATTTGATTTGCTTGGCATAATCCCGCTCCGGCAAGATAGGTAACTCGCCCCTGGTTTCGGGGTTTCAAGCATACAGTTGAAAGCCGAAGATAATCACGGAATTAGGTGTCGTACTTCAAATGATTACAGTTTTTTTACAACCTCCGTGACTGCTTCATTCACGGAGAAAATGTTAGTTACAAGCAACAAGTCAGTACATACACCAAACGAATTGGTAATTTCCACATATTAAAATAAAATGATCAAAACTTATATGAATGTTACTTCAGGGACAAGACCAAGTAATCAACATCAATAAACATACATTAAGCAAACATTACACCAAAAAACGTAAACAGTTACAAACAAAAGGATAGCGGTATCAAATACGTGATTCTGCATTAAGGTTAAATCAAGTCAAAAACTAAGATTGAAACTCACAAAAATATAAAATGATGTATACAAAACACAAATACCACCTTCATTAAATAACACAAAATAACAACAAACATTTATGGAGCGATGTGTTCACAACGGCCATTCAAGACAAGACAAGATCCCCACCGTAATCAACGTTCGTGCCCTCCAGGTGGCGCAAATCGCTTTCCCCTCCACAAAATTGCGTGGTTGCCAACTCCCAAAAATGTGTGCATCGTCCTAAGTTGTATATACAGGGTGGAATCTCTCCTTCCTTTATTGTCATCTCTTTCCTACTTTCTTCCGATTATTTTCTACTCGCCTTAAATTGAGCTAATAAATAATCTCGAGTAGAACCCTATTACAAAAAGTAATGGATGGCAAAATTCAAAAACAATAATTTTTTCATAACTTAAATTATTCGACCTAGGCCGTCAAGACAGTAATTTATATGAAGAACTAGTTGACTAGGCGCCAATTTAAAAACGGGCCGGCATACTACGCAAAATTTCATATGGAAATTCCTTTTTAATCTCTTCCTCCACAGGAAATACTCTCTACAGTTGTCCTGGTAGTGAAGATATCAAATTTTTGCAGCGAAAAAACTACTTTTTGGTCTAATATATCAGAACGTAGATCGATTGCAGCGAAATTAGCAATTTTATATGGGAAACCATTTCAATAGCTGAACGTAACCGGTAAACATAAAGTCTCGATACCCTTTTTCGTATAATTGTAATGCTGTCAGAAATAATTGTATTGCAACGCTCGCCTCATTACTGTTGGAAACAATTACTGTTTGACATATATATCAGGGAAACTCCTTACTGTGTCAAGAACACCATACGAATACGTTTTATTTATATAACGCGTGTTATCCACGTCGATCAGACGCCGTCAAAAAACGGAAAGTGACAACCTTTCAAACGAAATGATTGGTATCTACATATTTATAGAGCTTATTATCTGCTCAATGAAGGCATTTCGCGTTTTAATCTACATAAATCACAATACGCTTTAAGTGTACGCAGCTCGCTCGACACCCAACAAACCTAAGCCGAGGTAAAAGTGGAATATTAATTAAATATTTGAAATATTTGCGAATTCAGTTTATCCGCAAAAGGTGGGCATTTTGAGTAATGCAAGCATACATTTACTTGTCACAAACGCGGCCATTTACATATAAATTCCTTTATGGTATTATTAATAGATATTAATAAGAATTTATTAAGGCTTAAAGGTGTTTTATTCGCCGCGTTCCGTATACGTAAAATATAATACGATTGGGTAACGAGAATCGCGGGAAATAAAACTTTTCTGAAATGGGGTAAGTTTACGTATGAAATGTCAAACAAGGAGGTTCTTTGTTTTAAAGGACAATTACGAGATTTCAGTTTCACGCGAATCCGACACCTGTTGCATGATCTTTTGTTCGACTGTTACTGATATGTTAGATGGAATTTGCAACGGTCAGTTACTCGGGTAACAAATTCCCCGGTGAGAATTTTACTTTTGGTCGATAAGGAGAGAAGTAAAATCCAATCACATATCGGTCGTGCAGACCCGAGTAACACCTAACGCTATAATTATACGTTACCGAGGTAGTTAGCGATCATATTTATGGTTCCCCAACCCATATTAGTGCGTTAATTCCTCGCTAGATATTAATAGATTACTTTTTTTTAATGCCGACAAGTTGTGAATTACGGCTTTGCCCTTGTGGCACTTGCCACTCGGGTCATCCGAAAAGGCCGAGAAGAAATATCGCTGCCATTCTAATGGTGCCGCAACGCGAGCGCGAGAAATTAGTATTAAAATCGCCTATACAAATAATAGCGTGTACGTATTTAGAGATGTACGTAATAAAGCAGTAGGTGGCGTTGAATTGGATGGGCGGTTGCGGCGTGCTAAGGGTCGATTTTATAACGCTCCAAGCGGGCACGACATTTCACACTTACCGCGAACTTTATATAAGGAATCTTTTACTCGTGCTATTTCTGCTATTTTCATTTTTCATCTCACCGTGCAGATTATATAGGTGCATTAGGTGTATGTAAATCGTGGCGAACAAAAGAGTTTTACCGCTTCTTTAATTGTGGTACCGTAACACTTGCATTTTCTTCTGAAAATTCTAAATTGGCTGGACCTTTGGTTTTTGGATTTCGAGCGGACTTACCCCCGTCATTGGAATCGCCCGCCCCCAGTGTCACTCAAGGATCTCATCAGTAATCGTCAGCATCTTCAAAACCGAAACTCTCCCCAGCAACGAGTGTTTTTGTTCATGGCCCTTCGAACAATTGGAAGTGGTCTTCCAGTGACAGAAATCATCAACCCCCTACCAGGCTTTACGCCCCTCACCCCGTAAGCAGATCAACAGTAGAGGAACCAAAAGGGCAAGCAACATTAAAAAAATTAGTATAAATTGCCGAAATAGCTTTTGTTTTGACATCACCAATGGATATGTTCCTTGCAGACGTCTCAATCGCCCTTTGTGAGTGCCCTCTTCCGACAATCCGTTCTTGAGGTATAAGGGAATATACCCGATCACGATAAGAGGTCGAGCATGAGAGCTATGGTTGGCAGAAATTAATTCCTTTCGTTGAGACCTTTCATTAGAATACCATGAAGGATAAAACTAGTACCACCCCCCCCCCTCCACCCCGATCCCTGTCGCTCACTGATCTCGAAAAAGAGTCGAACGGGAAAGTTATAGTTTGTACAAACCAATTTATTTCGATGAGACCTTTCATTACAATACCATGAAGGGTTCTACCCTCTGACCCCCCCTTTTTTTGCTAAAGTTTAACTTGGCACCACTAAAGGCATGCGCATGCAAAATCTGAGACCAATTTGTTGTCGTATGTAAAAGTTATGCACGTTTTACTTTCAAGAACGGCATCTCTGCAAATAATTAATGGGGGAGGGGGGGGGGCTTTTAGACAGCGAAATGTGATGGCTGTCTGGCACACCTCCAAGGTATAGACTACCTACTGCAAACATTTCCAGAACTCTAGGACCATTCGCCTAGAAGTAGTTCGAAACGGCAGAAATGGGTCCGGACGGACGGACGGACAAAATGCAAACCATAGCACATTTTTTTAATACTTAAAAAATGCTCTAAACATTTTTACGGGTCCTGCAAGAAAAAGAATCGTAATCAGACGATGCCATTCCTCGTCAAGGTATCACAGTCTGCATGAAATTGGCAACGCCAAACAACAAGAGGTGAGAACTGCAATTCATTACTTTCTTAGAGAGGAGGAAAAAAGTTCCCAAAATGGACACCATAAATACATTGGCGTTCCAGCAGCAGGAGGTGGGTCAAGGTCAACAGAGGAAGAAACGGGTGACAAATATGAACAAGTATAAATTGTGCACAACACTTTTGCAGATAAAGGGCATTTTTTAAACCGAAATAGCTTTTGTTTTGACATCACCAATGGATATATTTCTTGCAGACGTCTCAATCGCCCTTTGTGAGTACCCTCTTCCGCCGTTCTTGAGGTATAAGGAAATATACCCGATCACGATAAGAGGTCGAGGAGGAGGGCTATGGTTGGTAGAAATTAATTCCTTTCGTTGAGACTTTCATTAGAGTACCATGAAGGATAAAACTAGTTCCCCCCCCCCCCCCCCCTCCACCTCCATCCCGTACTTTGATAAAAGGACAGAATGAAGGGCAGTAGTTGGTAGAAAACGGTTCCTTTCGTTGAGACCTTTAATTAGAATAGATAAAATTAATTTTTAACCCCCTCCCCTCAGGCCCCGTCGCTCACTGATCTCGACAAACCAAGTTATTTCGATGAGACCTTTCATTAGAATACCATGAAGGCTAGAACATGTGTTAACCCCCCCCCCCCCCATTTTTTAAAGTTTAACTTGGCACCACCACCAATTGGTTGTCGAATGTAAAAGTTACGCACGTTTTACTTTCAAAAACAGCAACCCAGGAAATAATTCGTGGGGGCTCCCCTTTTATACAGCGATTCTTAAAAAATGCGCAAAAAATTATTACGGGTCCTGCAAGAAAAAGAATCGTAATCAGACAACGCCAAACAACAAGAGGAGAAAACTGCAATTCATTACCTACTTTTTTAGAGAGGAGAAAAAAAGTTGCCCAAAATGGACACCATGAATACATTGCCGTTACAGCAGCAGGAGGAATACAGGGTCGCTGATAAGTCTGGAAACGGTCGATTATCGGGGAAAATATACATCAGGGTATCAAAAAAACTTTTATACAAAAGATTTGAGGTTCTTTAATATCTATTAGGCAGTAGTCATTTTAGTTATACCGGGTTGGTACACCAATTTTGGGAACACTCTGTATATTATTCGATATTTCAATATTCTTCTCTCCATTTTGTGCATAGTTTGTAAGAAGCATAATGGAGCCAAATTCAATCGTTTCCGAGTTACCGAGATATTGAATAACATACAGGGTGTTCTATTTAAAAAATGTAATTTTGGCGTGCCGCGTCTTTATGACCAACTCTGTATAATTAAAATTATTACTACCTAGTGCCATTGAAGAACTTTTGTATAAATCGTATTTCTATATCTTGTATATTTTCCCCGATAATTAAGCGTTTCCAGACTTATCAGCGACCCTGTATATCAAGAAAGGTCAGCAGACGCACCAGAAAATAAGCGAGTTACACATTAAAGAACACCAATAACACAACAATCTCGGCTTCTGTCGTCCCGGCATTTTTGACTTTGCGGACGGGGGGTTGGAAAACATTTAAGACGCGGTAAACATATGAAGTGAATTCATGTTTATTATATTGAAACAATTCACCGGAATTAAGTTTCTTTATTTGTTATTATACAATGTGTGATTTTTTCCTTCCTAGATATAATAGAATATGAATAGGGACTATAATATCAAATTGAAATTATGCCATTTATAGTTATGTAAAGTTTTCTGGTATATATCTGCGTAGCTAGACGGTAAAACGCAATTTAAAAAAATGCGCCCTTTGCATCGCTGGCTTATTTGAGCTTCCTTGCATATTTCAACCATAACAACCACTTTCGGTACCTAATTTGGCAACCCCTTCTAAAGTATTATAGATGCCACAAAATTACTCATTTAAACCGTATGGTTAATAAGGTCATCAAGAGCTGTCGGAAGAACAGAAGACAGAATGGGGAAACCCTATTTAGATTGTATTACATCTAGAATGGAAAAATCACACTCTATAAAATAAAAAATAAGAAAACTTAATTCCGGTAAATTGTTTCAATATAATAAACATGAATTTACTGCAAATGCTTACGTCGCCTTAAATGTTTTCCATCTCCTCGATCGCAGAGTTCAAATTACCTGGACGACCGAAGTCCGGATTGCCCATCGCCGGGTTTAGATGGCCGGAATAACCGAAGCGGATAAGTAAATGGTATCGCCGAGATGACCGTGGCCGGATTGTGCTACCCACGCGCAATTGTTTTCACATACCGAGTGTTATGATGTGAAATGGCCTAAAAATGATAGGTAATAGCCTTTCGCAACTGAAGTTAAAGGTAAATTATACAACAATAATTTAAACTATTATGGCACTTGAATTACAATATTTGCAGGAAATTAATAGAAAAGCCTTTATTTATGTTTCTGTTAATTACATTACGAACGCATAAACAATTTTAAATCGAACGTAATTCAAGCTCGCGTACAGATTAGAAATTATGCGAGTTAAGCCATCGCGTGGGCGTCTGTTCTACTTTTGCCGCGAATTTTTTTTTCGGGCGGGAAAACGAGCGATTTTTGCGGCGCGTAGAAACGGCGCACCGACATCCAGTTTATTAATTTGTGGCGGATTTCTTGCCGGTTGTCGACAGGCGAGTTACACGCGATCTACGCACTACATTCGGTGTCAATTAAGACACCGTCTCTATGTTTTATTGCTAATCGGTAATGATTGGTCGTATTTTATATGGGCGCGCGTAAAAATCCGGTAGCGCAGCTGTTCGGAATCGACATTTCCTGTCGGATTTATTGCTATTTCTTCTTGTTAGTAGTTATTCTATGACTTTTACATTCCACCGACTTACCCTACACAGAGACTGCAATTTGTGGGGCGCCGCAACGATTAATATTGAAATAAATTACATATGTAAAAGACCCATGCGAAGTTTGCCCCGCTCACATGAAATAATTTGACAAAAATGTGGCAACATTTAGTGCTCTTTAGTGCTTAGCGCTAATGTAATGTACCCAGGCCTGACCCGAGAGACTGCGCAACTCAAGATTTAAATTCAAAACTTTCCCTCCCAAGCTAAATGAAACCCATGGCACGTGAACGTCTAGACAAAGCTACCTAACCTGAATAACAAAATAATAGGACCACTTACTACGTTGTGTTTTTAAGAGTCGATACAAGATATGTGTTGCTTGTCGGAGTGAGGATCAAGCAAGGAATACAAATAAAACAAGTACATGCTTTAAAAACGGAGATTTAACCCAAATAATTCGCATTGCAAGATTAAATTTAGAAAATGGTAGTTCACCGAGTACAAATATAAAAATAGGCTGGGGAAAAAAAGAACTGACCAAGAAAAAACCCAGCCGACAAATTAATATTGAACTTTATAGCAAAATTAGTTGTCTGTAATGACATGAATGCATATTATGATGGTTGTCAAGTAAATTAAGATAATTTTGAATCACAGGCTCCGCTGGAATTCCTAAAGAATCAATATTTCACACACATAACAAAAAAAACAATCATTAAAGCATTACAATAAATTCATATAATAGGTTTGGATATTGGATGGGCAGTCCAAATCCCACACCGAGTAGTCTTTAGTTGCTCTGGTCATGACATGTCGACATTGTATGAAATCGCTAGGAGTTAGCCTCTCAGGAGAGCCTTTTACATAGGAAGGATACCCCAAATTGATAACCAAAACAAAAGGTCACAACGAGAACACGCCGCACGCTTTTAGCGAATCCCTGCTTAAGTGAGGCCGGGCCTAGACAGCGCCCTCATGTACGACTAAGCGGGACCCCAACTCTCTTATTCACACATCTCTAGGGCCAGTCCAACCCACTAGTTATAAAGTGCCGGGTTATAAATTACCGAACTCCACGCTCTCTACCATAAGTACTGACAGTAACCGATCAAA
The DNA here is from genome assembly GCF_008802855.1 of Photinus pyralis. Taxonomy (NCBI): domain Eukaryota; kingdom Metazoa; phylum Arthropoda; class Insecta; order Coleoptera; family Lampyridae; genus Photinus; species Photinus pyralis. The sequence continues at coordinate 15,992,996 of NW_022170878.1, forward strand.
AGACAAATCATGACATAACAAAAATAACAGAGCAACCATCGGCAAACTCGTACGCACACATAATTATAAACGAAATATACAGAATTCATGTAGGCGTTGACAGTTGACATATTTGCACTGGCATAACAAAGACTGACACAAAACCAATATTCGGTCACTGCATGTCAGGAATCGACTACCTAATCGGATTGATTAGCAATATCGGCAAGATGGCTCTTTTCAAAGACACAACAAAAAACAGTACATAAAAGATATATATCTCTGCGTATGTCAGTTCTGAATTTTCGCCAGCCTCTACTACGTCAAATCGAGATATTAAATATCGGTATCAAAAATCAATATCAAATTATTTGTACATATTCGAAATAAGTTACCCTGCCAAATATTAATAATCATAATCACCCAGTTCAAGTAAATAGTAGGAGCATAACGTTATGTACTATCACATTACAACAAAACGAAGTATCGTGTCGTGGCAAACATTAGTATAAAGTAATTAATTCTCAATGCCAAGTGCAATATGTAACAATCAACCACCTAACGTACGTCACTCGCCCCCAGATGAAGCACCTTGTAAATAAACAGTAACATATTCAGGCAAACAAAAGCGAAATGTGCTGCAATAAATTCAATTATAAATTAAAATGTAGTTCTGCATATTTGTATTGAATATCGCCCCTAAGGGAACATACTGCATCTAAATATAAATAAAAGCACGTAAATCGGTCAGTAATTCATGTTGCCAGCGCTTGGAACAAAGGAGTACTGTAAATTGGAAAACAACAGATTTACGTAGAATCTCTATGCGTTTAATTCAAAGTATGACCAGTATAATTAAAAGAGCAAGTTGTATCTAGAATGTGTTATAAATGGCGATAATCGTGCTGTACGAGAATAACATTAAATTGGCAAATAATCGAACACGATCATATCATTATTAGATGGATGCAATAGACGCAGAGATAAAAAGACGAGTACATCACGTTTGTAATTGTCGAAGCTGCACTCGCTATTCGCAACGTAAAAATTACTTCTGCCCTTAACAGAAACACAAATACCTCTGCCCAAATCTCTTCCTTTTTAAACAAATCCTAGACGAAAAGTGTTAATATTGACCGTGCTCCGAGAGACGTCGGGTCGATAGGGATCATTAAGTTCCCTCGCATAGCGTTATATTTTACACTTTTATTGTAAATTATGGCCCATTTCAATGGAGAGCAGAGAAGAAAAAAAAACACGTATTCCACGGAAACGAAACAAAGCGACTTTTTCGTCGCGCCAGGGTCGGTTTCGGGAATATTTAAATCGAATTTTAGCGGGCAAATTCGGTTCCATCACAATGACATGAGAAAAATTTCAAAAACAGGGGAGGGGCCAACTTCACACTGACTTTTTACTTATCGAAATAATGAACGTACAAGGCTTTAGTGCTATGTTAGTTCTGCTAAATGCCCGCCAAACAGTATCTCAAATTCTTTCGCTGTTCCTAAACAAAAGTGTGAAATTAGCCCCGCCCATGTATTTTTAGTTAGTTGCAACCACGGGTACTACGTTGTGCTAAAAAAATTACGATTCCACCCTTTCATCTTTCCAAGAAAAACGAAAAAGCTAAAACATTTTGTTTGTCCCCGCCCATGACACTGCACGTTAATTTGGTGTCAGAAGCGGGATTTAGAACGTGTAAATCATGAGAAGACCGAAGGAGTAGAAGGACGATGCAAGATGAACAGGCGCTTATTCAAAAAAATGCTAAAGAGTAGCAGAGAGAATCGGAAGAACAACGGCATCGGCAAATATTGTAGAAGTACATAGGAATCAATTTAGTGCCTTAGCTATTTAATTGGCAGACGAAAATGAAGGAAACGAATCAACGATTAAATATGTCCGACATTTTTGTTAATAAGAAGCCATTTTGTAAGCGTTCATTAATCAGTAAAAGTTATTCCGGAAGATTTTTGCGTTCAATCGGTGCAGAGCTATTATTCCGAATAAAATTTTGAGATTACGGCTCACACTGCGATATAGTTGGCCAGGAACTGAAGCATGATTTAGTTTTGAGTTACAGGAGTCTTAACCACACTTTTATTTAGTATCAGCACATATAGCAATAAAATTATTGGCAACCCTGTATGTATAGAATTCCAATTTTCTTTAGGCGTAAATGTGGTCGTTAATTTGGGATTAAACACAATTTCGATCGTGATATTCAAATTTGGGGTCAATTTCTTTTGTATTGTATTTACCGATAATTTTGTCTAATTAATCGTGTAGTATTGTGACGCGCATGAAGAATTATATACATCTACAAGAAAAATAAATAAATTTACAAATTATAGGCACTAAATCATGTGAGCAGACGAAAGTAGCGGCAGTTGGCGGAAACCTGGGTATTCTTTACGGTGGCGGTACCTACGGGAAAGCAAATGCAGGAAAACGAAACAATATCCCCCCTTATAATTAATGAAACGGAAAGTAAGAAGACGGTTGCCATTCAATGAAACGGAGCGGTAGCAATTATTGTGTAAGAAAAAGCAATGGCTATATATACGGTGTGGTACACTTAATAATAATAATAATAATAATGCCTTTATTAGAATAGGCGTAGTTCAGCCATAGGGCTGCTCTTCCACTAAACCTATGCAACTGGTAAGCACAAATTAACAACGCATTTACAATAACGGTGGCCAACTAACGTAACAATTAACTTTAACAAATGCAATATTACGCAAACCAAATTTCAGATCATTGTTGTGATAACAGAAACACTTTATATTTAATTTTAAACGATTTAGGCAACGAACGTAGATAGGGTGTGAGTGAGTTATACAAAGATACAGAGGCGTATGTGAAGGATCTCTCAAAAAAGGATGTGCGGTGTTGAGGAATTATTAGGTTGTCAAGTTTCCTAAGCATACGGTTATGACACTCTTTCCGAGGAATTAGCATATTTTTTATATACTGGGGAGTTGACGTCAACATAACATTTTGAACAAAGGATGCCTGGTGTAATTACAAATTACTTAATGTAAAAGCAAAAATTAAACGGTATGAATGCAAAATAAATTTAGGGAAATTCTCAAAATTACAACTTGTTTAATTAATTGTGCGGCGCTGACGTTCTAAAAATCAGTGACTGGTCTTAAAATTCAAATTAATTAAGAGCGATTCTTTCGATACCTCACAGGATTATGTGGAATGACGTTTACAGCAACACATTTATTTAGCTAGTATTAATTTCGGGTTGAAATTTTTAAAATCGGCCGCCCAATTAACCCCTATTGCTAATTCTGGTCAGCATAAAGGTCGCTATCAACCCGGTAACCGCGTAAACCTGCACGGCTTAACGTGGTTGAAATTCTAAAATATTAGTCCGCATCGTCTTCTAAACGACAAGAAGCTTCGGCCGCAACAAAGGCAGTTGATATATCCTGGCGGGAACTGTTGCAAACGGCAAATTAATTATTGCATCGTTAATTACAGTAGGGGCAGCTGAAACAAAACTCTTCAGCTCTTCAACTTCTAGAACCAACACAAATACTTTCGACTTGACACTTTTCGTAACGACGCACCCAGCTTCAAACGCTTATAGATACCGGCTGCTCAACAGAGCTGGCTCCACAGATATACGGTGCGTTCGTAACTTCGGGTATGAAACTAACTTCAAGGCGGGAAATGGCATCATTCAAAAGCCAAAGTACAACGTACCCAGTGTCGTCTAAATCAAAATTGAGGTGCAATCAAAGAGCTGAAGTTCCGAAGCATCATCGTCTCGTGTTTGTGTTTGTGCGTCATTTAATAAAAATCCCAGTTACGACCGGATATTGTAGAATATTGACCCTTTAAGGTAATTAATTAATTGTTTCAATCGATAGCTTGTTGCGTGGAATTTGTACCATGGTCCAGAGCGCCCAATTTTTTTCAGCTTGATTGATGATTTTGTCGAATACATTTTGTTTCATCTGTAAATGATCTATTGTGTATTTAATCCAGATAAGAGTTCCCATGCGAATTTTTTTGAGAACTAAAGAAATGTGGTGTTGTTTGCGTTTTGTCCGTCCGTCCGTCCGGACACACTTCCTTGAACTACTTCTAGGGGAATGGTCTTAGGGAACTGGAATTTTTTGCCAGACGGTCATCAAATTTCCCTGTCTTAAAGCCCCCCCCCCCCCCCCCCCAATGAATTATTCCTTGAGACGTTGCATAACTGTTACATACGATAACCAATTGGTCCCAGATTTTGCATACGCACGCTTTTATTAAGTTAAACTTGTAAAAATGGGGGGGGGGGAGGGGGTTTAACATACGTTCTACGCTTCATAGTATTCTAATGAAAGGTCCAGGGAAAAGTCTGATCGAAATAAATTGGTTTGCACAAACTATAACTTTCCAGGGCGACTCTTTTTCGAGATCAGTGGGTGACGGGCCATGGGGTTGGGGAGGGGCAGTGTTAGAAATTAATTTTATATTTTATGGTATTCTAATTAAGAGTATCAACGAAAGGAACCGTTTTCTATCAACCACTGCCCTTCTTTTTTCCTCTTATCAAAAGACGGGGGGGGGGGGGGGGGGGTGTTAGAAATTAATTTATCTTTCATGGTATTCTAATTAAAGGTCTCAACGAAAGGAACCGTTTTCTACTAACTACTGCCCTTCTTTCTGTCCTCTTATCAAAAGACGGGGGGGGGGGGGGGGGGGTGAAACTGGTTTTATCCTTGATGGTACTCTACTGATAGGTCACAACGAAAGGAATTTCTTTCTACCACCCATACTCCCCCTCCTCGACTTCCCATCGTGATCGGATATAAATAATTCCTTATATCTCGAGTACGGATTGCCGGAAGGTGGTACTCACAAAGGACGCTTTTTCTGCACAAGAGTTGTGCACAATTTATTCTTGTTCCATTAATGCACGATAGATTTGCGCAGTAATCTATGAAAAACAAGACATTTCCCTGTGAACAAAACATTAACAAAATTAAAGTGATTATCACTACTAAACAAGTGTATAAAGTGAGGAAATGTTCCAGTCTATACAGGGTGTTTTTCTCAAAGTGGACAACGCAATAGGGGTTATAAAGCTCGTCAAAACTAACACACTTCTTAAAGTAATTCTTTTTCATTTTGGCTTTTCTTTCCGAACCTTTTTTGGTTATTTTAGGAATCGTTATATCGCCATTGTTTTTAGTCGGATTTCAAAAAGTCAAGGGATTTTTGAAATCAACAGTTTAATATCTACAACTTTTGCACAAAACTTGGAATTGAATAATTTTGCCGTTGTAAATTTTTTGTAAACAGGGTTTGTACAAAAGTTGCAGATATTAAACTGTTGATTTCAAAAAACCTTGATTTTTTAAATCCGACTACAATAATTGCGATATAGAGATTTCTAAAATTACCAAAAAATGTACATAAATCGGAAACACTCCACCTTGAGTAGAACTAGGGGGACCTAAGAAGTATCCCTTTGACAGAGGAAATCGATTCAATTTTGTAGATTTCCGGAGACAGTAAAGAATGTATTGCAACGAACACTCCAGAAATCTCGATAGAGATCGAGGCGCTAGATCGCCGATAAAGAACAAAGGCGTATGTGACGCAATCCTTCCGGGAAAATTGACATGTGTATTCTACAACATTCTGAAGCGTTCCAAGAACATTCTAAAACTATTGTCGTTTGCTATATAAGCAAATCGGATTGTGTTTCGAGTCAGTTCCAACTTCGACGCGCTTGTGTTATGTTATAAACTGTAAAAGTGATAAATAAAAATTACTGTTTTAAATTAATACATTTTAAGACTGTTATACATTTATTGTTAGTTAATGTAAATGTAAATGTAAATGTAAATGTAAATGTAAATTCATTCAAATGAAAACCGTCAAAGACGTATTAAAACCGCAAATTCGCGTAGATTCCGAACGAGAACCGCTACGATAATTGCCTAAGTTTCCTATAGAGGACTAGTTATTGTTTTTGTTAAAAAAGAAAGGACGAACTTGTTAAAAGGAATTTAGAGGGCGTTTCTTCGCATTTCCGTATTCAATATAGTTGTGATTTATTTCTTATGCGATTTTGTCTATGTAAATATGAAAAGTGTTCACTGTTTTTGGTTAGTTCGCATTTAAGGAAACAGAGTGACAAACTTCCACTAAATGTTTTTCTTATTTCGTCCTCTGAAGTTATAATAACAATTAATATTTAAGTTGTTTCTATTGTTTTGTAAAGAAGTAAGGTCTTTATAGGTAAGGCCTGGGTGAATCTAAGGGTAGATTCACTACTAGCTTGTGCTCGTAATAATAAGGATGGAAGAATTTATAGTAGTGAGTAAAAGGAATGCTGCTAATATGTGTACTCCGCACGATCTATTGATCTTTATAGCCAACCGTGCGAGTAAATTGTATTTCAAATATAATTTCCTTAACCTACAACGAATTTATTAATGCTACAGTCTTCTGCTAAACGCGCGCTTCATTCACGTCCATTATATTAAACCGACATCTTGTCATGCACAAAAGGCGACCACCTTTCCCGATTACGAAATTGCCAATTATTTTACATAATGAACATTTTGCAACGAATGCTCGTGAGCAATTCTCGAAAGTTAATTAAATCAATCGGGAACAAAACGAAAATATTCAATTTATCGATTACAAAGCGGAATAATGCATTTTACTTATTAGGTCGCCAAGTTTTTAATTAACCCGGTAATGAGAGGCCTTCCGCGCACGTTTAGATATTAGCGCGCGCTTTTTTTTTATTGTTTCAAACGGACGATCGAATTACGTAAGGCGGCCGCTTTAATTAGTTTTATTAATTTGAGAAAGAAACGCGAAAAAAGCGTTATTAATTATTGGACGCGTAAAATATATGATTATTGTTATGAGAGCAAAGGTAATCACTAATTTATGCGTCATTAGTAAACTAATGCGGTAATTAGCGATTGCTAGGGGGCAGCACGAGCGGGCTTAAAGCGGTTGGACCAGCCAGCGGGGTCGTCCGGTCACGAGCGCCTATCTTTCTATACATTCAGCAGCCTATCTTTAATTAAAATCTCTTGTATTTTCTATTTTAACATTCATGTTCTGTCATTTTTACTTAACGCACGTTTCTCTAATGTGTCTATTTGGACGTGCCTCGGTCGAGCTACGTGCTTGCGATTATCGAAAAATTGGCGCTACTCGCATTTGCACATAATGAGTTGGCGATGATTAATTTAATTGGACTTCAATGCTCCACAAATTTCCCTCTCAAGGTTGAAACGTCTTCCTAAAGTTCATGTTCCTATTAAATCCTAGTAAATTTCGTGATTTATTTAAATGTTTATTTATTGTAACGGGTACCTACCTGTTATCGAATATCTTTGATAGCAATATTGACTTAATTTAATAATTTTGGAGACACAGTAGCCTTAATCATATTCATTAAGACCTGATACAAATCTCGGACTGACATGAAAAATCTATCCGGGTCGCACAATGGGTTCGAATTAACACACAATTTCATTAATTGATTGACAATGACAAACACAACCGAAACACATAAAAAGAACATTAAGCAAACTTCCTAAAAGAAAGCTTGTTTGGTTGAATCACCCCGCACGCAGACGTTCTGCAAATAAAATAAGAAAATCTTAGAATTACCTACTACAGTTTCTTCTCTGGTCCGTTTGCGATAAACAAGGCGCACTTAACTCGACACACAAACGCTTTCTGTTAACTTTGATAATAAGAGAACGATAACAGAAAGCCTAAAAACTGGATCCATTACTTTAACCTGAACACTTTTTATGAAAGTGGACAACCCGCTTCAAACTTTGTAACAACTTCAGTTGACAAAAATATTATGCAAATGACGAACTGCGTCTTCACTCAATCAAATAAGGTGAAACACCCGAACAACAATAACGTAAAGAAGAGAAGCTTCCATAATAAAATAAATTCATTTCTTCCGGTTTATGACAGACAAAGCGCCAATCATAATGACACAACGCTAGTTTCGACAGAACGCGTCCCCACTTACGCCGAACTAAGGCGCACAACACCTACATAGCCTGTTTCTCTTCTAACAGCGATAAAGAACCCGTGCGTTTATTAAATCTTGTGCGATAACAACATCTCTTATCGCAAATGACCAGATGTGCCTACGTTTAAAACATCTTAACTGAGTTGAATGAATTACAATATTAACAACGAATCAAAAATTAAAAAAAAAACTACTCATACATTATTTTAGGTGTTTAAATCGAAATGAGGTCTACTAGATATTGTTTACTCAACAATACTCTGTGGTATGTCCTTTTGACGTCTTGATTTCTACTTTTTACCGATTATGATCTATATTTCTCGATTGTGACGATAGTAGTGGCAGGATTTAATTTTTAGCGCATTTTTTAAGAATTAAAAAAATGTGCTATTGTTTGCGTTTTGTCCGTCCGTCCGTCCGTCCGGACCCACTTCTGCCGTTTCGAACTACTTCTAGGGGAATGGTCCTAGAATCCTGCTGGAATGTTTTGTAGTAGGTAGCCTATACCTTGAAGGTGTGCCAGACGGCCATCAAATTTCGCTGTCTAAAAGGCCCCCCTTTACTTTAGAAAATGGGGGGGGGGCACATGTTCTACCCTTTTCGAGATCAGTGAGCGATGGGGCCGGGGGGGGGGGGGGGGGTTAAACACTAATTTTATCTCTCATTGTATTCTAATTAAAGGTCTCAACAAAAGGAACCGTTTTCTACCAACTACTCCCCTTCTTTCTGTCCTCTTATCAAACTACGAGGTGCGGGGAGGGGGGAGGGGAGAGTGGAACTAGTTTTATCCTTCATGGTATTCTAATGAAAGTTCTCAACGAAAGGAATTAATTTCTACCAACCATAGCCCTCCTCCTCGACCTCTTATCGTGATCGGGTACATTCCCTTATACCTCAAGAACGGATTGTCGGAAGAGGGTACTCACAAAGGGCGATTGAGACGTCTGCAACAAATATATCCATGGGTGAAACAAAAGCTATTTCGGTAAAAAAAATGCGCTTTATCTGCACAAGGGTTGGGCATTTTTACTTGTTTTGGTTGTGGTACGTGGGCGAGTGGTCCTGAAATACAGTCCTGGATGTTTGAATGCATTAAATTTCGTTCTGATCGGTTCAGCCGTTTAAATGGAAATGAGAGTACAGACGGACCGACAGACCGTCCGACCGAGACAGATCGACATCATTGAGATTTTGTTTGATTCGGATTCCTGGTGCTTTAAAGCGTGTATTTTCGTAAAAAAAGTGGGGGGGGCATTTTTTACCCCAATGCAATATTTCCCTTACTAATTGGCGGGCGCTGTTCTAAGTCGTGATTTGTTCAGATCACAGGAAACATTTTTTTTATTTTGCAGTAGTCATATTGTACGGGAATGACCGACACCAAATTGATTTATGGCCGTCAAGCGATCTCATTGGTTGTGAACAATTAATTTATTGGTGGAAAAGGTTTACTTCACAGTATGGGTGTCAATAAAAAAGAGGTTGCTCGAGACAACCGTTAAACAGAATCAATCAGTGCAATTAAGCCGATGACCTGTAAATTTTCGTAGGGTGGTTTTATATTTCTGTGGCAATTTCGCGTTGAGCTGCGAGCGAAGTTCAGTCAACCACCTCGAGATTACTGCGGGGTGTTTTTTTTGTAAAAAGAAAATTCTCGTCTAGAAGAAAAACAGGGTTAAGAAAACTACCTGTAAAATTAGCGAAGAGCAATTTAACGTATTTCCTTTATGGAAATTAATCGCATGAAAATGCGGATTAAAGTTTTTGGTGACCCTCATTTATATGCGATCGTTGACGGTTTAGAAACTATTACGCTAAATACGAGCAATAGCAAAAGTTTTAACCTGCAAAATTGTGAATACGGACTGCAGCGTAAAATTAATCGCGCGAAATTAAATTCTGACATAGTGATATTTACAGATGAATGAATGGTGAAATAGAGCCGTATTTGGACCATTTAAGGTTTGTCATCACCTGGCGCCGACCTTGGAAAGTAGGTAGGTCAAGGTGACATTTAAAAATCACCTGCAACGTGGCGATGACCTTGCCAATAGGTCAGATGAACTCGCCCCATCCCCCGAACGCACTTCTAGTGTTAACCTTGAAACGTTGGTGACCTTGGAAGTCAGAAAAACTCGCTCGTTTCCAAAGGTCAACCTCATTTTGTGAGTCAATGACCCCTATTTTTTGCGGTGCCCTATTTTTGTGGTGTAATGTGTAATTTTAAGATTATCGGAGTTCGATGACCTAATTTTATGCGGTGTCATTTCATTTTCAAGGCCATCAGAGGGTTTATCTTCAAGGTTATCAAGATTCATTGACCTCCATTGCGGTGTCGTATTTCATTTTCAACGATTGAATTTGAAATCACACGCGGATTTGGTGGTAATTTTTATCTCGCGGCTCGACCCGAATCCCCCGCGGTATAAGCTGAATTCTTAAAACAAACTAAAATCCGACCTGCACTAACTTACAGGTGGTTGCCTTGACTTTGTTAACCGCTCGACGCGAACGTATTTTCGTCCAATCAGATTTCTTAACACATATAAATCAGCAAAAAAACACGCTATACAGCAAGCTTTGTAACGAATGATGTGACCTCATCGCCCCGCTAATTTCATCCTGTTCACGACTTGCCGGTGTGTTAAGCTTTCACACGCTTATCAAAATTCAGGTCCGTATTCCATTACCAGTCGCCCATATACATATTATGTGGGAAACAGTTTGGTTTTAGAAGAAAAAGGGTAGATCATAAATCCAGAGCTGTGACGATATAAAAGCTTAGACTTCTCCCACGCAAGTTGTCAGAAATCCGACGAAATTCTCATCCAGAAACACCCTTTAAGATCCTTAACTTATACATTGAAATATTTTTGTGATGTAATGTGTAATTTTAAAGTTATCAGAGTTCAATGGCCTAATTTTTTGCGGTGTCATATTCCATTTTCAAGGCCATCAGAGGTTTGATTTTCAAGGTTCATTGACCTCCCTTTACGGTGTTATTCTCCATTTTCAAAAAAAACCATTTTTTGTGTTGTCGTATTTCGTTTTCAAGGTTATGAGGGGTAGATTACACCATCGTGGTGGTCTCATATTTCAGTTCATGGTCATTAAAGTCTAATGACTTCTTTTTTGCGGAGTCAAATTTTATATTCAAGGCCATTAGATCTCAATGTCCTGATTCTTGGGGTGTCATCTTTCATTTTCAAAGTCATCAGAGGGCAATTGTTCATTTTTTGAGACGCCATTCCATTGTCAAGGTCACCAGAGTTCAATGACACTCATTTTTTGTGGTGGCATGTTTTATGCTCAAGGTTATCAAAGCTGAAGGACTCTCATTCTTTCACCGTATTTCTATGATGGTGATGTGCATCATCTATGTTTTGAACGTGTAACGGGAGCCCTTAAAAGAGGTTGATTTTTTAGGGCAGCTCAGTTTTGGGGGTTAAGCATTAGGAAATGCCCATACATTTGTATGAGTTTACACTTTTGAAAATAATAACATTGGCGCCTTTATTTTTCTGAGTCAGACAGAGATGTATTTATAGTGGCAGTTGGTTATTGACGGTTGAAAATGACTAGTGAATATTGCAAAAAATTTTGCAGAATGCCTCCTGAGGATTTTAAATAGTTTCCGTCTGCGTCACAGCCAATTAATGGCTTGGGAAAGCTACTGGCGACAGTCTGTCGGCGATAATACTATTGTAATGGAGTTTACGTACCCTAAACAGTCCTGTTAGGATTGCTCATAATGATATCGTACTGGTTTCACTATTGGGCACAAAGATGTTACAGACTTTCAACGTCTGTTGATATGTCTGAAGATAACCAAAGTGGTGTAGGAAGATCTATTGTTCGATTACGGAAAAAGTTTCGTCGAATTGAAAAAGCAAGCAATTGCAGTGCACAGCGAGACCTCTTCTTATTAAAAGTTTCTACTGTCCTAACAGCTACCAAAAGTTTGTCTTCAAACTCAACAAGCCTCATTTTGTCATCAAGATCAGTGTTATTAAGAAGAAGTGATTTCCCTGAAGCGTTCAGCGTTTTTTTTTGTCAGATTTAGTCCACCTAAATATCGCAGATTTGTTACGATCAGATTGATTGGTAATAGTAATTGATAGTAAATAATTAAGATTTTTTAATTTGTTTGTCGAACGTCTGCGTGCGAGGTATGTGTAAAAACTATCTCAAAATTACACCATCGCGGTGGGCTCATATTTCAGTTCATGGTCATTAAAGTCTAATGACTTCTTTTTGCGGTGTCAAATTTTATATTCAAGAGCATTAGATCGCAATGTGCTCATTCTTGGGGTGTCATTATTTCATTTTCAAGGTCATCAGAGGGCAATTGTCCATTTTTTTGCGGTGCCATTCCATTGTAAAGGTCACCAGAGTTCAATGACCCCAATTTTTTAGTGGTTTATGCTCAAAGTTATCAAAGTTCAATGACTATTTTTTGTGACATTTTATTTTCAAGGTCATAAAAAGTAAATGAATTCGTCTTGTTATTTTCTCCAATATTTTGCGTTGCCATATTTCGTTTCCAAGGTTATCAGAGACCGATGACCCAACATTGCGGTGTCATGTTGTATTATCGTGGTCGTCAAAGATTAATGTCCCCAGTGTTGTAGTGTCATATTTCATTTACAAGGTGAACATATAGACAGTTGCAGAGCACTCTCGAACTTCGGCACAACATATAAAACAGAAAGAATGGGTCACATCCGTTTTCACTCCTTATTTCCGGTAACTAATGTACTATCAGATAATCAGATAACGTTCTGGAAAGTTTGCAACACTGCCCCCCTCTTAAAACTATTGCATCCCGGAACACAAGTGACTCTCATTCTTTCACCCTATTTCTATGATGGTGATGTGCATCCTCAATTTTTTTAAACGTGTAACGGGAGCCTTGAAATGGGTTAATTTCGTTAGGGTAGCTCAGTTTTGGGAGTTAAGCATTAGGAAATATACAATAAGATCCCATTAGAGGGTTAGATTACACAACATTTGCATGGGTTTACACTTTTGAAATTAATATCATTGGCGCCTGTATTTTTATGAGTCAGACAGAGATGTTTATAGTGGCAGTTTGTTATTGTGTGTTTTAAAAGTAAAAAATGGAAAGTTACTGGCGACAGTCTGTCGGCAATAGTACTATCTTAATGGGGTTTACGTACCATAAACAGTCCTGTTAGGATTGATCATGATGGTATCGTACTGGTTTCACTATTGGGCGCAAAGATGTTACACATTTTCAAAGGACGCCACGTTGATAAATTTTGGAAAGACTAAAAAAACCTGCGACTATGTATTTTGTGACTGAATTTTCGTATTAAATCCTCTGAAATCGTCCGATATCTTGATACCCTTGACCGCTATCTTGTAGAACCAAATGTTTCACCTGCGTCCCATCGACTGCATCAATCTTACAGATTTTCAAAAAGAGAAAATGAATAGTTTCAATTTTTAAGTGTAAATCTGGTAAGTTTTTTTACAAATAAATACACAGTTGATTACTAGGTTGATTTAGTTTACTTGAATTTGTTCTTCCGTGCTTGTTTTTCTTTTTAGAACTTGTTAGATGCGTAATGTTTTTTTAATTTCATCGCTTTGTAATTGTACATCGTAGATAAGCTGTTACAAGTAGACGCATCTTATTTTAAAAAGGGGGATATCTGGTCGTTGCGATAAGATAGGAGAAATTTACTTAATGTACAAGTATTATCGCCTGTATGGAGGTTTCTCGTTTTAAGTGGGGACGTTTGGCACGTTCCATAATGGCTGGTGTTTATCTAATCTAATGGTGCTTGGCGTGGTTTTTGTGCTAAAGAAGAAGATTATGATGTGGTGGAGGTGGCGGTCCTGGAGACAACGAGGCGTCTGCTGGTTTCGCGACGGTTCAAGGCGTGTGCACTTTTTTACGCTAAATTTTGGGCAGTCAGCCCTATTTGTTTACTTGAAGACCCAGTTCGTAATTTTTATAATTAATTCCAGAAGAAGTTAAGAAAGTGGTGTAAGAAGGTTAACGCCTATTGTTCGATTACGGAAAAAGTTTCGTCGAATTGAAAAAGCAAGCGGTTGTAATGTACAGCGAGATTGGATTATTTAATTACAGTAAATAATTAACATTTTTTAATTTAATTATTTGTCGAACGTCTGCGTGCGAGGTATGTGTAAAAACAAACTCAGAAATGCTCTTTTTCCCACCAGAATTTTTATTTCAATTTCGCTTATGTATTGCGGAATAAATTTTTGTTTTTGTCAAATTAACTGTGTTCACTCTAACCCATTGTGCGACCCGGATAGAGTTTTCATGTTAGATTTTTTTTGGTGCCCAACAATTATGTTCGGTTATTCCAAATTTGTTGTAGATCATTCTCCAATTTCTTCGATTCTTTGGAATGTAGAGATGCAACATTTTGATTTAGTTGGGATAAGAAAGAAAAGGATACAGTGGAAATGATTACAAAAGAAAATGTGATTGCGTCTGCCCAAATATCGTATTCGAAAGCGAACGACAATTATCTCGGAGGTTAGTCCCAAAAGCTTTTATACATTTAGGGCATGTTTTTGTCAGGTTTATTGATTGATTTTGTCATATAAATTTGTTTTGCCTCTAAATAGAAAGCTTTGTGTTTAACCGAGCTCAAATTAAGACCTAGATAAGAGTTCTCACGATAAATTTTTAGATTGAATTTGAAATCACACACGATTCGAATTTCCTAACGGCTCTCTACGAGATTGGTCTTGCGATTCGGTGGTAACTTTTATCTCGCGGCCCGACACGAATCTCCCGCGGTTCAAGCTGAATTCTTAACATAAACTAAAATCCTAACTTGCAGGTGGTTGACTTACTTTGTTAACCGCTCGACGCGAACGCTACCGTGATTCAACGCGCATTTCTCCGCTGTTCTCTGCCAACAACCCAATTCCCACCAATTTTCTTGTTTAATTGGCACCCATTCCGTGGCTCAAAAACCTTGTGAACCAATCACAACTAATATTTCTGTCCAATGAGATACCTTAACGCAAATAAATCAGCCAAAAAACAAGCTTTGTAACAACTGATGTGGCCTCATCGCTCTGCTAATTTCATCCTGTCCCACGATTTCCCGGCGCGTTAAGCTTTCACACGCATATCAAAAGTCAGGTTCGTAGTCCAGGACCAGTCGCCCATATACTCGTACATATGAGGGGAGCAGTTTGGTTTTAGAAAAAAATGGGTGGACCAGTAATCCTGGAACTGTGAAGATATAAAGGCTTTAGCTTAAAGAGGTGTGAGTAACGGTGACTATCTTCATCTTCTTCAGAGCAAGTCTTCAGAAATCCGACGAAATTGTCATCTAGAAACACCCGTTAAGATCCTTAACTTATACATCGAAATTCTTCCAAAGCGCAATGAATTTTGATCGATTACGACGAAAGTGAAAGAACGCTACCTACCGAATGACGTTCTCTTCTTCCTAGTGGATGGAATTCCTCAAGTGAATAAAGCTAAAGTTAATTTGATTGTTCGATAGCAGACTCCTTCGGTTTCATGACTTAATGCTATTATTTCTTTAAACTCCTAATTGCGAATGTTGTAAATGGAAAATGTTAACCTATCCGCAAGAGTTAGAGCGAACAAGTAGAAAACCTATTAACGATGAAACGGAGGCATGCGCTTGTAAATCTCTTCAAATATAACCGCATTAAGCGTTTAATGATCGTCTTGTAAAACCAGAGTTCTTCTTTGTTTTTTTTTCGAAAGAGAAAACCGGACATATGTACACAGCGCGACGGGAACGCGATTAATTTGGAAGTGTCACACGGAATCCGCTACCAACCCACCCACAAAAAGAGGCGAACAAACCATTTTTTATGCGTTTACGGAAGCGTCGACGGATATTACGCGAACGCGATCGTTGTAACTT
The DNA here is from genome assembly GCF_008802855.1 of Photinus pyralis. Classification (NCBI taxonomy): domain Eukaryota; kingdom Metazoa; phylum Arthropoda; class Insecta; order Coleoptera; family Lampyridae; genus Photinus; species Photinus pyralis. Next base: position 16,008,932 of record NW_022170878.1, read on the forward strand.
ATTTAAATATCGACGGCTTCCTGCCACGGTTACACAGTTATGCTAAGTTTATCTGGGTCCATTAATAACGAGTTTCTGTATTCCGAAGACAGATTCCTATTAATCCTGTATATTCGCCTTGATACGAACTGCCCAAGTCCATTACCTAAGTATAAGTGAAATACTTTGCTTATTAGTTACAAATACTTTAGATACCGTTTATTACGAGGCGTAATTATACTGTCACTTATAATTAATCGAATTACGTTTAAAATTCAATACTTTTGTTCGCTTTATTGGTTTCATTATGGTTTAAAAATTAGATGTCTAAAGGTTCAATCGCAGAGTCATTTATTATACTTTCTTGTGGCCTCGAAGGACCAAATGTTGGGCGAGTGCAGCCTTCCGTCCGTCATTTACCAAATATGCTGAATACTAAAACAAATTCATTATAATTGTATCGAAAAAATACCAATATAACGTTTAATGGACGTCACGTGTACGTATACATTTCGAGGTACATCAAACGTCCATCGAAAGTCGTATGTCGTATTCAAACCTCAAATTTTGCATTTCGAGTTCCGAATCTTAAGCCTTGCATCTGTAATCTCGAATTCTAGATCTCAAATGTTGGGTCTTCGAATCTCGAGTCTTAAATCTCAGGTTTCGAACCTTGGAACTTAAATCCTGACTTCCGAATCCGGAATCGCGAATTGATTGCTAAGATTTCGAGTCCTGAAAATTGAATGTTGAATCCTACAACCCGATTCGTGAACTGTGTTGAATTCTAAATTCCAAATTCGTAAACCCTAATCCTGAGTCTCGATTTAAGAATTACGAGTACTGAATGTTGTAAATCCTGGATCCGTAATATCAAATCTTGAACCTCGAACCTCTAGTCTCGGATTTCCAATTTCTAATCTCGAATATTGAATCTTGAGAGTTGAATACCTGGTTGAATATTAAATCTTTGAATAATATTGAATCCTTGAACGTTAGTCTTTGAATGTTGGACTTCTTGACTTTTGAACCCTTTGAACCTTGCGTCTTGGATCTAAGATTTAGATCTCCCCTTCTCGATTCTTGAGTCTTGAATTTCAGATGCCTAATTTTGGAAATTTCTTGGGCGCTGACATACGAAATTAAACATTCCAGGTTCGAGGTTCAAAGTGCAATACTAAAAATCCAATATTCAAAGAGCATAATCTAGAATTCGCGGCGCTAAGATTCTAAAGGCTAAGGTTGCATGGTCAGCGTTCAAGGTTACGGATTCGAGAGAAAGAATCGGATTCACGATTCCCCATTTCTATTTCCAATCCAATTTTAGACTCACAGCCCTGAGTTTCAAGTTCTAAGGAAGTGATTTCACTGAAATTACAAGCTCAAGATTCCATAATCGGATTTATGGCTCATTGGTAGAGCATTGGGTTATAAATCCGGAGGTCGGGTGTTCGAACCTAGGTTGAGGTGAATTTTTCATCTGTGACAGAGATGGGAATTACCTTAGACCAGTTTCGAGCATTCTGCCGGCTACTCCGAATTAGGTTTTGCTGCAGTTTTTCTAATTCGTAAGGTAAATACCGGAGTAGTATAGACCAACTTAAGACCTTCTGCAGATGCACCTCTAAATAGCATTATGCGGGTCACTCTGTAATTGGGCGCATGCCTGTTGAGGGCCCAAAACAAGAGAGGGATAATAATAAATAATAAATAATAAATAATAAATAATAAATAATAAATAATAAATAATAAATAATAAATAATAAATAATAAATAATAAATAATAAATAATAAATAATAAATAATAAATAATAAATAATAAATAATAAATAATAAATAATAAATAATAAATAATAAATAATAATCAAGGAAGAAGTATTGAGATTCAAGATCCGAGATTCAATATTTGAGGTCGAATGTTCCTAGACTTGAGAAATTCAAAATTCAAAATCCGAAATTCGAAATTCAACGTTCAAAGTCAAAGTTCAAAGTTCAAAGTTCAAAATTCCAAATTTTAAGACTGATTTGAAACCCGCTATTCACGTTTTAGGGCCGAATCCTAATGTCAAATCAAGGGTCAAGATTCGATCATTAAGTTCTAAATTACGGAACAAAGTTCAAAATAAAAAAAAACTTCAATTTAAATTTTAAACATCAGAATTCAAGGTCTGAGATTCTATATTTGAGGTGTAAGATTTCAGTTGCTAGAATTGGGATTCTAGATGTTCAATAGAGAAATCAGGAATGAGAATCAAGGTGTGAGCTTCGATTTTCAGGATGCGAGATTTGCATCTGCTAAGTTCAAAGTTCTAAAGTCGAAGGTTGAATGGTCAACGTTCAAGGTTACGGATTCGAGAGAAAGAATTGAATTCACGATTCACGATTTCCATTTCCAATCCAATTTTAGACCCAAAGCCCTGAGTTTCAAGTTCCAGGGAAGTGATTTCAGTGAAATTTCAAGCTCAAGATTCCATAATCAAGAAAGAAGTATTGAGACTCAAGATCCGAGATTCAATATTTGAGGTCAGCTGTTCCGAGACTCGAGAAATTCAAAATTCGACATTCGAAATTCGAAATTCGAAGTTCAACGTTCAACGTTCAATGTTCAAAGTTCAAAGCTCAAAGTTCAATTTTCAAAATTCAAAATTCAATATCTTAAAACTGAGAATTGAAACCCGCGATTCAGGTTTTAGGGCCGAATGCTAAGGTCAAATCAAAAGTCAAGGTTCGATCTATAAGTTTTAAATTACACGGAACAAAGGTCAAAATCAAACAAGGTTAAATTTAAAAGTTTAAAGCTCAGAATTCAAGGTCTGAGATCCTATATGTGAGGTGTAAGATTTCTTGGGATTCATTATTGTCAATTCAGAAATCAGAAATGAGAATCAAGGTATGAGCTTCGATTTTCAGGATGCGAGATTTGCCTTTGCTAAGTTCAAAGTTCTAAAGTCTAAGGTTGAATGGTCAACGTTCAAGGTTACGAATTCGAGAGAAAGAATTGAATTCACGATTCACGACTTCTATTTCCAAGCTAATTTTAGACCCAAAGCCCTGAGTTTCAAGTTCCAGGGAAGTAATTTCAGTGAAATTTCAAACTCAAGATTCCATAATCAGGAAAGTAGTATTGAGATTCAAGATCCGAGATTCAATATTTGAGGGCGAATGTTCCGAGACTTGAGAAATTCAAAATTCGAAATTCAAAATTCAAAATCCGAAATTCGACATTCGAAGTTCAACGTTCAAAGTTCAACGTTCAAAGTTCAAAGTTCAAAGTTCAAAATTCCAAATTTTAAAACTGAGAATTCAAACCCGCTATTCAGGTTTTAGGGCCGAATCCTAAAGTCAAATCAAGGGTCAAAGTTCCACCATTAAGTTCTAAATTACGGAACAAAGTTCAAAATAAAAAAAGCTTAAATTTAAAAGTTTAAAGCTCAGAATTCAGCGTCTGAGATTCTGTACATTGGAGCTGTAAGATTTCAGGTACCAGGATTGGGATTCAAGATTCTCAATTGAGAAATCAGGAATGAGAATCAAGGTGTGAGCTTCGATTTTCAGGATGCGAGATTTGCCTTTGCTAAGTTCAAAGTTCTAAAGTCTAAGGTTGAATGGTCAACGTTCAAGGTTACGGATTCGAGAGAAAGAATTGAATTCACGATTCACGATTTCTATTTCCAATCTAATTTTAGACTCAAAACCCTGAGTTTCAAGTTCCAGGGAAGTGATTTCAGTGAAATTTCAAGCCCAATAGTCCATAATCAAGAAAGAAGTATTGAGACTCAAGATCCGAGATTCAATATTTGAGGTCAGCTGTTCCGAGACTCGAGAAATTCAAAATTCGAAATTCAAAGTTCAACGTTCAAAGTTCAAAGTTCAAAGCTCAAAGTTCAATGTTCAAATTTCAAAATTCAAAATTAAAAATCTTAAAAGTGAGAATTGAAACCCGCGATTCAGGTTTTAGGGCCTAATGCTAAGGTCAAATCAAAGGCCAAGGTTGGATCTATGTGTTAAATTACACAGAACAGAGTTCAAAATCAAAAAAGCTTAAATCTAAAAGTTTAAAGCTCAGGACTCAAGGTCTGAGTTTCCATATTTGAGGTGTAAGATTTCAGGTACCAGAATTGGGATTCAAGATGCTCAATCTGATATTCGAGATTAGAGATTCAGGATTCAAAACGCAAGTTCCAAAATCCGAGATCCAAGATTTAAAGGTTTCGAGGATTGATGGCTAAAGTTTGAGTTTCGTGGTTTGATTCCGGTAAGTCCAAGACTCGCTCAACTAAAGGTTGAAGGCTGCACAGTTTAAAATCCAAGGTTCAAAGCACAAATTCAAGGTTCAAGGTGTGAGATTGGAGGCTAAAGGTTTTTAATGCGAGGTACGATCACTCAAGTTTTAAGAAATTGTGGTTGTTCAATTTCCAAGATTACCAATAAATGAATATTGGAAATCCAAAATGCAATATCCAAGACTAGAAATTCAAGGTTAGAGTTTCAAAAGTGGAGTTTCGGTATTGGAGGTCAAAAGTTTAAGGCATCTTGAAACTTGAAACTTGAATCTTGAACCTTGACTTTGAACCTTAAATCTTGAATCTTGAACATTGAATCTCTGGAATCTTGAATTTCTTGAATCTTGAATCTTGAATCTTAAACCTTGAATATTGAACCCTCGCGTCTTAGATCATGAATCCTGAATATAAAATTTTGAATACTGGATCGTAGAATGTAGATCGTGGAACTTTCCTCTTGTAATTTGTGTCTTAAGCTTGTGTCTTGAGTCCAATCCAGAACCTTGACTTCCGAATTTCTAATCCCAGAACCGAAGCTCTGAACCAGGAACCTTCACTCTCAAATTCTGAAGCGCTGAATCTTAAACTTTTGCATCCGGAAAAATGGATTACCATTGATTCTTGTACTTGTACTTGAGTTTGAAACTAGGATAGTATAGTTTGAATCTTGAATCTTGGATCTTGACTCTTGAATTTTGAATTTTGAATCTTGAATCGTGAATTTTGAATCTTGAATCTTGAATCTTGAATCTCGAATCATGAATCTCGAAACCCGAATCTTGAAACATAGATCTTAAAATCCGAATTCTGAATCATTAATTGCAAAACCCAAATCTCGAATCGTGAATTGTAAACCACGAACCATGAATCGTGGATTCAATTTTGTAACCTGAATCTTAAGTTATCCTGCATCCTGAGTTTAAGGATAACGTTAAAGCTTCAGAGATCAAAAGTCAAGGAACAACACTCAAGGTTCAAAGTTTTTATTTGACAGTTCGAGGTTCAAAATGCGTGGTTCAATTGACAAGTTTCAGGATTCATTGTTCCAGGTGGAATGTTCAAGGCTGACATCAAAGAATTAGGATTTTGGGGTCTGGGACCTAATCCGAAGTTTAAGATTCGAGATCTGATATCCGATATTCGAAATTTAAAAATGCAAGTTTAAGATACCTTAAGATACCAATTTTGGAATGAAAGGTTCTAATTCAAAAAGGCGAATTCTTTCAAGTTCAAGATTCATACTTTCAATCTAAAGATTCAAAGCTCACTGGAGATTCAAAAATCAAGGTTTAATTTCTGCAGTTAAAGGTTAAAGGATCAACAAGATCTAAAGGTTCATTTTTTTAGTTTACGCTTCATGTTCCAACATTCAAGGTTCTGATATAACGTTCAAGGGCGACCATGCAAGATTCAAGGGTCAAATTGACTTCCAAGCTTAGGGGGGTAAAGATTGAAACCTTAAAGCTCACAATTCAAGTTCAATCCTTTTCTGAGATTCAAAAGCCAAGGCTCGAGATTTGAGGTTTATGACCCAGGGTACTCGGTTTTCAAAGATTAATTATTCACGATTCGCGATTCGAGGTTCAAGGTTCAAAGTTCAAAGCTCAAAGTTCAAAGTGTTAGTTTCAAGGTTCAAACTTTAATGTTCAAGGGTAAAGTTCCCAAGCTCAAGTTTTAATCAATATTCACTTTTTCAAGTACAACTGTGAAGGATCGAGATTAGAATATATTCAAGAAGCCTTGGGTCAGGGGCGTTGGGTTCCACGTGTCTGTTTGGGGTTTGCAAGTGCTGTCCAGCTCCCGACATTTGGAGTTCGGGATGTACCTAATGTTCAAGATCCAAAATCAATTCAGGATATACTATTTATAATTTAAAATTTAATGTTCAACATTCAGAACTCAAGTGTCAACATTCACGATCTGAAGTTTGAACTTATTAGCGCATTTTTTTAGGAATTAAAAAAAGATGTGATATTGTATTTGTTCGAAGATGTCCCAGCCAGACGGCCATCACATTTCTCGGTCTTAAGAGCCCCCTCCCCCCCCCATAAATTATTTCCTTAGATGCTGTTTTTGAAAGTAAAACGTGCATAACTTTTTACATGTGATAACCAATTGGTCTCAGATTTTGCATACACAATCCCTTAGTGGTTCCATGTAAAACTTGAAAATTGGGGGGGGGGGGCACGACATATAGTATTCTAATGAAAGGTCTCGTCGAAATGAATTGCTTTCTACAAACTAAAACTTTCCTACACGACTCCTTTTCAAGATCAGTAGGTGGAGAGGGTAGGGGGAAGGGGATTTCCCTTAAGAGCCCCCTCCCCCCCCCCCATAAATTATTTCCTGAGATGCTGTTTTTGAAAGTAAAACGTGCATAACTTTTTACATGTGATAACCAATTGGTCTCAGATTTTGCATACACAATCCCTTAGTGGTTCCATGTAAAACTTGAAAATTGGGGGGGGGGGGCACGACATATAGTATTCTAATGAAAGGTCTCGTCGAAATGAATTGCTTTCTACAAACTAAAACTTTCCTACACGACTCCTTTTCAAGATCAGTAGGTGGAGAGGGTAGGGGGAAGGGGATTTCCCTTCTCTTTGTCTGTCTTCATTGTCATCATCTTCTCTCCCTTTCTTTGCTTTCTCGTTCTTCTTTCTTTTATGACCTGTATCTTCGTATATCCGCGTATGCAGCTTCCTGTTTATTTTGGTCTCCTTCCTCGTTTTTCTTGTTTTTTTCATTCCTCACCTTAATCTTCCGCTTATTTAGTTTCTTCAAATTCTTTCGTTACATTTGCTCCCTGCTGCTGCTTACTTTTTCCGTTTTCTTCATATCTCTCATTATCTTCCTTTATCGTCACCATCTTTGTCTTCTTCCTTCGTTTACTCTTATGCTCTTTTTGATCTTTGCCATCTTCGTCGCTTTCTCTGCTTCTCGTTTTCCCTTCATCGTGCATATAATCTTCATCTTCTTCATCACCATGATCACTTGCTGAGGATTTTAACTTTCTTTTTCCCCAACTTCATCGCTCCTTTGCCGCGCCTATCATCTTCATCTTCACCTTCCTCATCACGGTCGCTTCCGGAGGATTTTTCTGCTGCACAGCTTGCGTTTTCCATTCCTCCTTTTCCTTATCATGTTCGATCTCATCATCTCTTCTTCTGCTTCATAGTCTACTTTGTCGCCTCCGTCTCCACCTGCTTCGTCTTGTTCACCTTTTTTGTCCTTTTTATCTTCTTCTTCACCTCAATATTCTATGCATTTTCCACGCTTCTCAATCTTCAATTGTTTTTATTTTCTTTTCCTTTTTAGCTCCATCGTATTCTTACCTACTCATATTGTTCTCCATCTTGCGGTTCTTTATCATTTTCGCCTCGCTTTAGGAGGGGAAGAGGGGGGGGGGGTTGTTATCTTTCATGGTACTCTAATTAAAGGTCTCAAAGAAAGGAACTAATTTCAACCAACCATAATCCTCCTTCACGACCCTCAAGAGCGGATTGTCGAAGAAGGTGCCTACTTCCCAAAGGCGATTGGAACGCATGGTAGAAATAGGTATACCTACCCATTGTGGTGATGAAAAAACTTGCAGTGCGAGTATCTCAAGATTTGAATGGCGGAGTAGAGTAGTCCCAAAGGGTTATTGAAACTTCTGGAATAGAGGCATATTATCTAATGGTAGGGTCAAAATGAATATGTCGAGAACAGTGTGTCGGAAGATGCGATTAGGGCGTTGGAGGCAACTACAATTTGTAGTTGTTCTTCAGCTGTTTTCTCGATATAAAACTTCATGTTCAGAGTTTTTGCGAATGATTTAAACAACAAAATGGCGCTAAAAACTGGAATGCGTTCGATTAATCCTTATGAAGACGGTTCCCAGGTTAATGCAGTGGGAACTGCACTCACGTGTGCGGTAAATTAATAAAAATGATTAACACGTATCTATATTTTATATTTACAAGACGTTGTCGTGTACTTTGAGTATTTAACTACTTAAAATGATGTACATGAGTGCATTGTGCACTTCGTTAGTTAATTGGCTATCCATTTAGCTCGCCGTTACAAGTCCCGAATTCCAATTACCCAAACAACTAAAGCACGCGTTCGGCCTCTATAAATAAAATCACTCGGTTATTAAAAAGATCGTCACGTGGCACGATTCCAGCAGTTCGACCAAACACTTCCGGCAAAAATTTCACCTCCTCGCGAGATAAACTCATCATCGTTAAAGCGGGATCGCGTCCAAGTAAGCAAGACGTTAAGGACGACAAAGTTACGCGGATGAATGATGCGACAACTCAAATAAAATAATTACAGACCTGCCCGTACAATAAATTATAAATTTATTAATATTATAGAACCGGCTGAGGTTGGGAACCGCTCAGGGGAAGGTTTTTTCGCAAATTGTAGGTACATAGTAGCAATTATTTGATGTGCAATTTACCAGCTATAATTTATTTGCGTCTCGTGTATTTAAATTTTATTAAGTGGGTTGTTATATAGATTTAAGCTTAGGCTGGCATTGCGGCGACTAACTAGCATACCAAAGTACCAGGAAGTCGCGGTACCGGTGCATCGCCCGCATTTATATACCCATTTTTTGATAAAACAACACTCATTGGTATGCTACGAAAAATTTTTAGCCTGCAAACAATGTTAACGCAATATCATTCTGTAGAACTGCACTTTCCACCTACGTTTCCTTCTCTACAGCTCTTATTACATAGGCCACGTCCTATACCAGGGCTGTTCTCGTCAATCAAACTGCACGTGCATTCACATTCACAGCCAAAACTCACTTTTGGCTCAGCGACGTATACGTCTGGTTAATTTCCCATTGCGAGTACCCTCTTCCGACAACAGCTCGCTAGTGTAAATAATCCTCTAAATAGCCCCAATAGTTTCAATAAGTTTCAACGGCATCAACGGTTTCAATAGTATCAGCAGTGTGTCTGAAAGTTCGGAACCTCGGTGCTAAATGTACCACATCACAACAACTTACCCGCAATGTCTTCAACTTGGAGCCCTTCGAAAATGATGTACGTTAACCTTGGAAATAGACTGGAGTAGTAATACTCTAATTCACAGTAAAATGACATTACGACAAATAAGTCTCTTAAATGTAGATCTCGATCAAGAAGTCTAATCAGATAAAGAACCAAATTTACTTCGTGTAATTAGTACTCGATCACAAGTGCAAAGTAAATTTTAATTAAATGAATGTAAAAATTCAGCGTTAACTAATTTCGGTTAAATCATTGGTTATGCTGTTATTGATGTCGTACATGTTATCTAATATAGTTCTTCACAAAATGTCGGCAGGATGTCATGAACGGACAGTTTTCCTTTTCGAAACCTTCCAATTGTCCTCAGTACACAATTTACAGTGAGAGCAATACGAGTCTCACTGACGAGGCCAGACCCAGTTGACGTCCTCTAAAAGTTAACCCATCAAGGTCCGCTCTCCTTCTATTCGAAAATGGAATAACTTCGGATTTTTTCGGGTTAACGGAGACAAAACGGAGAGACCATGGCTACTGCACCACCTGCCCACCTGTTCAAGAGCCCTCTGCATGAGCCCTTTCACGGTGTTTGGAAACTTTCCAATTATGATGATCGCCAAATCGTCCCGCGTACCCCTGTGAGGTTTTGCCCCGTAAGGATCTTACGAAGTTTTTGACCTTCAGGAAGACCCCCATGTTACAAAAGAAGGTCCTCCATGATCCTCGTTTAGACCTTCGCTTCCCAATTCACAAGCAGCTTCGTTTGCATGGTTCCATTAAAGAGAACCTCCTTACGAACATTTTCTAGGTCTGAGTTCGACCAGGGTGTTCTCTCCGTTCCTCAAAAGGTCTGCAGTTTGTAGCTGTCCTCATACGCCACTGTTATGACTGAAGGTTACCTTGTCCATCACTGATGTACTAGGTTCCCCACTTCCCTTGTGGTGCCGACGATTCCCACCACTGATCGAATCCAACAACCGCCACACAACCCAAAATCACTTGGGGGTCACTATCGAGGTGAGCCCCTTCCGTCGCAACAGAACTGGGCCCCAGGTTCAACAGTCTCAACAATCTCAAATATACAACAGCCTCAACAATCACCAGTCTCAACCTAGGGGGAAACAACTTTGAATTTTCGTGTACACCCCTCTGAATTAATTTGAATTAACGTGAATTAATTTGAATTAGCCTGAATTAATTAGAATTAATGTGAATTAATTAGAATTAATGTGAATTAATTACAATTAATGTGACTTAATCTGAATTAACGTGAATTAATTTGAATTAATGTGAATTTATTTATTCATGTTCATGTTAGGGTGCAAAACACACAATTGTCAAAAAAATTTTACATGTAAAAGTGTATATAACATAACAAGTCAAAATTAATTTGAATTAGCGTAAATTAACATGAATTAACATAAATTAATTTGAATGTGAATGTTTGGTGTACACCAAAAATGGTACTTGTTCCCCTTAAGAAAAATTCGTTTCTAAAAAATCATCGATTCCTGAAAAAATTGCCCTTATAAATCCCCAGAAAATTCGCTTCAGAAAATTTTGTTGCGCTTAAAAATTCGCCCTTGGAATGTTTCATCCCTAAAGGCTTGTTCCCGGGAAAGTTTCTCACTGGTGATATTCGCTATAGAAAAATTCTCATCCTGAAAGTATAGCCTCGAAAAAATCGCTATTGTGTTTGATCTTGAAAGACTTGTTCCCGGAAAATTTCAAAATTCCCTATGGAAAAATTCGCTTCGGGAAAATGTAGGCTTGAAAAAGTCGCCTTGGGGATATGCGCACCGGAAAATTCTTTCCTGGAATAATTGTATAACAAATTTTTGACCTGGAAATTTAAACACGAAAAAATCGTTTTTGGAAAACTTTTCCCTGGAAAAATTTGCCCCCAGAAAATTTAGTCTCGAAAAAATCTCCGTTGGAACATTTGAACCACAAACACTCGTCCTGACAAAATTTGCCCCGGAAAATTCGTTTCTCAAAAATCGCCGATTCCTGTAAAAAATCGCCCTTAGAAATCTCCTGAAAATTCGCTAGGAAAAATCGCTCTCATGAAAAAAGGCTCGTAAAAATCTACCTTCGCTAGAATACTTGCGTGGATAATTCCAGAAAAGTTGATGCGCTCTAAAAATCGCTCCTGGAATATTTGACCCCTAAAAACTTGCCCTCCGAAAAAAATATACGAGACAAATTCGCTATGAAAAAATCGCCTTTTTAACATGGTTCCGTGCTTCAACCCGTAAATTCATACAGGAAATATTCGCCTCTATGAATTTTCCTCCCGTAATATTTGCGTGAAAATTTCACCCCCAACAATTTTCGGGAGGGTTCTTCCTGGAAAACATCTTTCCTAAAACTCCCAAAAACTACAAGGAAAATTGTTCTGGGAAAATTCGCCTATGGAAAAATTCTCTTCCGAAAATTTTGCGGAAAATGTAGGCTTCCAAAATTGCCCTTGAAACATTCGTCCAGAAAAGGAAATTCGTCTACAGAAAATGTTGAAAAAATCATCTTTCGAATATTTGGTCCACAAAAAATCGTCAAAGAAAAATTTGCGTTGGAAGTTGACGCCCTGGAATACTCGCTTAAAAAACTCGCCCCGGAAACTGGCGTGGAAAACTTGTCTTCAGAAACGTAAAAAGATCGCCCTTGAAATATTTGACCCACAAAAATTGTCCCCTCAAAATTCGTCTTGGGGAATATTTGTCGTGGAAAAATTCATTTCCAGAAAATTCGCGTACGGAAAATTTAGCCTCCAACAAAATAGGCCTTGGAATATTTGACACTTAAAATCTCGTCTCCGAAAAATTCGCTCTGGGGAAATTCTCTATGGAAAAATTCTCGTCTTGAAAATTTAAGATGAATAAAATCGCTCTTGGAAAATGTTTCCCTGCTATACTTGTGTAAAAAATTTGTCCCCAGAAAAAATCCACCATTGAAATATTTTACTCGCAAACCCTAGTCCTGGTCAAAATTTGCCTTGGAAAAATTCTAGATGGAAACAACATTGAATGTTTGGTGTACTGTACACCCCTCTGTGTTAATTTGAACTAACGTGATTTAACGTGAATTAATTAGAATTAACGTGAATTAATTAGAATTAATGTGAATTAATTAGAATTAATGTGAATTAATTAGAATTAATGTGAATTAATTAGAATTAATGTGAATTAATCAGAATTAACGAAAATTAATTTGAATGAACGTGATTCAATTTGAATTAACGTAAATTAATTGATTTAACGTGAAAAAATTCGAATTAACGTGAATTAATTTGAAATGTGAATAAACGTGAATTATTTTTAATTAAAGTGAACTAGTTTGAATTTTTGATGTACACCAAAAATGGTCCTTGTTTCCCCCTAGGTCTCAACAATGTCAACAGCCCCAACAATCACAACAGTCTCAACAGTCTCAACAGTCCCAACGTCTCAACATTTTCAACGGTCTCAACGATCTCAACAATCTTAACAGTCCCAACAGTTTCAACAGTCTCAACAGTTCCAACATTCTCAGCAGATTCAACAGTCACAACAATCTCCAAATTCACATAGCCTCAACAATCACCAGTCTCAACAGCCCCAACAATCACAACAGTCTTAACAGTGTCCACATTCTCAACAGTCTCAACAGTTTCAACAGTCTCAACAGTCCCACAGTTTCAACAGTCTCAACAGTCCCAACAGTCTAAACATTCTCAACAGTCTCGACAGTCTCGATAGTCTCAACAGTCTCAACAGTCTCAACAGTCTCAGCAGTCTCAACAGTTTCAACAGTCTCAACAGTTTCAACAGTCTCAACAGTCTCAATCGTCTCAATAATCTCAATAGTCTTAACAGTCTCCATATTCCCAATAGTCTCAGCAGTCTTAATTGTCCCAATATTCCCAATAGTATTAATGGTCTCAATGGTCGCAATGGTCTCAATGGTTTCAATGGTCTCAATGGTCTCAATGGTCTGAATGGTCTCAATGGCCTCAATGGTCTATTACCCAAAGTGCACAGACTACTCAAATTACTCACACCACTCAACCTACGCTTACAACATTTTGAGCCAAGGAACAGAAATATATCTGCAAAATGGTATGAGTTTGAACAATTTAAGTAATTTGAGTAGTTTGAGTAGCTTGAGCAGTTTGAGTAATTTGAATAGTTTGAGTAGTTTGGGTAGTTTTAGTAGTTTGAATAGTTTGAATATTTTGAGCATTTGGAGTATTTTGAGTATTTTGAGTATTTTGAGTGTTTTGAGTATTTTGAGTATTTTGAGTATTTTGAGTATTTTGAGTATTTTGAGTATTTTGAGTATTTTGAGTATTTTGAGTAGTTTGAGTATTTTTAGTAGTTTGAGTATTTTGAGTATTTTGAGTAGTTTGAGTAGTTTGAGTAGTTTGAGTAATTTGAGTATTTGGGTATTTTTAGTAGTTTGAGTATTTTGAGTGTTTTGAGTATTTTGAGTATTTTGAGTAGTTTGAGTAGTTTGAGTAGTTTGAGTAGTTTGAGTAGTTTGAGTAGTTTGAGTAGTTTGAGTAATTTTAGTAGTTTGAGTAGTTTGAGGAATTTGAGTAGTTTGGGTATTTTTAGTAGTTTGAGTATTTTGGGTAGTTTGCATGTCTAGGAGGACCAATTTTGGGACATTTCCAACAAGATGGCCAAGTCATACAGCAAACCCCACAACAGTTGGTTCAATTAATCAGGAGTTATGGTCTGTCAGGATCAAGGCCAGGATTTAACCCCATTAGATTTTTGTCTATTTCCCATCTCACACAGTTACCTTCGTTTTTTCGTACTCCTGGAAGTTGTTTATTAAAGATGCAAGAAATTATGCCATAAACCCAGATTTCTTCATTTAAAGGTTTTTAGAAGATATAGTATAATTGAATTCCGTGTCAGTAAAAAAGGCAATAAGGCTGTAATGAGGTGTGTTAAAATTAATTACACCTTAGAAAGTGCACTGGTACTGCGCTTACGTAACTTCACCTCACCATCAACTTTTTCACCATTTCGAATAATAAAGAGAGAGATTAAATGTTCAATGTATAGCAATGTTCATTTAAAACGGAATGATAAATCGTTACACGTCTTGTATTCAAGGTGTTATCAACAAATCGGCAAGAACGCCTACCTTTTTCCCCCGCATGTACGTTGTTTACCCAGCACAACACGCGGACGTGAAAAGCCTTTTTTCAATTCAAAAAATTTATTACGAAATGTTCCAGTTAGCGTACAGATTATTAATGAAGGCTCATGCTGCACTCCCATAATTTACGACAACTAGGAGAAGTGATGCTTTAGGCTGATGTGGGAGATATTAGAAATACAATTACAGGCAATTGAAAATGTTAGAGAGTAATCGTAAATTACGATACAAGTTCATATTTCCTTATTAATAAATCTAAATTTGAAATTTACATATTTCACTTATTCACCGTTAAATTATTGCTCAATCCACGAGCGCAATCTTCACCCGGACCACACGCTCGTAATTAGCGAAATCAACCGTCAAGATGATGGCGATTTAAATATAAACGCAATTGCACTTTGCGGGTGATAGGCCACTGGGTTACTTGTTTTATTCTGCACGATTAAACCGCCGGTCTGCATAATTATACAATTGAGGTGTATTAAAAGTCGCTCTTTATTAGAGTGGATATTGCGAAACTGCTTCAATTTTATTATCGTAGCTTAATTACCTGGTAGGTAATAGCAACTTGCCCATTCTAATTTAAAACGTTTCACTTCTGTCAAGGATTATACCAATCTAGACAATCATTTTATTACTCTCGGCTTCCTCTTTGCCGTATTGTTCAAACGCGACCGAAAATCGAGCGCGGATAAAAATTGTCCCAAAACATAAGGATGGAAATAAAGGACAATGACGTTGGCTTGCGCCCCAAAGGGTTGGAGACCGAGCGTGTTGATGTAGAGGCACTCTTCCGCGTGGCAAGCTGGATGAGAAAGACTGATGAGAAAATAATGGAAGTTATACAAGATAAAAAATCTTCACCTGAAATTGGGATGAGATTGGGCCACCAGGCTGCAGGGCTACGTAAACTGACAAGATGGCACTTATATACGAGGTGGTACGGAAGGTGAACCGATCACCGTCTAGTGAAGGGAATGAGAATGGAAGCACCAGGAGTATCTTCGGGATAGCCAAGGAATAGGACAATTTTTATAGCGACTACGCAGACGTTGTCAAAAGATTCTACATACGATAGTGGGAAGGCTTAATTCTTCACCAACTATACAACCACTCCGCTCAAGCATGCGGATGATTGACTTGAAATTATTTAACCGCTCAACGCGAATGCCCTCGTGGCTTGACGCGCATTGCTTCACAGCTTACCACCAACGACCAATTTTTGACTACTAATTTTTTGGCGCACATCGCACATTCAAAATCTGCTAGCTTCCTTCAGCCAATCCGTAGAAAAACCAAACTGACAGTTCTTCTCAAAACTTACACCATGCTCTTGTTGTGTCCGGCAGTCATACCACGAGTGTCGTTAGGTCACACAGACGGCTGTTGATGCGATCTCAAAGCGTCATTCACGGGCAATTCCTACGCAACTTGACTTACCGAAACAGACGTTTACTTTGCCTAGGTTTGTGCCGGCAGTCGATTTTGATTTGATTGGCACTGGTTTTAAGACTATATTTTGTTCAAAAGTTCTATAATAAGAGCCTAGGTCTATTTTATTTCGATGCGTAGAAAAGCACAATTTTGACACAAATTAATTTATCAAATCAAACTTTGCCCAGACTAGTAGTGCCGAACTCATCTTTTGTTTGCTGGGATTTAAAATAGATCTATTATACACTTTTCAAGCCGATTGTTAGTTCGGCACAAACCTAGGCAGAGTTAAAGTCTGTTTCTGTAGGTCAATTTGTGCCGAACTCATTTTCGGTTCACTTGGCACTGGTTTTAAAACTGTCTTTTGTTTAAAAGTTCAGTAACAGATCTATTTTAACGTGAGAGCAAGAGAATTTTCAGCACAAATTTACTTACCCCAGCAGACCTTCACATTCCCAGATTTGTGCCGTAATCGCATTCTGTTTGATCTACAGTTAACTGTTCAAGAAAAAGTAATAGTTACAAAACAAGTGCCGAGTTAGGCACAAACCTAGGCAGAGTAAAAGTCTGCGGCAGTAGGTCAAATTGCCAAAAGTGCTCTTTGATCGCTACGCATTCTGTTCGTGAACTTTTGAATAACAGGTGGTTCTAAAACCAGTGCCGAGTGAGTCGAAGGCTGATTCAGCACAAACCTAGGCAAAGTAAAAGTCTTCTGCGGTAAGTCAATTTGTGCCGCACCCCCCTTCGGCACACTCGGCACTGGTTTTAAAACCATCTTTTGTTCAAAAGTTCTATTCTAATGCGTATAGCGATCCAATAGCAATTTGGGCACCAATTAACTTACCGTACGAGGCTGTGACTCTGCCTAGGTTTGTGGCGTAATTCGGACGGACGTCGGACTTTTGTTCAAAAAGTCAATAACAGATCCATTTTAATGCGTAAAAATACAAGCACAATTACGGCACAAATTTACTTACCGCACGAGAGTTACTTTGCCTAGGTTTGTGCCAAACTCATCGTCGGCTTACCGCTCACTCGGAACTGACTTGACTTTTTTAATAGTTCAATAATAAATTCATTTTAATGCCTAGCGTGCAAAGGGCAACTTCGGCACAAATTGACTTAAGGTAACAGACGTACTTTGCCTAGGTTTGTGCCGAACTCGCCTTCTGTTTGCTCAGCATCAAGATAGATCTACTGTGAACAT
The DNA here is from genome assembly GCF_008802855.1 of Photinus pyralis. NCBI lineage: Eukaryota > Metazoa > Arthropoda > Insecta > Coleoptera > Lampyridae > Photinus > Photinus pyralis. The sequence goes on from NW_022170878.1 coordinate 16,025,995, forward strand.
TTGAAGCAAAAGTGATTATTCCAAAACCAGTGCCGGAGCCCGAAGGCGAGGTCAGCACAAACCTAGGCAGAGTAAAAGTCTGCTGTGGTAAGTCAATTTGTGCCGAACACATCTTCGGCTCACTCGGCACTGGTTTCAAAACCCTTTTGTTCAAACTTTATATAACAGATCTATTTGCGTAGAAATACAAGCACAATTTCAGCACAAATTTAATTACCGCAGCAGAAATAGTTTGCCTAGGTTTGATCCAAACTTGTTCGTTGCGCTCGGCGGTAATTTTGAAACTATTTTTTGTTCAACAGTTCATTAACAGATCAATTTTAGTGCTTAGTGAACCGAGGGCAAGTTCGGCACAAATTGACTTTCAGCAGCAGAATTTTACTTTGCCTAGGTTCGTGCTGAATTCGTCTTCGATGTAAAAGAGATCTAGTAACAATATTTTAAGCAAACGTGCTTATGCAAAAACCAATCAGGGTAAAAGTCGAAACCAAGGCCGAAGGCTAGTTCGGCACAAACCTAGGCAGAATAAAAGTCTGCTGGGGTAAGACAATTTGTGCCGAATTCATCTTCGGCACACTCGATACTGATGGTTTTAAAACTGTCTTTTGTTAAATAGTGAAATAATATATCTATTTTAATGCCTAGAGATCATACCCTGGCAATTTCGGCCCAAATTGACTTACCGCGGCAGCCTTACTTTGCCTAGGTTTGTGCCGGAATTGTCTTCGGCTCGCTCGGCACTGGTTTTAAAGCTATCTTTTTTACTCTGCCTAGGTTTCTGCCGAACACACCCTCGGCGCATTCGGCAAACTACCATTTGTTCGAAAGCTCACTAACAGGTGTATTTTAATGCGTAGAGACCTAAGAGCAATTTCGGCACAAATTGACTTACCGAAGGAGACTTTTACTGTGCCTAAGTTTGTGCCAAATTCGCCTTCGGCTCGCTCGGCACTGGTTTTAAAACTGTTAAATAATCGACTAATTTCAATGACTAGCGATCATGGGGCAATTTCGGCACAAAGTGACTTAACGTAACAGAAGTACTTTGCCTAGGTTTGTGTCAATCTCGCTTTCTGTTTGCTCACCATTATAATAGATTTACTGTGAACATTTGAAGCAAAAGTGATTGTTCCAAAACCAGTGCCGGAGCCGAAGGCGAGGCTAGCACAAACGTAGGCAGAGTAAAAGTCTGCTGCATAAGTCAAATTGTACCAAACAAATTTTCGGCTCACTCGGCACTGGTTTTAAAGCGTTTAAAGGTTTGTGCCGAACACTCCCTCGGCTCATTCGACACAGGTTTTAAAACTTACATTTGTTCGAAAGCTCACTAACAGATCTATTTTAATGTGTAGCGACCTAGGAGCAATTTCGGCACAAATTGATTTACCGAAGGACACTTTTACTGTGCCTAGGTTTGAGCCAAATTCGCCTTAACTTTGCTCGGTATTGAACGAAACTTATTATTAACCTTTCGAACAACCGTGATTGTGCAAAAACCGGCACAAATTTGCCTAGGTTTGTAACGAACACGCCTTCTGTTTGCTCGGCACAAAAATAGATCTACCTACTACTAACTTTTCAAGCAAGATTTATAGTTCCATAGCCAGTGCCAAGGGAGCAGAAGGCGCGAGTTCGGCACATACCTAGGCAGAGTAAAGCTTTGGTAAGTTTAATTTGTGCCGAACTCATCTTAGGCTCACTCGACACTGGTTTTGAAACTATCTTTTTTTTTTCAAAAAATCCTAGAACAGATTTATATTAATGCGTACCAATTCAAGCACAAATTGATTAACCGCGGTAGAATTTTACTCTGCCTAGGTTTGTGCCGAAATCTCCTTCGGATCGCTAGGCACTGGTTTTAAAACTATTTTTTTTGTTCAAAGGTTCAATAATAGATCAATTTTAAAGCGTAGAAATACAAGCGGAATTTCGGCACAAAGGTTTGTGCCTATAAAACCAACTTTTGTTCAAAAGTACAATAAGAAACGTATTTCAATGGGTAAGAGATGCAAAGACAAGTTCGGCACAAATGGACGTACATCAGCTGCAGACTTTTACTTCGCCTAGATTTGTGCCGAACTTTGCTCGGAATTAAAATAGGTCTACTTTTAATTTTGACAAGCAGAAGTGATAGTTCCAAAGCCAGTGCGCTAATTTAATTTGTGGCACACTAATCTTCGGCCCATCGCTCACTCGCCGCTGGATTTAAAGCTATCTTTTGTTTAATAGTTCAATAATAGACCTATTTTAATGCAGCCTAGCATTTCGGCACAAATTTACTTACCGCATCATACTTTTATTCTGTCTAGGGTTGTGCTAAACTCGCCTTCGGTCTCGAAATAGCTTTCCTAACAACTTTTTAAGCAAGCGTTATTGTTTCAAAACCAGCGCCGAGCGAGCGGAAGGCGAGATCGGCACAAATTTAGTCAGAATAACGGGTCTCATGGGGTTAGTCGATCTCACATTCCGCTCACTCGGCACTGGCTTTGTTCAAAAGTGCAATAACAGATTTTCAATACCTAGCGATACAAGGGCAATTTCCGCACCCCGTTACTGTGTCTAGCTTTGTTTCGAACTTACCTTTCATTTTAGAACTTTTGTTCGAAAGTTCAGTAACAGATCTATTTCAAGGCCTAGCGATTCCAGGGAAATTTCGGCACCCCGTCACACCTTTACACTGCTTGGGTTTGTGCCGAACGACTATCGTTTTTGCAAAAATGCATCAAATTATCTTCTTAGGCATCGAGCTAGTGCGTTTAAACGTTTTCCTAACAAAAGTCATTTTCGATGTACCTATACCATTGGGTTTGGGTCCACCCCAATTTGCCCTTCCTAGTCAGTTCTCATTCTAGCATCCATCACACGTCTAAGGAAGAGATTAAAGGCATTATCTAAATCTTTCAGACCCTCACTTTATTCTTCTAAAAGCGTGCTTGATTTAAGCCTCTCTACCACTCATTTTTTATATACCTACTGCTGTGTAACTCGCAGAGTTCCCGAGTACCTATCGGTAACTCAAAGAAAAGTAAAATGTCACTCAGAAACTTACAAATCACCACTCGACTTGCCCAAATTAACCAGTAACTCACAATTTTCCGAGTTCATAAACACACGGAACAATGCCGTTCAATAATTATCTTATCCAAACCCCATTAACTTTTAAGGCACTTCTCCATTTTTCAATTTCTGTATAGGGTGATAGTCATTCTTCCCAAATAACGTGCATATCCGCTTGGCTTTAGACACTTTAAGGTTCCTTCTAAAGGCTATCTTGAGGACACTTGAAAACCCAAAGATTTCTAAATCCACACAAAACCTGTTAAAGGCTCAGGTTTCAATTAGCCTATAACAAACGTCAGAGGCTTTAGGTCATCTTACAATTTCTACGAACCCTTAAAGGTTTTCATTAGGTATTGAAGAAGCAACTTCCGACATAACCGCAAGTGTCGCCATATTGGAAATGTATCAATTAATCAGTTCACTTTTTAAACTAATCAATTTTTGTTCGTTTTTAACATCAGCATATGAAAAAGCTGGATACGGACATGCATTACAAAGTAATAAAATAACCATTAAAAAGTCGTTTTACTAGCTGCAGATAATACGGGAATGGATCTGATCACGGCAATACCATTTCGTGGCAAGAAGAAGATTGCCATTTTTTAAGCATAAAAAGGCGACAAGGTTAGTAATGGTGTAATGCGTCTATTGTTATACATTAAAACAATTGTTTACATAAGATTTTTTCATCTCTTAAAATTAATGTCAGTTTAATGATAGAAATGTCATAGCTATTGTGTGTAATTTCCTGATTATAACTTTTACAGGTATGTCACGCCTCGTACCTGAGTGCCGAACGTGATTGGCCACAAACTTTTACACTCCTACTGAATACACTTCCTGTCAAACAATTCGGTGCTATACCGGTTTTGTGTCCGCATCAAGGTGGATGATTCGGCTTGGTCCGCTAGGCGCTTTTTTTTCTCCTCTCCGCCAGATTTACCTTTACTTCTATTTGTCGACAGTTTTCAATTATCTATTGCGGTCAGCGATTTGGGCCCTTCTCGCCGCTAATTACTTTCGTAAATTGGGTTTCTTGCGCGCAAAAAGGTCCGAAACAGTTATCGCAAAAAGCGCGAGCTCGACCGCAAGATTACAAGGTTTCGCGCGCGAAAGCAGCGGTCCCGATTCGAGTCCCTGGGGAGCGTTGCACCCTAATCGCCGCACGCTAATCGGAATGTTTCATTAACCCCAAGCATTTAAATTCATAACAATAATACCTGTTGGTAGGGTGGTAGATAGTCATATCCCTTCCACCTGAACAGGTGTACCTGGTTCTTGAAGCATAACAGTGCGTCGGACACTCACTCGTCCGGCACAGTCGGAAGAGACCAGTCTGTGGATATCATCTTCAGGTAGCCTTCAGGCGAAATTACGCTACTTCCGTTTTTGCGAGTGATCGGCAGTGTGTTAGTGCCCCGAGTGCAAATTTTCCAAAAATTCTTCTTCGATGTGATACCTAAACAAGTGCGCGGTAAATGGATAGTGTGAAGTGACTTTGTGCTGTGCTTTCTTTTTGAGGATTTAAGGTAAATTATGCATTAGATCCTTAAAATCATTGGACCGAGAAAAAATGAACCGTAATACCAAACAATTATGGTACCTATACGGTAATTACCCCGAAAATATTGAAAATTAGGCCAACAGTAAATTACATCACTAGTACAATTAGGCTGCAAGTATATAAGCGCAAATGTTAATTAACGGTCGATTTTTTACACAATTTAGCGATTACGGTTCTGCCATTATCCGCGCCGAACGCGGAATTAATTTTATTAGCCCTTCGCTGTTACGTAACCGGATTTTCAAAAAATTCGCGAAAGTAACGCCGTTTTCGAAATGCCTCTCGCCCAATCTAATTAACTTATATGAAGGTAATTAATTATCACATGACGTGTTTGCAGTAGGTAGGTACGTCGCTTGCAAAACAGAAATTTGCCTCGGCGTTTCCAGACCGAAATAATTACGAGCTCTTCCGGAACTGAATTGAGCAATCGGTAGTATCGATACTAAATTACCACGTAAATATTTAGATCTCCAACGCAAACTATTGTGCGTTTTCTAGACATTAAACAATTTTGGAATTGAATTCTAAGTTACTGTCCAGACGTATCGTTGAAGTCTCCAAGGATATTACTCGGCGCCCTTTAAATAAAATGATATTAATATCGCCCAGGCACATCATAGGTAGATATTTTAATTCAATTCTTATATAATTTGTGCATTTTCGAAATTGCATAATACAGCATAATAGAATTCAAAAAAGTGTAGGTAAATATTTACATCTCCCACGCAAATTAGTTTTGTTAAAAACGAAAAATTTAACCATAGGCTTAAAATGCATCTCGCTATAGTTAACGAAAGTGTCCCGCCGTTAAATATTATTTTTAATTTTTAGATGGATAAAAACATTTATACCTAATACTATTTAAAGTGTCAACGGTTAGAGCCTTAAAATTAACAAACTCGAAAGCGTCAATACTTCTAATCTTAGATAATCGTATATCGTATTAAAATCACCCAAGCAGATTATTTTGCCCCAATTCCTATTTTTGTATTGATCACAACATTTTGAAATTATGTCGAAAATTTGTTAATCTCCCACGCAAATTGGATGATAAAATTCTAAGCGTTTCTATATAAAACTTAAGTTACCAGTTCTTTTTGAATTAAATCGAACAGTAGACATCCGAAGGATAATAAAGTACAAACGTATATCGTTGAAATTTCCATACGTCAATGCATTTCACTGCGCAAACGATATCACTCACATGCAATTTGAATAAAGCCAATATTAATACTGTCAAGGCGTAGGTACAATATTTTGACTCAATTTCTAATTTCTGAATTCAAATAAAACCTCTTTTTTGTAATTTCACTGAAAAATCCAAAATGCGTCAAAATTGATACTCTCATAAAACATATCGTTGAAATCTCCAACGACAATTATTAAACTCCGTTTCGTTTAGCTAGTCGGCGTTTGCAGCGTTTAGAAGTAGAATATACAGAAGTACAGTATTTTATACCTCCTACTCAATTGTTGTTCAAATAAATTTAGTGACTATGGTCTAAAATTTTTCTGTAAAACGTAAATGGTGGAGCTCTTGTGGAATTGTACTGTAAAATGGCCATCCAAGAGTAGAAATTGCCTTAAAATAAATTCTTATTGTGCAGCGTTAAACCGCTCATTGAATAAATAATGATATTAAGATCGCCCATAGAATAGATTATCGACATTTTCAAAATTATTAAGTTGACGGTTACACAAATATTTGCATCACCCACGGCCCACGCAACTTAGTTTCTTGTGAAGATTTCTAATTTTTTATCGATCGCACAATTTTCAAAAATGTTGTATTCGACGTTAGTGTTAATAGAGATAACACAAAACTGTTAATATTTAGATCTCCCACGCGGCTTATTAAGTTGTACGGGGAAAATCAATATACTTTCAAATCTTCGAGGTTCTAATTAGTGGCGCTTATTGCACCTAAAAATTCCTCTATTAAGATCTCCCACGCATAAATAACGTAGTACTTGACGTCTGTCAGGTAAACTTTTTTTCGTCAAATTCCAATACAAGAAAGGCTTTAATTTATGGCCCCCACACCGTACATAGTTTCATAAGCAGATATATGCAAAATGACCCAGCGTTGAAATCTCCAGCTACTGGTGTTCATTTTCTATAAATCTCCACGACAAACACTCAAATGATTATAGTAGAAGCTGATATTAACATCTCCCATATACGTAGTGAGTTTTCATTACCGGGAAGTCTAGTAATTTTGTCTCTAATGCCTGTTGAATTTGTTTCAAATGCTTGAAGATGGAGTGCACAACGAGTAATTTGGTGCACGAGAGCAATAATATTAGCATCTCCCACACGTATAGTGAGTTTTTTTTAAGTGCGTTTGTAGCCGAAAGCATTATCGCAAAGTTGAACGTGTTTTAATACTTGGGAATAGCTTGCGCAACGAGTAATTCGGTCCACAAGAATATCAACTTTGTAAAAATGTTAGCAGTCGATATTAACATCTCCGACACGCATGTGAAGCGTTTTGTAGTTGAAATAATTTACGGAAAATGTAACAATTTGAATTTGTTTGGATCCCTGAGGATCGAATGCGCCAGGGGTATTTTGGCGCAAACTTACAGCGATCAATATTAACATCTCCGACACGTGATAAACTTGCAAGGGAAACGAATAAATCTATATTAACATAGATCTATATCTCAGTTTCAAATTTTCTTTCTGAACAATATTGTGTAAGTAATTTAAGAGGAGATTTGCCATCCCGGCAAAAAGTTTGTTTGCGAGTATCGATGTTAGTATCTCCCACGCGAGTAATTCTGATGCAGGTAAAGTGCCCCGTTAATGAATTTTCATCTCGTTTGGACCCTTGAATTAGCAATAACAACTACTTATCTTAAAAATAAGAACTCGTTACCTTTTGTGTAATGAGTAAATCCATTCACACAATGCGAAATCTCCCACACTTACTTTATTTCCATATGTTTTCATCGTAGCAATGAATGCAAAATTTAAGGCTTTTCTCAAATGATCTTAAAATATCCCAGTTTTTGAAACAACGGCTTCCCATTATCGATATTTACCTGGAATCTTGAACCCTGGAATTTGCTAAGACCTTGCAGGGACTGGAACTGAAAGCTTTAATTTTAAAATTCGCACAGATTTTTAGAATCGAAAGTTAAGCTTAGTATTTAGAACAATGAACCTTTAAACCTGACTCTGAGGTTTTGTCTGAAAATTGAACCTTAAAGCTTAACCCCGCAATTTTTAATGCTTGGGCTTGGCAGTGGATTTGAACCCATACGTTTCAAAATTAACTACGGGCGCAAAAAGTAGGTATGTAGACCCGAGTTGGAGCCGCAGAAGAATAGAAATAACCGTTCGATCCGTTATGAACCGAGTTTCCGTGTTCTAGAAGCAAAGATCGAAAGTCCAAATTTTTTTTAATTTTTCACGTGTCTTTATGAACCCAGTAAATTATGAGTTTCTTTTAAAATCCAGTTGTTTTGAGCTTTCTCAGTCCTTTTCGGTGTAGTCAATCTTATTTATTAACGATACTCGAGAACGTATTTCTGTCTGTTTGTCCGTCCGTCCGTGTACACGATAACTGTTGAGAAGCGTCCAATCGACTATCGAGTCAAAGAACGAACCAGTACCGAGTGAGTTCGAAAACGAGCCGAGTTTCGAGTTGAGCTGAACTGATTTTTTCGACCCGAATTGCGAGTCGAGCTGGAAATCCATAATTTCGAGCCGAGCCAAGTTTTCAAAAACTCCGGCCCGGTCCGATTCTATCCCTAATGTTCTTAAAACATAATCAAGCAGTTACAATCTTGAAAATTAAGGGATGAAAGCTTAGCTAAGAGACCTTTGTCATTAAATCTTGAATCTTCACTTAAATTTCAAAATGCAAAACCTAGGCAGAGTGAAGGTCTGAGGAGAACCGAAATTTCCAAGGTATCGCTAGGCACTAAAAAATTGCCATTGCACTTTTGAACAGTGCCGAGTGCTGAGTTCGACTAACCCCCTCAGGCCTTTACTTTGACTAAATTTGTGCCGAACTTCCCACTGGTTTTGGAACAATCACGTTTGCTTAAAAAAATCTATTTCAATACCGAGCAAACCGAAGGCGAGTTCGGCACAAATCTAGGCAGAGTAAAAGTCAATTTGTGCCGAAAATGCCCATTGATCGCTAGGCACTAGAATATAGGTCTGTTATTAAACTTTTCAACAAAAGATAGTTTTGAAACGAGTGCCTAGCGAGCTGAAGGCACAAATCTAACCAAAGTAAAGGTGAGACAGTCAGTCGAAATTGCCCTGGTATTCTTGGTTTCGCTAGACATTAAAAATCTACTGTTGCACTTTTGACCAATCTTTCGAAAAAAAAGTTTTGAAACCGGCACAAAACTAGACAGAACAAAATGTCAATTTGTGCCGAAATTTCTCTTAGATCTCTAGGCAGTAAATTGATCTGTTATTGAGCGTTTGAACAAAAAATAGTTTTGAAACGAGTCCCGATCGATCCAAAGGCTCAAATTTAAACAAGGCAAGGGTGTGACGGTGTGCCGAAATTTCCCTTGGATCGCTAGGCATTACCATACATTTAATATTAATCTTTTGAACAAAAGATCAGTGCCGAGATAGCCGAAGCCGAGTTCCCTACAAACCTAGGCAGAGCATATGTCAATTTGTGCCGAAATTTCCTTTGGATTGCTAGGCACTAAAATAGGCGAAGGCACAAATATAAGCAAGGTAAAGGTGCGGCGCTGCGGTGTACCCAATTTGCTCTAGGCTAGGCATTAAAATTTTATTTGCACTTTTAAACAAAACCAGAGTCGTCCCATCGGACCTTTACCCTATCTACCGTGGCTTGTTTTGGAACAATCACGTTGATTTAATTATTAGCACATCTATTTTAATACCGAGCAATAAGTCAAAGGCATAACTTTAGGCAGAATAAAAGTCCGCTTCAGTACCTAAGTCAATTTGTGCCGAAATTGTCCTTAGATCACTATACTCGTAGATTGTTATTAATCTCTTAAACAAAAGTTAGTTCTAAAACCAGTACCGAGCGAGTCGAAGGCGAGTTCGGCACAAACCTAGGCAGAGTAAAAGTCAAATTGTGCCGAATTGCCCTAGTAACTCTAGGCATTAGAAATATGTTATTCCATCTGCGAACAAAACCAGTGGCGAGTGAACCGAAGGTGAGACCTTTACTTTACTCGCTCGGCACCGGTTTTTGAAAAAACCACGTTTGCTTAAAAAGTTAAAAGCTATTTCAATACCGAACAGACCGAAGGCAAGTTCGGCACATCTCTAGGCTGAAGACCCTATACACAGAAAACAAAATCTAAGGCCATGAGTTTTGAGTCCTAGGTCCTGGGTATCTTGTTCTTTAGGTGAGTGTTCAACTATCGATTATTGAGTACCGTACCACGAGCTTCATATGAGCTGTTGATTTTGGCATTAACATATCTGTTGGATTTTGAGCTTTAGTTTTTAGTCCTATGCCTTGGACCTTGAACCTAGTCCTGTGGCTTCAGTCTTGGGAAAACCCCAGACTCTTCATTTCGTGCTTTAGGTTTCAAGTTCCAATTCTTGAGCTCTGTGTTTCGAGTTTCGAGCTCAAAAGTGATTTTGAGCTTTCTGATCCAAATTGCAGGTTGCTCAGTTTGAATTTCGACATCGGAGTGCCGGAATGCAAAGCTCGGGTTTCACGCTCCTAAATTCGAGTTCTGAGGAAGAATGAGTCTCATATTTTTGATATTTTGAGGTTTAATTCATGATTTGAGGCCCTGATTTAATTCGTTGGCATTTTCAAGGTTCACATATCTGGTTTGGGATCTTTAGTATCCTGAACCGTGACACGTGAGGACTCGAAACTTGATTAAGGTTAGTGGAACAAAGCTGCTGTGCATTAATAATATAATCTTAAGAATTCGAGACTTCTCGTTCCGAATTTCTGAACCCTGAAGATTTCGACCTCGGTTTCGACATTTTAGATATCAATCTCTCTTCCATGTTTTGGGTTTGGGTTTTCAAATTCAAGGTTTTAATTTCGAGTCCTGGCTTGGGTTCGTGTTTGTAACTTTACTTTCAAGCTTGGCATACGGTGAAGCGTGTTTTGAGTACGAGTTTCGAGTTTTGGTACTCAAGGTTCTATTCTTGGGTTCTGAGCCTTGAGTTGTGAACTCCGATTCCTTGGTACTAACTCCTCGGTTCCGAGTTCTGAATCCTAATCTTTAGGTTTTGCGGTTCTTGTTGGATTTCTTGCCCCTTGGGTTTGTGTGCTAGGACTTGCTTATTGAATCTTATTCCTTTAGTACTGAGCTTTCTGACATTACCTTTGAATAGGTTTTGAGTGTTAGATCTCGAGTATTTGATCCCGATGGTAGACTCTTTTTCGACCAATTAACTTGTTGCTTTGGTGTTTGGGTCTTAAGCCACGCGCTATGGTCCTTTAATTTTTCACTTGGATTCTTGCGCCTTGAGACCCAAAATTTGTTACGCTATATTTTGAATTTCGATCTATGAATTTAGAGTTCTGGGTTTTGAGTTTTGAGTATCAGATTCGAGCTTCAAGTCTCGATCCAAGTGCCTAGTTTCGAGCCTTGAACTTCTGATTATTGAAGGTTGAGTTCAAGTATCGAGTTGTTGGTAGTTTCTAGATTTAAAATTGACCAGTCGAAATTGAGCATTAATATTATAGATTCGATTGTAGGGTTTCCAAATGCGAAGTTTGAGGAAATCTTGGGTTATGAGCGTCGAGGTTTGGATTTACGAACGATTTTTTTTAGTTTCAGTTTCAAATTTCGGATTTCGGTATCGATTTTAGACGCCCTAGGTTCGACTCCGAAATTTAACCTTTTATTCGAGCTCATTCGTAAATTCCAAGTTCTGGTTCATGGCTCCTTAATGTTTGTTGTATGTGTCTTAAGCTGTAGGTCTGAATCTTGGATCTAGGGCCTTTGGTTTGGGTCTTTAGTCCTTTGTCTTGGGGTCTTTGGTTCTTAAGATTAAGTATTTTAACTTCAACATTGATACGTGAAGCTAAGCCCTTGAGCCATGAGCCTTAGGCCTTGAAATTTAATAGTGGATCTTGTGTCAAGTGCCTCGATTTTTTATTTTTGACCTTTTCACATTGCACCATCATACTTGAACCTTGGCCATCTCTTTCTTTGAAATTGTGGTTTGTGTCGAACTCACTTTCGGCTCGTTCGGTCCTGGATTTGCAACTGTTACTTTTTGTGCCAAAATTGCCCTTGGATCGCCACGCATTAAAATAGATCAGTTAGTGAACTTTTGAAAAAAAATTTCAAAACTACAGGCACAAACCAAGGCAGAATAAGTCTGATGCGGTAAGTCAATTTGTGCCGAAATTGCCCTGGGATGATCACTAAGCGTTAAAATAGATCTATTATTGAAGTATCAAACAAAAGACAGTTTTAAAACCAGTGCCGAGCGATCCGAAGGAAAGTTCGGCACAAACCTAGGCAGAATATCAGTCTGCCGCGGTAAGTTAATTTGTGCCGATATTGCCATTGAAGCGATAGGCACTAAAATAGATCTGTAATTGAACTTTCGAACAAAAGATCGTTTTAAAACTAGTTCCGAGCGAATCGAAGGCACAAATCTAAGCAGGATAAATGTGTGATGTGGTGCCAAAATGGCCCTGGGTGTCGCGAGGCACTAAAAACCTTTACTCTGCCTAGGTTTGTGCCGCACGAGCACGGCTTTTGGAATTATCACTTGCTTGAAAAGTTAATAGTAGGTCTATTTTAATGCCGTTCGAGCCTAATAAAGCGAGTTCGGCACAAACTTAGACAGAGTAAAGGCCCGACGGGGTGCCGAAATTCCCTTGGCATCGGTATGTAAAGTTTGACTTTGAATCATGAGACTATAGTTTGGATTTCTTATCTTAAAAATTGAATCTGGATGTTTGAATATGTATGAAGAATACTTGAAGCAATTTCTGTCCGTTCGATTCTGGATCCATCCGTGACTGAGAATTGAGTGAATGTTAATTTCTTATACGTAATACAGATTGCTTTCCTTTGGAATGGCAACCATTGGACCTATTCGTTTCACTTCCACGCGAAGAGATACCGACCCATAAATCCGGCAGTTCACTTAGCGCAAAACGTTATCATTCCACCACGGCAAAAAAATCGTCCTCCAGTAATACGATTTTCGTGTAAATGAAGTTGGTATAGATGAGATTAATCAATTTTATGGGTCTATTAATGGCGTTGTCGCCGAAGAAGTGCGTGACCACACGTTGTGTCGTATGCCTCGCACGTACGGCACAACTCTATCGGTGCTAAATTTCTGTTTACGAGAGATTCGCACGAAGACGATTTTCGATTACGCCCTCTCGCCGCCGCCGGCCCATGTTTGGAAGCGTACCCAACGGAAGTGCGCAAGGTTTTTTATCGCTTCGTCCAACTACATTGTATTAAAGTGACTACAATCGGACAAATGAGCTACGTACTCGACTGTAAACGTGTTGAAATTAATCGCCCTGCTGGTTTACTGGAATGCAGTCATTCTGTCAGTTCTGTATGAGTGGTGCCAGATTTATTTTTGTTACACGTTTCATCATCCGATTTCGCTACCGATTTTTTTTTGTAGCGATATTGCGAGTTGCGGTATTTTGTTGCAATTCCGCAAAGCTAGCGGATAATTATTGAGTTATCTTTAATGTAATCAATTCTGAATCGCAGGTGTGCATGTGGGTACAATCCCACAAGATGATTAAAGGATTTAGAACTGGTAGTATAACTACTTCTAGCTTAAAAAGTTCAATCTTGTCAATTAAAATCGAGACGAAGGATTGTGATGCAAATATGCAAGAACAAAGAAACTTAACACGAAGAATGGGTCGTTTTGTTAAAGGCCAATCATCAAATGATAAGATTCTCGGTTAAAGCCTAACGTTTTGGGCTTAGACGCCATCGTAGTGCCAAATTTGAAGCTGTCCATGGTCCTAGACTGCATTTGGTAGATGCTTATATTCGCAACATGGAAATTGTGAATTATCAACTACAATCTATACAGACTTCTACAGATAACCGCGAACAGAAAGAGGTCTACAGACTGCAGTCTACAGTCTACCGTCTACAGTCCACAGTTCACAGTCCACAGTCCACATTCCACAGTTCACAGTCCACAGTTCGCAGTCCACAGTTCGCAGTCCACAGTTCGCAGTCCACAGTCTACAGTTCAATGTCCACAGTCCACAATCTACAGTCTAAAGTCTACAAACTACGAACCTTTTTTTTGAAGACGGATTTTTTAAACTTGCAAAGACAATATGTATGGATCGCAGGTAAAGATACGCGAAAACGATCAAACGACTCCACCCCTCTCGAAAATCCGGCGTGTGGTCCCGGCGACTTTTCTGTATCTGTTTTGGATTCTCCGAACCTCTAGGATCCTTGGAATCTTCCGATTTTTTTAGATTGATCTGATATGTTTTCCAGGTCTTTTGGACCTTCTAAATCGCATAGATCTTGATTTTCTTAGATCTTCTGGAATACTCGGTTGTTTTGGGTTGATCGTCTAGATCTTTAAGATTTTTTTAATTTTTTGACAATTTTTCGTTTCCTCTTCTTCAAAATCAATGTTCCTGGATGGCTTAGAAGTCTTCGGTCTGTTAGATCTGCGGGTTTCTCAGGATCTTCTGGAGCATGTACACCTTGTAGATATTCTATTCTAGGTGCTCCCGGTTTGCGTCTTTGGGATTGTCTAGACCACCTAAAACTATTGAACTTTTTGTTTTTCGAAGCCAGGCCGTTTTTCTTCCTTGGTATCGAGTTTTCGGTTTTGGTACTCAAATTTCTGGTCCCTGGTCTATAGTGGCACCTGAAATTCACAATCCTTAATTTCTGGCGTTTCATGATCTTCTAGATCTATTAAGTTTTCTGAAGGTTTTAGAATTTCTGCACAATTCCTACCTCTTCCTAGCTTACTAAACCTTCAGAACTGAGAACAGTTCCATTGTCATCTCTGGTCACTGGGATGACGCTTATGGGGAAAGAGCTATCGAGTCCTTGTTTCTTTTTAATATTATTTTTAGGAAAGGGTCATTGAATCTTCCTTTGCTGAAGAGTACCCACAGATCCTCTGGTGCTACTTTTTCTGCAGTATTTCTTAGGAAAAGAGAATCTGATGGTCTTTTTTGGAAAATAGTGATGAGATTCCAGAAGATCGTTTTAAGCAAGATAGTGTAACCGGGGAGTTTGGGGGGTATGGAATTCCCAAAGCCCCCCCTCCAGCCTATTATACGGCAAAGAGAGGAGGCTGATGGTGAAAGACATGGAGCCCTTAATTGCTTTTAATGTGATTTTCCGGAAATGGGCATTGAACCTTCCTTTGCTAGGGGATGTCCCATACGTCAAAGACAATCATGACATTTCCGAAGGGGGAACTTTTTAATGGGGGTTCTGGGGGTATGGGATACTCAATACCCCCACCAAATTATACGATTGTTCTATTGGCATGTTCAGAAAACTGCAATGGCAAAAGGATGAGGCCTATGGGGTAGTTATTGAGCTCTTTGCTTTTAATATTATGTTCGATCCCATACCCCTAGCCCTCCTCTCTTTCCCGGTGCAAATTCGCTGCAATACTTCTTAGGAAAGGAAGATCTGATGATTTTTCCCAAAAATCATCATGTGATTACTGCAGGTTAAACGTTTTACTTAAGAAAGTGTTAATACTTAACCAAAGAAAACTGGTTATTGGTAAAATCCCCCCTTCTTGTTTACCTGTATTGCAGAAAATAATGTAAATTTAGTGTCTAACTGAATCTGCCTCAGAGCAGTTGAATTGTAATAAATTTTACATTACAGCAAGTATTTTATTTATTCAGTTTAATAGGCACTCGATAAGTTAAATTAACAATGGTCCTTCGAGCCGGATGTCCGGTTAAAACATTCAAACGCAATCAAATTTAGTCACAATAACGCGAATCGTGAGTGGTTACCAGTCAATTATTACAATTTCATCGGCAGTCCAAATACAAATCCATCGATACAACATCCAACAACAAAGAAAAGGAAAAGTGCATCCATTCATCTACCTGGCAAGCTTACCATAACATCAAGTAAGAATTCCTTATTTACCTATTTTTAATCCTTCAAGGCTTCGACACAATAACATTACTAACAATGCCCGATTCCAATAATACTGAAAAAATTAAAGAATTGCATTACAAACGCGGAAATTTTAAGACAAAGGTAACTTTATTTCAAAGGTTCATTAATGGTTTATCTCCTGATAATATTGCAGAAACAGACCTCATTAACCTGCAACAAAGATTAGCTAAATTTCAATTAATATATGACCAATTTGACGACATTCAAAATCAATTAGATAGATTAAACCCAGATTGTGAGGATAATTTAGAAGAAAGGGAACAATTTGAAAACAATTACTATTCATTATTATCTCAAGGTCAACAATTAGTGAATCTTAGAAAACCGCCAACTGAAATAGCAAATGTTTCCCAAACGGCCAAATCGGCTAACGTTAAATTACCTAAACTCACAATCCCATCTTTTGATGGCAGTTTTATTAATTGGCGCACCTTTCATGACACTTTTGTAACAATTATACATAATAATTCAGATTTAACAGATGTTCAAAAATTATGTTATCTCAGATCCGCTTTAAAAAATGAACCTGCAAATTTAATTAGCTCCCTTGACACATCAGACACAAATTATTCTATTGCATGGAAATTGCTACAGGAGAGGTACAATAACAAAAGGCGAATTATATACAATCACGTTCGAGAAATTCTGGATGTCAGTAATGTTAGCAAAGGATCTCACGTGACCTTAAGGCATTTAATTGATACAATTCAAAAACATTTAAACTGTTTAAAGGCAATGAACCAACCGGTTGAAAGCTGGAACGCTCTTTTAATTCCTATGCTGTTACCCAAATTAGATTTCAATACTATACGTGAATGGGAATCATTTCTCAATAAAAAATATGAATCGCGGGACGATATTCCCACTGTAGAGGAATTTATAAAATTTTTAAACGATAGACAGGGTGTATTAGAATCTCTTTCAATTAATCAGTCCTCATCAGTCAATTTTAAACCTTTTCCAAAACACAAAACAGATAACGTCAGTGCATTCGCTACAACTGCAACAGTAGATTCTCATTGTGCATCTTGCAAGGGTAAACACTACTTGTATCAATGTGAAGAATTTTTGAAACTCCCGGTCAATAAAAGAATTGAAAGAACAAAAGAATTACATTTATGTTTAAATTGTTTGAAAAAAGGTCATAATTCATTTCAATGTAAAAATGCACACACTTGCAAATCATGTCATCGAAAGCACAATACTTTGCTTCATATTTCCAATTCAGAGCAAGAACAATCCAAGGGCCCCAATAGGAACAGTAGCGAAATTAGTTCAAGGCAGGTACAGGCAATTAATGAATCATCTCAGGCATCGACGTCCTTAGCAAGTTACAGTTACAGTACATTACATAAAGGAAGGACGTCGTCCCAAGTTTTATTATCTACAGCATGTGTAAACGTTAAAGAGACTAAAGCTGGAAACATAATTATAGCCAGAGCCTTATTAGACTCTGCATCACAATCCAATTTCATTTCGGAGGAATTATGTAAAAAATTAAACCTTAAACGGCATGAAACAGATGTATCAATTGTAGGAATCAGTCAAACTCCCATAAAAACGATGGCGCGCGTTGAAATCAAGATTTATTCCCGTTATAATCATTACTCAGTCACATTGTCATGTTTGGTTATTCCAAAAATTACGGACAACTTGCCATCCTCAAACTTTAATGCAAATATTTTAGATATACCTAGCAATTTAGTATTAGCTGATCCTACTTATAATAAGCAAGGTAAAATAGATATTTTAATTGGCGCAAGTAACTTTTGGGAGTTATTAAGCGTTGGACAACACCAACTCGGTACAGGTAAACCGACCCTGCATAAAACTAAATTGGGATGGGTTATTTCTGGAAATTTAAGCCCGAACGAAGGTCAAATAAAAAGAACATTAGCTTATTTGTCACTAAATAAGTTACAAGATGAGGTTTCAAAATTCTGGGAGATTAACGAATGTATTGAAAGAGTGAGTCATTTAAGTGCAGAAGAAAAATACTGTGAGAAGATGTTTAATGAAACGACCCAGCGTGCCACAAATGGTAAATTTATTGTTAGGATACCGCTAAAACCTAATTATTCAAGCTTAGGTAATTCCAAAAACATAGCCATAAAACGATTTTGTTCTTTAGAAAAAAAACTGCAGGCCAATTCCGAATTTAAAGACAAATATGTAAAATTTATGTATGAATATAAGCAATTAAATCACATGACTGAAATTGAGGATACTTTAAAGGCTACATATTATCTACCCCACCACGCGGTACTAAGAGATTCCTTGACCACAAAATTAAGAGTGGTGTTTGATGGTAGTTGTAAAACTGATACAGGTATTTCTTTAAATGACATTATGTTAACAGGAAAAATAATGCAAAGCGATTTGTTTTCAATTATTCTTAGATTTCGATTACATCCATACGTCGTAACAGCAGATATTTCATCGATGTTTAGACAGGTAGTTATACATTCAGATGACAGGCACCTACAAAACATAGTTTGGAGAGAAAACGTAGATGAACCTCTAAAGGCCTATCAATTAAACACAATTACTTATGGTACAAAGTCAGGGCCGTATTTAGCAACACGATGTCTGTATCAGCTTGCATTAGATTTTGAAAATTCTTATCCCTCTGAAGCGCAAATTATTAAAAACGACTTCTATATAGATGATTTAATTACAGGGTGTGATAGCATAGAAGACTTAAGAGTAATACGAAGTAACATTAAGCACATACTGAGTACGGCTGGATTTATTTTACGCAAATGGTGTAGTAATGTGCACACACAATTATTTCAGAGTGACAAGGAGACAATAGAGCATGAATTTGTCCAGTTAGGTGACAATACAATAAAAACATTAGGGATACGTTGGGAACCAATTTCGGACGTTTTATACTATAAATTTGAAAATTTAAAGATCCAGAATCAAGTTACAAAACGAACTATATTGGCGATTACGGCTCAATTATTCGATCCTCTAGGGCTATTAGCGCCTATTATTATACCTTCCAAGTTAATTATTCAAGAATTATGGCATTTAAATATCACTTGGGACGAGTCAGTACCGACAAATCTATATACACGTTGGATAGAATTTAGGGATAATCTTAAACATTTGAAAAACATTAAATTACCACGTTACGTCTGCAACAAAAATCCAAACAAAGTTGAACTGCACGGATTTTCCGATGCTTCCGAACGAGCATACGGTGCAAACGTTTACATACGTACTATTACGGACGGTAAAATATCAATTTTTTTGTTGGCAGCTAAATCAAGAGTTGCACCCCTTAAAAATATAACTTTGCCCAAACTCGAATTAAATGCGGCTGTCCTTTTGGCACAATTAATTCACAAAATCCGTTCTATTTTAACGATTACCATTAACGAAGAGTATCTCTGGTGTGATTCCATGATAACTTTGTCATGGATAAAAACTTCTCCTTCAAAATGGAAGACATACGTCGCTAATCGAGTGAGTGAAATTCAAACATGTACAAACATTAATGACTGGCATCACATTAAATCGGCAGACAATCCCGCGGATTTAATTTCACGAGGCTTAAAGCCACAATCTTTACTAGATTCGAGACTATGGTGGAAAGGGCCACATTTTTTGAGTTCCAATAAAGAGCTACCAACCGATACATTCAAAATGCTTAATAATGTTACCGACGCAAAACGAGTTACCTTCACCACCACAATTGAGTATGATATTTTTTCCAAAATTTCATCTTTACGGACTTTGATTAATGTTAGTGCATATTGCTATAGGTTTTATGACAATACAAAGAAAATCCTTATAAACAAAAATTCATTACACATTGATCCAACTGAAAGAGAGGAAGTTCTTAAAAAATTGATAAAGGTAGCACAATCGCAATCTTTTCCGACTGAAATTAAATCGCTACTCAAGAATTATGCATTGAAACCCAATTCAGTTTTACTATGTTTAAAGCCCTTTATAGACAAGGATGGTTTGTTAAGAGTGGGAGGTAGATTAACTTTATCAGACTTAAATTATTCTGCAAAACATCAATTGATATTACCCAAACATCACATATTGACTAAATTAATTGCCGAAAACGAGCACGTGAGATTGTTGCACTGCGGATCACAAACATTATTAAATTCATTACGAGAACGTTATTGGCCCTTATCTGGACGCAATTTGAGTAAAAAGATTATTCATCAATGTGTAAAATGCTTCAAGGCAAACCCAAAAATTTCCAATATTTACATGGGCAACCTACCAAAATTGCGTACCACACCTACACCACCATTCTACAATAGTGGCGTAGATTATGCAGGTCCATTTAAAAGCAGAGATCGACGTGCACGAGGTTATAAAATTTATAAATGCTATATATGCCTTTTCGTTTGTTTAAGCACAAAGGCTTTGCATTTAGAATTAGTAAGCGAGTTGTCCACCGAATGTTTTCTTGCTGCTTTAAAACGTTTTGTTTCCCGCAGAGGGAAACCGAACACAATATTTTCGGACAATGGAACAAATTTTGCAGGTGCTAATCGCCAATTAATAGAATTATATCAGTTTTTAGAAAATAGCGCTACAAATATTATCGAAGAAACAGCCAATGCAAATATAAGCTGGAAATTTATTCCGGCAAATTCACCTCATTTTGGAGGCGTTTGGGAAGCAGGTGTAAAGGCAGTAAAGATGAATATGAAAAGAATTTTAGGTGATAGTATTTTAACTTTTGAACAATATACCACATTACTAACACAAATAGAAGCCGTCCTCAACTCCAGACCTCTTTCTCCCTTAAGTACCGATCCAAATGACGTAAATCCTTTGACACCAGCACACTTCCTCATAGGCAGAAGTTTGGTAGCAATCGCCGATCACAATCTAGTGGAAGCTCCAAACAATCGTTTAAACCATTACCAGCAACTTCAAGCCATGGTGCAGCATTTCTGGAAGCGGTGGCAGAAGGAGTATTTGCATGGGTTACAAATGCGAAATAAATGGAGAAAACCAACGACACCCATCAAGGTTGGTGATCTAGTAACCATAGTCGACGACAACTTACCTACATGCACATGGAAAATGGGGCGTGTAATACAACTTCATCCTGGCAAAGACAACGAAGTGCGCGTAGTGACCATTAAAACAGCCACTAGTGAAATAAAACGTGCAATAAATAAAGTTTGTGTATTGCCTTTATCAGACAATTAATAGGAAAATACGAGTAGATTAGTTATGTTTAATATGTTTGTATAATATGTATCTCTTGTTTCATATGTTTATTGATATCTTGTTTAATATGTTTTATTAATATCTTATATTGTTTAAATTACAAAAAGGGGGCAGTTTATGTTAATACTTAACCAAAGAAAACTGGTTATTGGTAAAATCCCCCCTTCTTGTTTACCTGTATTGCAGAAAATAATGTAAATTTAGTGTCTAACTGAATCTGCCTCAGAGCAGTTGAATTGTAATAAATTTTACATTACAGCAAGTATTTTATTTATTCAGTTTAATAGGCACTCGATAAGTTAAATTAACAAAGTGTTACGGGGGGGGGGGGGGGGCTCCAGTCAATACCACTCAGCATATCATACGACAGTTCTATTGCTATTTCCAGAAAACGTCCATGGCAAATGGACTAGGTTTATGAGGAAGGACTTATCCAGCACTTTTTCGCTTTTAATATTATTTTCGGCAAATGGTCATTGAATCTTCCCCCCCCCCGTTCTATTGTTATTTTCGGAAAACTGTAATTAGCAAATGGATGAGGCTTATGAGGAAGGGTTATCGATTCCTCCTTTACCTTTAATATTATTTTTGGGAAATGTTAATTGAATCTTCCCTGCCTTCCATGCTGCTCCGTCGGGAGGGTGAAATTTCAACCCTATGGACACTTATACGATTGGGAAATGGGACGCATTCGATAGCTGAAGTTCGATTTTTGAGAAGATTGCAAAAAATGGCCACGTGGAAGACGGAAATATGGAAAAAAAACAAAATCGCTCGAGGAGGACGGCGCCCTGCTTAGGGGTCGATAGGAAGGGTTCGAATTTAGTCGAAGACTTTTATCACCCCCCCCCCCCATGTGGAGGTGTGGGGACTGTTGTACACATAAAAAACCACATTTTCGGCCTTGGAAGTGAAGTCGTAAGTAAAAAAAAAATCGTATTGGACGAAGAAGAGGAACACAAGTAAACGTTGCCAGGATTTTCATTTCCTCCACTGTCTTTCCTCTTTCCATCCCTATTTCTCGGATTTTGCCCATCCTTTTTCTTCTTGGTCTTCCCCTTTGCTCCTTCCTTGGTTTTCCCATCTCCATTATTTTTCTTGTAAGTTGTTTCTTATTTATTTTTTTTAGTTATTGGCTCTTGTTCTGCTATTTCTCTGATTTTGTCATTTTGCACTCTGTCCCATTTGATTTTTCCAGCAATTTTTCGATATTTCATTTCTATAGCATCAGGTGGACTAGGTCTACTGGGGATACCACGAGAAAAAAACTCGTCATTGCTATACCTCAAGGTTGTGTGGGAATGAGAATTCCGCCAATGGGAGTGTTGTGATCTCATTCGCGGCACTCGCACACCTAAACTATTCGTCTGACGAAAAAATGAATGACAAAATTTTCCGCAAAATTATTTTTTATCTATTTTTGTTGACAAATCAATTGGTAAGGAGAAACGAGGTTGCACGGTGAAAATTCGGATAGAGCACCTCAAGATCTATTGCTACCAATTTGTAAAACTTCCACTAAACTTTCCTGCTAACACTGCCACTCTGTAATCCTTTCTTGTATATCGGAATTAAAAGGATTCTCGGGATTTTTTGTTTTTCCCACGCTTCTATACAGATCTACCATTCTACTCCTTTTTCCTCCAGCCATTTAATCATCTCCGGTCAAATGCCGTCTTCTCCACTTGTTCTTCTTTTGTATTTTGTCTTCTGGCTATGTCGTGTTATACTTTCTTCTGTAATGTTCTTTCATGTTTCAAGTATTTCTTTTGTGTCCGTTAGTGTTTTTTTAATTATCAGCGATTTTCGAGTAAAATGCGCTTTTCGAGGGTGAAACTAATTTTCCGTAGGAAAAAAGTAGAACATGACGTTTGGAAAATTGTAGATTCAAGATTTACTATTAGATCTTTCAAACATTAAATCCTATACCGACTAGGGCCTACAAGTCCTACAGCCTACAAACTACAGTCTACAGACTACAGTGTGCAGACTACAGTGTACAGACTACAATGTACAGACGCAGTTTACAGACTACAGTCTACAGAAAACAGTCTACAGGCTACACTCTACAGACTACAGATTATAGATCACAGTCTACAAACACAGTTTACAGACCACAGACTACATACCACAGTCTACAGACCACAGTCTACAGATCACAGTCTACAGACCACAGTCTACAGACCACAGTCTACAGACCACAGTCTACAGACCACAGTCTACAGACCACAGTCTACAGACAATTGGTAGGGATTGCAAATAAAGAAATGCAAAAACCAAGAAAGTGAATCCACCCTCCTCCTCAAAGAGTTTTGGATGAGCGCATTGTTTGAACGGAGAGAGGGGCATGCCATGCCGCTCCATCGAGAGGGTGAAATTTCGACCCTACCGACAATTGAACCTGAAGATGGATTTTTTTAATTTACAAAAGTAGAAGGTAAAAATAGGCAGCAAGATGGGAGAAATAACCCAAATCTCGTGGGAAAAAAACTAAAAGGCACAAAAACATACACAGAAGAAGATTATTCAAAGGAGACCGAAGAAACTAGAAAAGAGCTGAGAAAACAGGAATAGAATCAGAAAAGAGATAGATACATTACGCAGCGATTAGGTACAATAAACTAATAGTAAATGGAGATGTCTACAAAGTAGAACAATCAAACGGAATGGAAAGAACTGCAAGAGGAGTAGAGAACATAAGGAAACGCCTATAGAAATAAAAGGAGGAAGAACAATCAGTGGAAGATCCCCAGAGGAGGAACCGCAAGCACAACTAAGCAAAATAACACTGGCATGACAAAAAACTGAAACCAAAAACTTAAAACGCTATAGAAACAAAGCAACGGGCTATGAAAGAGGCAAAGATATAGGAAATGAGGAGACTCCATATATGTTTGAGTAATTAATTATAGACGTAAAGAAAAATTTGAGACTCAAAATGTTTTTTTTGAGTCTCAAATTTTTCTTTACAGGGATAGGAATTTGGAACATAAACACGCCAACAGGGAAGGAGATAGAAATAAGAGCAATAACATAATAATCTTAGGGCTAAGTGAAACTAAGAAAAAGGGCGAAGGAAGCATGCACTACTGGAGCAGGAGGAAGTGAACAAAGGAATAATTGATTTTAAAGTAATCAATTCGAGAATAATAGCTATTAATATAAAAATGGAAGAAACAACAAATATCATACAAATATATGGGCCATCACTAGAAGGAATAGCAGAGGAAGAAACATAAATCTACAACAAAAGATGAATTGAATAAAGAAGAAGATGAGAGGCCAATCATAATAGGAGGCTGTAACAGTAAAGTAGGAAAGGACTACAATAGAGAGATGGGATGTATGGGAGTACATCAGGAGGATACGATAAATAGAATTGGGATAAAAGACTTCTGCAAAGGGAAAGACTTAATAATAAGAAACACACCACCAAGATACACTACTGAAGAACAGAGAAAATTTGTGGGGAAGAGAAAGTACGGTAAACACGTCGTGTGGTGGTGGAATAACGACCATACAAAGGCTGACTAAAGAGCATGAAAGTAATATATACAAACAAAGATACAGAAAGACAAATAGGAATATATTCCAAGGAGAAACACAGTGAAAAGTGAAATCAAAAGAGTAAAGAAAGAATCCTGGAAGGAGTTTGGAGAATCGATTACCGAAGAATACAGAACAGATTGTAGAGAATGAAAATATTAAGGGGGGATAATAAGAAATTAATAAAAGAAATTAAACAAACACTAACGGACACAAAAGAAATACTCAAAACATTACAGAATAGAGTATAACACGACAGAGAAGACAAAATATAAAAAAGGAACAAGTGGAGAAGACGGCATTTCACCCGAGATGATTAAATGGCTGGGGGAAAAAGGAATAGAATAGATATGGGAGAGCTGGATAGAAGTGTGGGAAAAACAAGAAATCCCGAGGGACTGAAAAAGAAACCTATTCTTAATTCCGATATACAAGAAGGAAACTGCAGACCAATCTGCTATAGTCCAATCACCTGGCAGTATTAGCAAGAAAGTTTAGCGGAAGTTTTGTAAATTGGCAGCAATAGATCTTGAGGTGCGCTATCCGAATTTTCAATGTTATCATATTCATTTTTTCGTCAGACGAATAGTTTCGGTGTACGAACGCCGCGAAACACTCCCATTGGCGGAAATCTCATTCCCACACCACCATGAGGTAGAGCAATGGCGCGTTTTTTTTCTCGCGGTATCCCCAGTAGGCCTAGTCCACCTGATGCTATAGAAATGAAACGTCGAAAAATTGCTGGAAAAATCAAATGCGACAGAGTGAGAAATGACAAAATCAGATAAATAGAGAACAAGAGCCAATAACTAAAAAAAAAATATGAAACAACTTACAAGAAAAATAATGGAGATGGCAAATCCAAGGAAGGAGTAAAAGAGGAAGAAGAAAATGGATGGGCAACATCCGAGAAATAAATCCTGGCAAGAGAATGGAAAGAATGGAGGAATTGGACACAGGACAAGAAACCCACAATCCGCGCCTGAAAGGGCATAAGGATTAGAGAAGAAGAAAATATTCTAGGTAAAGTTTTTCCATGTTTTCGAGGTATCGAACATTCTCACGGTTGAATAGGCCACTTAAGGTTTTCCCAAAATTGCTTGGCTATGTGTTAATTAAAGGTGATTTCTGGAGGGATTCATAATTAAAAACGACACAATGAAGCGTGAGAACGATTTTTCGCAACGAAAAAATTGAATGACTATTTATACGAAAACGTGAATAGAAGCGAACCACTAAATGAAAAACGTTTTCAGATGTAAAGCACGAGAATCCCCCTCGTTCTCCCCTTCTTCGTAGGAATTTCAGATGAAGATACACTTTGACTTCGGTTTATTGTTTAACAGTTCACGTGTGCATAGGAAATTGCCTCCATTGTTTCGGCCGTTTTGAGGAAGTGCGCGTGGGGTTTTTGGCGAGTTCACTTTGTGCGCTCGCAACAAAAGATATCTATTCAAATTTCGCTCAAACAAGGTTGTTTGTTTCATTGTAATTTTCGGGGAATATTTACAACGAGCCAAGGTCAGTTCGACAACCTTCGCCATTTTTATCAAACTTTGTTTTCGCGAGCATCCGGCCGAGATTTAAGCCCGAAGAGAAAATCGATCGCATAAATTCCCAAGGCTTGTAATTATTGATGAAATTCAATTTCCTTCATCGGCGATGGTGCGCGCTAATTGAGATTCTGCAAGAGGAAGCTGTTTTCACTTTCATTTCCAATGAGTTTTCGCGCCGTGCGCAAGGGGCGAAAATTGCAATTTTTTTGGTCGCCAAACAGCATTTGCATACGTAAAAAATCGGCAGGCACGTAGCTGGAAAGTATAGACATTGCAAGAAACTTAAATTGCCTTTTTTGTCTTCGAGAATTTTGTGAATGAAATTTTCGGTCTAATACTTCCTATACAAGACAAAACCAACGCACGCTTTGATTCGTCTTTTAATCGTAAACAGACATCATTTGTGTGAGAATGTTTATAAGAAATAAATAGTGGAGAAAGAGTTAATCATGCATGGCCGCAATGCTAACGGTACATATTCTTGTTATTTACTTATCAGTTAATTTGCAGGCATTAAACTGTTTGTTCGGCTTATGCTAATCGCTGTTTACTGCTAGATTTGGGCGATTTCAATATTGATATCGACGACGAAAAAATCGAGGAATGATTTTCAATTAGCGTTACGTTTAGAAAACAATAACGTTTTTTAGCGGAGAGTTTTGAAACATCATGAGTCACTTTGTAATAATATCTTTTTATATCGATCTGTAAAATTACAATTTTCCATTGCTTTTGTTTTAGTGGTTTCGTATAAAATATCTAATTATTTTAGAAAGTATACGCCGTGCCGCCCTACAAAATGTAGGTACGAATTTTTACATTTCCGGTGACGAGCCGCGGTATACGCGAAATCATTGTCATTAGCGATTTCAATATCGACCGATATACCGTGGCGTAATTACGGGAACGAATTTTTCTGTTTAAATTTAATTAGGGTTTTTATATTGTTATTATTTATAAATAGCATAAACGTACTTAATTAGCAATAAAGTAGCGTGTATATAATATTTGAAAGGTTTACCGGGTAGATATAAGATCGCGTGACCAAGCAGGTGCCGTATTAGTTTTTTTTTTATTATTTATTAGTTAGATAAAATTATTTTTATGATAGTATTTCAACGTTATTGCACAACCTAACAAATTAGTTTGAAAATGTAATAAATGCGTTTCTCAATGCACTCTCTGATTTATTTTATGGCCGTCGGTAACAACCCTGCCCGTTAATTTACCGACGATATTTGTAATTTTCATATGAGAGGTAATCGCGAATAATTGTGGTCAATAGGCCGAACCATGAGGAACGCCGGAAGTATCTAATTTAAATAGTCCACTACCATATTCTCATACAACCTGCAATCATATTAATTGCAATAATTTGCACAATGACCTACCAGCGTTCATCAAATGTGTTCATCTCGCTTAGGTTAGTCGTCTTATACCACACCCCATAGGACAGTAGTGTCACATGGTTTTGGAAATATTCCCTTCTTCCATCCCCCTAGCTTTGGTAGGATTAATATGAAATCTCTCACCAATTTTTCAATCATTGCCTAGTTCTGAATCTTTTTTCTCAGGTTGTATTTTTCTTAAATTCGTTTCGTTTTCTTCTCAAACATTTTCCATCACATCCTTACTCTTAAGATTCTCTGCACATTTTCCCCCAGTTCAATTTCTGCACGTATCCTTTAATTTCCAATGAAATTTCCCTCAAGTTATTGTTACTTTTTAAGCGTCTCCTGATGATCTCAGTTTGCTTTGAAAAATGCTCTCAGTGAAAATCGTCCCTTCGTGTGCACTTTTCTTATTCCCTTCAACTTCGTATCAAATTCCTTCTTTTAAAATTCGTTGTTCCTTTCAGCTCCCTTCTATGTTCATCTTTAAGTATTCCCTTCAAGTTTTCTTCACACGCTTTCCTAAGCATCTCTAAATTTACTCATAAGAATTTTTTTTAAGTATCTCATGCCCTGCTATACTTTATTATCCCTGAGTTACTTATCCGTTATGGTGCCGCCGGTTTGAGAAAAAGCATCTTAACTCATGTCACATGGTCTAAGCAAAAACAACGATAAACCGGGTCCGTGTAAAATGCGAGAAGTGGCCCTTCCCCTTTCCCATGTAAGAAGCGCCAGGTACAAAAACTGTAGTCCGTGCAAAACCAGTAGGCGTCGAGAAAAATGTCTTCAATAGAGATGCGCCACTTATATTTTTTGCCCATTATGATGTAAATGGCAAATCCAGATATATCCTTAATTTGCTGGAGGATCCTACTTAGGCGTGGCGCTAAGCAGTGCCTGGAGGTCCAGTGGAGTGAAAAATTGAATGCACCGAAAAATTGCTCGGAAATCGTTGGTTTTATTTGCCCGGGAATGCTCAGGGGTGGGGTTACGGGGGTGTACAAGAGTAAAACCTATCCGTGGCAAGAAATTGCTCGGAAATCATCGAGCGGTTTTTGTGTGTATTATTCTAATTTACTCCGTCTTGAAACCTCAATTCGTTATCGATTACGTTAAATTACGGCTTTATAAAAAAAATCCCCGAAATGCAAAATTATTATCACAAAATGGCGCCGATAAGCTAAGGAGAAGTATCCCATAAAACAATCGTAAAACCATCTCCCCTTTAAGGAACACATAGCCAGTATAGGCAGAGAGCTATGTTCCCACACTTCCAGCAAATCGCACTGAAACAAAGGAAAGACACTTTGGTCCTTGAAATGACAGTGGCCTGAGGAATCAAAATACTCGTATTCGGATCCACAATCGACTGCGCTAATTAACGTGTTGTCCTGAATGAGAAGGTACGTTCACATTTAAATCGATCATGCGTCATTAGGCTAGTGAAGCTAATAATATTAAAAAAAATTGCATTGCTGTAATCCCTTGAAGAGGAACTACTCATTAATTAATTGCAACTGCAACAGCTAACATAAATGACACCTTGATCCAATTTCGCTATCTCCGCTCTACGCGCTGTTTGTCGTAGGCCATCTTAGATCAAGTGTGGTCCACATGTGCATCCCCAATATACTCCGGACAGATGAAAGTGCAATAATTGGACAAGTATCAATTATTATTAAAAATCTAACTCGTCATTAAACGTGGATCTAACACTTGAAATTAGAACATACTTACGTATTTGGGAAAATAACATTTGAATCCTCCACAATGAGACAAACGTGTTTAAACTGGATCCAATATTAACTCGAAGAAAACACAAAACCCGGTTAATCGCCAGAAATAATACTTAATGAATTTGCAATTATACCGACACTCACAACTCAACTTAAACATCCGTCTTCCATCGTGTTCGTAGTGAGAGAAGGGGTGAAAAGATAATCTAACTTGCGAATTCCAACGTAAGGATGCACCAATAAGAATTTGCCACTAACGTAAGGGCTAATTGAAAAGTGTACAAAATGTAAAAATGCACATACGCAAGTGATTAGGTGCATGTGTATAGATCGGTACACGAAATAGTAGAGTGCGACATAAACGAAAAAGAAGACTTGACTTGACCGGAGATGCTCAGGGGCGGAGTGCCTAGGGTGCAGTGGGATGGAAAATGTTGTTATTTGGGAGTTTTCGCAGTTGCCCAGTCCATATCTGCTCCAGGGGTGGTGGAGACGGTGGTAATTTTTTTAGTAAATTCAAATAATACACACAAAAAAACCCGAGTAACGATTTCTGCGCAGTTTCTCGACGCGGTTAATTTTTCCCTCCACGCCCCCGTAGCACTGGCGAGCACACACGGACCAATAAAATCGGAAGAGGGAAAGGTCACTTATCGCATTTTACATGAACCTGGTTTTTCGCAACAACCGCCGTTTTTGCATGGACCATGTGACGTGAGTAGCCGGTGCCTAAACGGCCAACTAGTTCAGAGATGATACCGTATCATAGAGCATGAGATACTTCACATCAGCTGATTGTTCAAAGGGCATATACAACCTTCGTAAATTTTCTCAAAATCTTCGAAATGTAAAATTATTATGACAAAATGGCGTCGATCATGAAAGTACAAGTATCCCTTAAAATAATGATAACCATCTTACCTTGAATGAAGAAATAGCGAACGTAGGAAGGGAGCTCGCGTACGTGACGTTATTAATCATCGGGAAGGGGCGGCCTTTTCAGTATCGGCTACCGAGAGGGGAAATCCGGCGCACCTCTCGCGTCTTCCATAGACCGATTCTTTCGCATAGACCGCCGATTAACTTCGATCGCCTTTTTCGTCTCGACTGCCTTACCACTCGAAAGGGGAAGGAATATCTTTCGCATCTTCCATATACCGCCCTGTTACTATCGACCGCCGATTAACTTCGAACTATTTTTCGTGTCAGCTGGTGACCAACATCGACCGCCTTATCACTCGAAAGGGGAAGGAACATCTCTCGCATCTTCCATAAACTACTTTAACTGTTAATAAACAAGCTAAACCCAGAATGTTTCAATTTAGTAGGTAGTGGAAGAAGTTAACATAACCTCTTACAGTCTTAGCTCTGACATTTGATTTCTCAGTTTCACCAACTTAAGAATGACAAAATAAAAGCAACATAACCTCAGATTTCAACGAAATGAGGTGAACTGTTAATTATGATTTCGCGCTTCTCCCGCAAATTTTTTTTTGAAAACGCTTAATTAAGGTATTGAGATACCCTCTACCCATTTTTATTAATTTCATGATCGTATCTGGGGATTTTAATAATGCCACGTATCGGAGAGCTCTGTTCCGACGCTTCCAGCAATTCATTTAAAACATCAAGAAGAAAGAAGGAACCCGAGTTTATCCACACGTTCTCAATCTCAAATACCTTTATAAAAACATCAAATGTAATATACCTCTGATTAATAAGAGAGTTATTTAAAAAACAAGAAAAGAAATACGACAATGGTTGACAAGTAAATTGGTTCAAACTTAGAATGGCAAAATTCTAGAACGTACAATGGTAACAGGGGGTTAAAAAAATGAACGTACTTACGCATTCGTGACATTCAATTTAAAACCTCCACAATGAGACAAAGTGTTTAAACTCGATCCAATATTAGGTCGAGAAACACACAAAATTCGGTTAATCGCCAGAAAGAATACTTTTACAATTAAGCCGATATTGAATTTATGTCTTCCAACGTGTTCGTAATGAGAAATGAAGTGAAAAGATAATCTGACATCCAAAATTGCAACGGCACCAACTAAATAACAGATAATTGAAAACTACAGTGACCCTCAAACAAGTGAAAATATTACAACCACAATTTACATCGGAATAGAGAAGGGTTAATTGTCGCATATTCCATGGACCTCATTTTATCGCAACACTCGCCACTTTTGCACGGACTGCAATTTTTGCAATGCCCACCGTTTTTACAGGGACTGCCGATTTAGCATCGACCGCTTTTTACATCGGAATGATTCAGGAAGGGCTGCTTTTCGCATCTTCTACGAAGCGCACTTTTAGCGCATTTTCTAACGAAGCCACCTTCTCAGTCCGTCCGTTTGCCCGGGGGCTTAACTACTCCTACAGTTTTCAATATATTTAGTTCGTTCTAATTGAATTCGGTAGCTTATAGCTCTGGCACCTGAACCAAGAAACATCTTGATGATTAATGTGCGCATATGCAGATTGCACAATGTCAACTTTCTTGGGTTTTCTTTGAAATTTTAGCCACAGATGCTTCTAGTACAGGCAAACATTTTTTATTTTTTCAAACCGGCTAAAGCAACTTTCACTGAAAGGAATCACACAACTGAAACGCACCCTGCGCCAAATTACAGGTGACTGACTTAACTGAGTTGCCCGCCCAACGCGTACCGGTGCTCTACGCAAACTCTCTCACGATGCTATGCCAATTTTCTCGTGGTTCAATGCTGATTGTCTCCCGGTTCTCCGGGATTTTACGCAGGCTGCGAAATAAACAAAATTCCCCGAACTGACTCGCGTCTCATCCCACTATTTATCGGTACCATCAGCATTCACACGCATTTACAAAGTCAGGACTGTATTCAAATGCCCTTTGGGTATGGAAAATCAAAAAAAGGAATTCTAAAACTTCAAACTTTTGCTCGTCTGAAAGTTTAAAGATTTTAACACACCTTCGATTGTTTTGAATTATTTAAATTTAACGTATTGCTAGACGTTTACTGCAAAGGTAAAAAATAAACCATCTTGCTAAGGAATGGCGTTGTTGGGGAATTTGGACAGCGTTGGTGGGACGCAACGAGAATTCAAGAACCGGAATGTAGTAGAAAGGGCTGTTGGTTTTAGAAACCCCGTCAGGATGGTTTTTTCGTCTATTTTGTTAAAATTACATCCCAATATTGACTACAAAAAAGGTGCACAATTAGCAGAAATTAGTGTTGTTCAGATTTTTTAAGTCGGCCATTTTGTATTATATACATACATATAAAATGGCGGCACCCCTTCCAAAAATAAACAAAAAAATCTCTACAAAGATCCCGATAAATTAGAGCGCGTTTAAACAAAAGTAAAGCGTAAAGTACCGAGTTCATGGGAACCTCTCGGAACTGACCCAATAATTACGAAAGAGTGGGTGTAACACATATCTCTGCTAATTACAAACCAATAACTTGTTTATTACGCTAATAATTTTCTAACACTGTCAGTTAAAAGGATCGCGTGAATTGCAAGTTAACATACGTATAGTGAGTAGATATAAAATATTTGATCGTCATTTTTGCTTAAGTTCAGTTCAACATTCTCATGTCCAAGTTCTACTCCTTTAAGACTTGTAGTAAAATGTGTAGGTTAAACTCCTCCATGGTAATTTATTGCATGCAAAAACACAGCGCGCGCTGGCAGTGTCTCTCTTTCTAAAGCTTTGGCCTGTCTCGACTTGGGTAAAAGGGAATGTTACAGATTTCTGAAATCTTTTACATATTTCACTTATAATTGGCATAATATATTCAAGGAGAGCGCAAAAACATACCTCTCGGTTATAAATTTCGTAATTAGCGAAATAAATAAAATCGTCAATGCAAATCGAGTGGAATACAGGACAGCCGTTGAAAGTTCCTTAATGCAGTGTCATGTTATTTATGTCCGCATCTTGAGCGTATCCATCATTCGCATTCTAATGCTGTTAGATGGAGACCTGCTTGAAATAATCCTTGCAACGACCGTCGTTGAATTTACTGGATGAAACCAACTAAAACCCGTCATAACTGTAACGTGATTGTCTTAAAAATCTCAATCACGATCGACGGTAAAGCAATTTTTACTATAAACTACGCTGAATCCTTTCGGGGGTCACGTGTGTAGATTGGATTTCTAGAAAACGTAATAGTTAGCAAGCAAGTCACTCATTATGTGCGAGAAGCGGACGATGCATAACAATTCGATTACGTATGCGAACTTATGAAAGTGATTGGAGGGACCAAAAATCTTGCTAGGAAAATGTCCCAAAATTAAGTACAAATTGTACACAACTCTTTTGCAGATGAAGCGCATTTTTTAACACGCTCCTTCTGGGTAACATCGTCCGACACCGGTTCTCGACATATTCGCACTTAGTTTTGAATCTACCATTATATATACCTAGTCCAGATCTTCCAATAGCCGTTTGTGAGTACTCTCCTCCGTGATTTCAATCTCTCTCTGTCACTGCAAGTTTTTACATCACCGATGGGTATATTTCTACCATACGTTGTTACGTTCACTTTGGGCCAACGTAACAAAATTACCCTAGATAAGCACACGATAAGCTCAGGCAAGGTAGAGGTGGGCGGGGTGAGTATGGGGTTCTTCTATACAAACACCAATAAGCCAAAAAGGGAAGGAAACAGTAAAAGTAATCCGGATAGGTGCCACTTAGTGTTTGATAAATCTAGAGGGAGAGGGAGGAATACTTACTAAAGTGATAAACAAGGCAGACTAAGAGATCCTTGTTCTCGTCTTACTAAACTCGAAGGAATGCAAAATTATGGGGAAAGAAACATAAACAATATTTGATATCATAAATGCGGGTGGTTTAATACTTTAATACAATGATCTCGAAATATCACAAATCTGACACTGTAATATATAGATCTGGCATGTCAAAATGGGAATTCAAAATAATCTCTAATAACAACAAATGAGAAGCCAACACGTTGCCGGGGAAAGTATTTATCCAAAAGGGCTTCCGTAGAAACAACTTTCAAACAAAGTAATAAGCACCGCTCGTTAGTATCAAAAACCAAAATGTAATCAAACGTTAAAAGGGAAAAACGACGAAAACAACTAAATTTACCTTTGAACTATGGTCGCAACCTTCTGAGCTCAGAGGACGCGAAACTGCAAATCTGTAAACAGACAGACACACAAACAAACAAAAATATAAGAAGGGTAATGATTCGCGTTGCACAATATATCGCATAAGCAATGGTTAACGTAAGACACGAAAGGTTATTCTTATACGTAGAATTGCAATCAATACTAAAAAGAATCAAAAATTCAAATGACTTTACGACAAAACAAAATTTGGTTCGACTAAGGGTTGGTTTTTACAATCGGTAAGAGATATCAAAAAGTAACATGAAGTCTTAAGGAAAAAAAATACTATAAAATGTACAAATAGGTGAATCTCTCTTCAATGACAAGGCAATCTTATCAATTCAAATGAAAACAAACTTACACGAGCAAGTTCTTCAGAGCAAAATACATAACGTTAATTAAAATTGTAGAAATTTACTTCGGACAAAGTCTCGGCATTTCTAAGAACTAGATCACAAACAAAAGTAGTTAAGGAATCAATCGTAGGTCAACGAACTTCGCAAAATTGGGTCATCAGTTCAAATCGGTTTCACAAGGAATGGCGGTAATTCTTCCGTCGATAAGGTAGAAATATGCAGGGCGTTTTTGACTGGTAATGGCGTCGAAATTTCAATGGAATTCTCTTGCACAATATCGAAAATCGGGAATTCACGTTTCCACTTAGAAATATCAATTCACAATCAGGAAGCAATTGATAACTCCAAAATAAGAAGTAAGAAGACTCAGGAGGGAGTACGAAAGTAGCCTGAAATGGATTATTTAAAGTAAAAAGATAATGCGTCATAGATAACATACCATAAACGGCCTTAAACTTGTAAGATAAATCCGCAGGAATGTGTCAGCGAAGTTGGAAGTAAGATAATAAGACAAAAACTTCACTAATCTTAATACAAACACCACATATAATATCCCAAAAAGCTAGACAATAATGTCAAGTAAGTGTAATGGCGTGTGGCTCAAGTACAAGTCAAGATCGATTTGAGTTCTTCAACAGGGCCTGCGCGCGCCAACAGCAAGTGGGAGAAAAACGCGCAACAGAAATCTAGACGGGAAGGTTTTAAAAGAAAGCTATATCACAGATAACGGATCAGGTTACAATGTGAACACCTAGCTAGCGTAAGGATTGCTATATAAAGGTAAGAGTTCGCATAATGTTATTCGAGAAGGATTCCACATCGTAATTCAAATGCAAGCCAAAGCAAAGATTAAACGGTAAAGAAAATAACGTCACAACGTCCCATTTGCTCTTTGTAGGTACCCTCCTCCGACAATTCGCTCTTGAAGTGAGGAATTATATTCGATTACGATATGGGGTCCAAGACGAGGACTATTGTTGGTAGAAATTCATCCCTTTCGTTGAGACCTCTCTTTGGAGTACCATGAGGGATAAAACCAGCCCCCCCCCTCTTCTTTATTTTGCAAAAATTCCAATCCCTTAAAAGTAGTTCAACACGGCGGAAGTGGGTCCGGATGGACAAAACGCAAGCAACAGAATTTTTTTTAATTAAAGAAATGCGCTAAAAACGCCATTCCACAACATCGATAAACGGGCGATGGCCCCTTTTTGAAAATTGTGTTACAAGTGCCAAAAGTACTAACAATTTGGACAAGAATGTAGTATCGGGAGTAAATGCAACGTTCATTTCTGTACACATAGCATGTCATAGGATTCTCGTGGCACTCCCCGGTTCTACATTCTTCCTCAAGACGTTCAGCTAAGAACCCTTGTTAAATAGTAGTGCCAAAAATACTAAATATTTTGGGGAAAATATAGTACCGGGGGGTCTGGGAGGTACGGAATACTCTCCAAGAAAAAAAGAAAAATTCTACATTGATTTCCTTACACATACCATGCCATGGAGTCCTGGTGGCACTGGGGAGTATTTCATATTTCCCAGACCAAAGAGTACTACGTTCTTCCTGAAGACGGTCAGCCCTAAAGACTCCTCTGTTGTTTTTCATAGAAGACAATCGAATATTCCTTTCCTAAGGAACATATTTACCACACAAACTTCTTGCGACACATTCGGCAGCCTCTTTTAGAAAATTATGCTACAATAAGTGCCAAAAACACTAAAATATTTCAGAGAAGAATGTAGAGCAGGGGGATGTGGGGGGTATATAATACCTCCAAGCTGTACACCCCAGGTAAAAGAAAGAATTCAACATTTATTTTGTTCCACAAACCAAGTCATAGGATCTTCCTGGCACTGGGGGGTAATCCATACCCCCCGAGATGAACGTAATACCGGGGGGATATTCAACGTTCATTTTTTATATACCGCGTCATGGAATCTTGGTGACACTGGGGAGTAATCCATACCCCCCAGACCGCTCGGTTCTACATTATTCCACAAGACGTTCAGTCGTAAAGACTCTTCTTAAATACTAGTGCCAAGAGCACTAATATTTCGGGGAAGAATGTAAAATCGGGAGGTGTGGGGGGTATTTAACACAGAAATATTCAACATTGATTTCCTTACACATACCATGTCATACAATTCTCGTGGCATTTGGGGGAGTATATTACACCCCAAGACGTTCATTCGACGGCCCCTTTTTGAAAATTATGCTACAAGTGCCAAAAGTATTGAATACTTCGGTGAAGAATGTAGAACAGAAGGTTCTGAGGGGCATAGAACACCCCGAAGCTATACACCCCATGGAAAAAACAATTCAACGTTGATTTCCTTACACACACTATTTCATGAATCCTTGTGGCACTGGGGGGTATGCCATATCCCCAGACCCCTCGGTTCTACATTATTTCCCAAGACGTTCCACCCCCCCGGTTCTAAAGGATTCCACAAGACGTTCAGCCCTAAGGACTCTTCTTAAATACTAGTGCCAAGAGCACTAACATTTCGTGGAAGAATGTAGAACCGGATTGTCTGGGGGGAAATGCAATACGTTAATGATGCAATTCACCCCCCGCGCCCCGAGGATTCTGTGACATAGCATGTGTAAAAAAAATTAACGTTGAATCTTTCTTCCCTTGCTACTGCTGCCAAATACAAAAGATTAATAGTATAAAATGGGCAAATGCAGAAGAAAAGTTCAAACTTCATTTTTCAAGATGATAGAGTCAACATCACATCACATCCCAGTGGGCTCCAAACTCACCTTTCACTTTTCCTGCGTTAAAAATCGTCTTTATTGATTTTGGTATCAAAGGAAAAGTAAGCTGCACCTTGGTAATTCCTCCTGATGCCAACCAACCGAATCAATTTTTCTACATAAAGATTGTTATCTCATTCGTTTTTGTTGAGACTTTGATATCAGAGACGCACACGAATAATATTGTAACGTAAATTTAATTACGTGTTTATAACAGTCTTCAAATTGATTAATTTACAGCAGTAGATAAATCACACCACTTATAACAGCGCGAGCTATTTATTACTTCGGCGTCGAAATGGGAACTGTATGAAATGCAATTCGATAGATCGCAAACTCGAAAGCTCCCGAACGCAACCGACTCTTCTAAAATGTTCTCGAACGAACACGTCATATTTCTCGAAAATATTACCTCACATCCGCCTTCGTTCTTTATTGCCGATGATTGTTCTTACGTGGCGCCTCGTTTTCTGGAATATGCGCTACAGAATTTTACCCGCGCTTATAATACAACTTACTTTGTTTCATCATTCAGTTGTGCTCCTGACAACGAATTCGATTTTTGTATCAGACAAATATGGCACTATCAGCCTTTAGTTACTCCTTTGTGTCAACGTAATTGAACTGCGCTCCTGATTCAACCAAGTTCTCTTTACAATCACATTCGGATTTGTGGCGATTATAGTGTCAGGGATATTGCAAACAAATGGTACTTTACCAAAGCTTGTAACGACATTGCCGTGATTCAACTCTGCTCCTAATACAACGAGCCGAATCAGTGTTTATAGGTAGCAGGGTTGTTAATGAGATTCGCCTTGTATCAAAGAAACAGTGCCAATAAATTGTTCCATCCATCTCAACTCAAATACATTATAGGATCGCTATCACATTCGTTTTTGTTAAGATTCGGATATCAGGGATATGTGACGAAAACGAGTAGTATTTTGCTGTGCTCCTGGTACAAGTTTTATCAATTTTTGTACGCAGCAGGATTATTATGATATTCGTCTTTGCTGAGAATTTGGTATCAGAAGAAGCACCCCTTGGTTCCAATAATAGGTACCGATACTCGTCACTCAACTGCGTTCCTGATGCAATCAATGGAATTAATTTCTCTTTACATTGCAGTATTGTTATTACATCCGTTTAATACTCGTATGTTGAAATTCTGACGTCAGGGATATGTTTATTTAATGTCATTCGGGATTACTAAACTGTGCACCTGATACAACTAATTCAATCAATTTTTATATGTAGCAGGATTACCGTGGGATTCATCTTTTCCGAGATTTTGCTACTAGAGGTATATGACGGATCGTACACAATCCCACTGTAATGAAATTTACCGTGACTCGATATTTAACTGTTCTCCTGATACAATGAACCATATATGTCAAACGGTATCACAGAGGAGTATTTTACCCCCCTGATAAAATGAATCAAATCAATTTCTTTTATAAAAGAGGGACAGTGCACAAGTAGCCTGTGGGAATCGTTGGTCTTTTGTAAAGTTTTCTGGTGTTGGTAGTCCAACTCCACTCCTGATACATGGCGCTGTGTTCTCCGATTCTGATACAACGATCCTGACACCATTAAACCAATTAATCTTGTTTATGAGAGATTTGTTATCGGGGGAACAGAACCCAAACGGCATTCAATGTATAAAAATACAGGCCCCTATGCTCCTGATACATAAAATTCGTTGGATCTTAAAAATCCTTCCGGTTTACATTTAATTGGAGGGATGAGGAAAAGACATACAGAAAGGCAGCATTCCACAGAGAAATGTCATTTAATTCCGGTTGCTCAGGCGAACTTGGGTCGTATTCGCATAATCTTATAAGGTCAATCAGCGTTAGAAACGAAGAAAATGAAAAAAAAAACCTCCGAGTAACTTCATTTTATTACGTCCACTTATAGGTAAAGGAATGCAAATGAAGTAAATTTTTAATAATAATTACTCCATTACGTTCTGCAATTTAATGTTCTCTAATGATAGCTAATACAGAATGCTAAAGTAGGTTGCCGATATTTATTACGAATTAAACAGCATTAGAGCCGAGTATTTTGATTATTTACTCTAAAGAGGACTTCATTTAACTGTGCACGCGTAAATAAATTTACATTAAAATTGTTTAGGGGCAAGGTGAGACGGGAGAGTGTTGCGCTTACCATATGGTGGTGTAGAGGCAGTCGGTGGAGACATTTCTGAATTGAATATTAATCGTGGAGCTTTTTCGAAAAAGGCTCTATGGGTATGGCGTGACGCCTTTTCAAAGGTAATCGAGCGTTTTTCTTTTTTTAATTTGCTTACGATTATAAAGCAAGTTTAAAGTTGATCTATTCCGGTGATGAATTTGGGATTAATTTGCTGTCTCATTGTATAAAAATTAATTTTACCTAATCTGTGTTACGGTTTTTATACGTTTCGTGTGTGTTTTTTTATCGGTTATGTCAAGAAACGGTTGTTAAAACTTGGGCAATGGAATAATGATGGATGGCGCGATCTCTTACGTAAAATTTACTGCAAGCCTTAGGAATATAATGACGACGAAGGACAAATTTATTGAAAGCTTGTCCCAAAAATTCTTTGAATGGTATTAATACAATTAACTTTGGTTATTATTCTTATGTACATTTAGCAAATTAATGAGTTGGCAAATTGCATTCAGAATAGAATTGAATGGTGACTTAAAAAACGTTATTACTGATACTCAAACAAAAGATTTACAAATGCTAAATAAAATGAGCAATTGAACTGGAGACACAAATTACTCCGTTATCGATCAAGATTTCCCATTTTCTATTTATTGACTGTTTAGTTGTGTCGAGGGTCCGTGAAGTTGGAATGACGACTTGAAAGGAATTAAGTTCCAAGTATCTCATAATTTTGTGCTAATTTTGTGCTAATTTGTGCTGCTAATTTAAAATGTTGTGCTCATCACGTTAAAGAGTAATTCATTTTTTTTTATCGCACTCACTTCTAACTTCGCATTAATTTGGACTCATTTTGTGCTAATTTGTCCTGCTAATTTAAAGTCTGGTACTCATCCTGTCAATGGGCATTTAAATTCGCCTGACTCGCTTGTGCTAGGTGGATATAATTGCGATCGCCGTTTTGTGGACAAAATTTCATCAAATGTTGACATTTTAGATCATTTTAAGCAAATTTTAAAGAATAAAATACCTATGTCCTATGTACATTGTACACTGTGCGTTGGCCGTTTTCCTAGGTAACGGCCCGACGGATTTTGTTCAAATTTAGATATGCATTGATGTGTGCAATTGTATGCGGCCACTACACTACTCACAAAACACCCGTCCAGCTAGGTCAAAACAAATCAAAATTGAAACTGAGAATTTTATCATCTCCCCTGGTACACATCCGGCATATGCTAAAAGAAAAATCGTAATAATGACTTTAAATTTCTCAATTTGAGAGACTTGGTGGCCTCGATCAATTTCCGAAGAGTCAACCACACACATTTTCATTAACACCTGACATAATTCTTAGGCACGAAAAGAAATTGACATGAAAACTCTATCCGGGTGGCACAATGGATTCGAATAAACACAATTAATTTATTGACAAACATTTCTTCCAAAACACAACGAAACAAAAAGAAAAGCTTATAAAGCTTGTTTGGACATATTACACCGACGCAGGCGGGCGATGAATAAAAAAAGAAACCTTAAAATTACTTACAGTGTTTTTCTTAACAATCCAAATAATCCGGCCGAGATTAGCGACATAAGGAGCACTTATCTCACTCACTGTTTATGAATTAATAACATTGGTCTCAATTACAACGGAATTTTGTGATAAAATAGTTACCCAATTTCCCTGTATAATTAGTCGTAATGAAAATTATCAGGCTGAAGAACGTAATGAAGTCTGTGAGTGGAAAATATGTTTGCACACTTTGCAACCTGTTTTAATTTAAAAAATTTGCTATTCTTAAATGTTTTCTATTTTTTTTAATGGTACAACCTAGTATTTAGCGCATTTTCCAACTGATGTTGGAAGACGCAACCATGGTCACTTTCTCTAGTCGTCCATGCAAGGACGCCACTATTCCTACAGCTAAGAAAAATCTTAACGATAATTGTGCGCATGTGCAGTCTGCGCAATGTCAACTTTCTTATTTATGGAGATATTTCTTTGAAATTTTAACCACAGAGCTCGCCACAGATGCCGGATATTATAAAAATGATATACCTACATCCTGGGCTATAGCAGTAACATCTGTTTATCCTAAATCAGTCTATTTCAAGCGCACAAGTCAATATTGTAAATGGGTAAAAAGGCAACCAGGAGTAAAACAAGCAAAGGAGCGTGTAACGTTCTTTTCTTACCAATTGATATTTCAAATTTGTATTCCATTTAAGTAACTTCGAATTTTACTCGTTGATCGTTGAGTGAGAAATATTAGAGGCGTAACTGTAATGTAATTGCGATAAATATTCCCCATCTCACTCACCGAAGCTTCCCGCACCCCACAGTCCACAGTGGGAGAGGTGTGATTGTGTTAGACGTGCGACTCTGATGCTTAAACGTCGCTCAACAACACGAACGCTACTACAACTGCGGTAATCGACTAGTCTTTACGAAATCGCCGATGTGCAGAAGCATCGAATTGCGCTTCTTTAAATTTCTCACTCGACGTTCTAATTTAAATTTAGTATTCTCGCTCTATCTAGGTATTTCCTTTGTAAACCCGTTTAATTTAGATGTCAGTTATGTCTGTAGTAGATTTGATATTTCCTTAGTTCTTTGGTTCGCCACTAGAGGTCGTAATCTTCTTTTCTTTTCTGAATACACATTCCCTGTACTTCTTTCCTTCAGAGACGATCTGGCCATCATATTTGTTGTGTGCAAATTTTTCTCGATACGCCGTCACTTTTTACTTGACCTCGTGTCTACCTATTTTGGCTATCAGCATATTCCTTTGGAGTATTTTCTCTCTATTTCTAATGTGCTGTGGTTGTGCTCCATTGAATACGTTTTGCATATTTGTGTTTGCAAGTAATTAGTGTGAGGTATGTACTTCAGCATTTTTCTTAACACGTATTTTTTAGGGCTTATCTTCCCTCAAAATTCCCTTAAACTTCTCTCTTAACTTCTTATAGTTTTCTCTTTTGGAACTTAACTCTTTTTCGAACTGCAATCGAGGTTTCCAAAATGATTCAAATGAATTCCAAGAAATCCTAGAGAGGGTTTTAAGATTGTTTCAAACTTTGGATGCTACAGAGTTTTCAGCGGGCTACAATAGAACTTTACCGGAACCATATTAGAGCTTCAGAAGAGTTTCAAAAGAATTTAGAAAAATGAGACGCTTTCAAGGAGCGCAGAGCTTTTCAAGGGGTTCAAAAAAAACTTGAGAAAGATGCACGAAGATTTCGAAGATCTTCAAGCGGGTTTTTAGAGAGTATGGGCCGTTTTGATACTGTCTTAGTTGGGTATGGGGACTTTTTCAAGAAAGATTAAAGTATTACAAGATGTCGATATCAAAGTGTTACAGACAGGATAGCTTGGGGAGGGTTCGAGAGGAGATTCACTATAGTCCAGGAAATAGAGACTGAAAATGGACCATTTCCTGCAAAACGAGAAGTAGTTCCAATTTTTTTTGCATGTCATGAAAGAATATCTGGTGGTTAAGAATCCAAGTTTTCGACCTCCCACCCCTTGTGATTCCCCCGCACCACCCTTAAAACCAAAGAAATTTGGTTGGTTTTTTAGTTTTTCAATCATATCTTTTTATAGATTCATTTTACAAAAAAATATTGTTATCAGAAATTGTAGATTATAAAATTCTACACAACTTTGATATACATTACTTTTTTGTGAAATGTTTATTAAAAACGGTATAGAGCTTCAGAGTTGCTTATATTTTTAAGAATTCTGAAATTTCTATGTAGATGTTTTAACCAAATTTTATACTTTATCTCTATAAGAGTTTTATGAGAAAATATCTTGAACTTATCGTGGTATAAATCCCCTACGCTGCACCCTTACCAAAGGGGATGCATAATAATTCAACTTTCAACCCTTGCTAGTGGGGATATTTGAATCACTGTGAGATTGTAGGGCTTTCTAATATTCGTTTGAAACAAAAAAATTATCTCACTTCAGTTCAGATTCATCCTTAAAATCCTTCATCCCCCCCCCCAACCGCGGTAGGAATAGATGTTTAAAGAGGAATAGAACACGTATGTAATAAGCGTTGTACTCTCTGACTAACTTCACAATCGCCACAAGAGCATTTAAATATCTATTTCTACCGCGGGGGGAGGGCGGGTGAAACTGAACGGAATTGAGACAATTTTTCAATTTTAAAAGTATATTAGAAAGTGCTACAATCTCACAGGGATTCAAATATCCCCACTAGCAAGGGTTGAAAGTTGAATTATTATGCATCCCCTTTGGTAAGGGTGCAGGGTTTTATACCACGATAAGTTCAAGATATTTTCTCATAAAACTCTTAATTATAAAGTATGAAATTTGCTTAAAACATCTACATAGAAATTTCAGAATTCTTCAAAATATAACCAACTCTCAAGCTCTATATCTTTTTTAATAAACATTTTACAAAAAAGTAGTGTATATCAAAGTTCTGTAGAATTTTATGGTCTACAATTTCTGATAACAATATTTTTTTCTAAAGTGAACCATTAAAAAGATATGATTGAAAAACTAAGAAACCAACCAAATTTCAGGGGTTTTGGGGGTGGTACGGGGGAAGCACAAGGGGTGGGAGGTCGAAAACGTTGATTCTTAACCACCAGATGACTGTCTATGACATGCAAAAGAAATTGGGACTACTTCTCATTTTGCAAGTTAAAACCCTCTATTCCCTGGACTACTAGATCAGATCAGATTATGTTACGAATTGTGTAATAATAATAATGATAATAATAATAACCGACTTTACGGTTCAGAGCGTTGGACTATAAATCCGGAGGTCGGGTGTTCGAACCTGGGTTGAGGTGAATTTTTCATCTGTGGCAGAGACGGAAATTACCGAGACCAGTTTCGAGCATTCTGCCGGCTACTCCGAATTAGGTTTTCCTGCAGTTTTCCTAATTCGTAAGGTAAATACCGGATTTGTATAGAACAACTTAAGACCTTCTGCAGAGGCAACTATAAAAAGCA
Source organism: Photinus pyralis (assembly GCF_008802855.1). Taxonomy (NCBI): domain Eukaryota; kingdom Metazoa; phylum Arthropoda; class Insecta; order Coleoptera; family Lampyridae; genus Photinus; species Photinus pyralis. Next base: position 16,070,600 of record NW_022170878.1, read on the forward strand.
TTATGCGGGTCACTCTGTAATTGGGCGCAAGCCTGTTGAGGGTCCAGAACAAGAGAGGGATAATAAATAAATAAATCAGATCAAGAAAGTTTCGAAAGTTTCAAAAAGTATTGCCTCGAGGCTAAACATTTTGTGAAAGAAGTGTGTCTGGAGGGTGAGGAGTACCCTCCAGTATGCGATTATACCATAGTCATGGCCAGAAAACTCCCATGAAGGTATTGAATGTTCTAGGAAGGGAATTATCGTGTTCTCCTTGTCTGAGAGAACCGCTGGGAGTATTTCATACTCCCTAGACCCCACGGTGCTACGTTATCTAAAATTCTTCTTTGGAGAAGAGGACATGATAATCTTCCCAACAACTATTCTGAGATCCCTGAGGGCTAAACGTTTTGTGAGCGAAGGTGCTACCGGGGGGTCTGGGGTGTATGGGATACAGGGACACCCCCCAGACCCTTCGGTACTATGTTCTCCCTCAAACCATTTAGGGAAATATTTTTTGTTAAGGAAATCGAATTTTTCCTTCTTTGGTGCTACTTCAAAATGCGTACAGCCCTACAGCGTTGGTTTAGGGCTTAATAATACATTTTGGTGTACCACCAGGGTGTGGGGGTCGGGGGATACTCTTCGGGAAACACGGATAAAAGACAAGTTTACCAGAATTTCAATGGTGTCATAGTTTAGAGAAAGTTCCATCATAATTTCCAAAAAGCAAAGGTTTTCAGAGTAACTCAAGAGAGGACGCTTAACAACGTTTTGTGAAACGAGGCACGGAGGGACCTGGATTTCAACAATGTCTCACCATCGTGAGGAAAAAATCTGTATCAGACCTTTCAGAGACTTTCGAGAGGTTTATCAAATTTAATGTTTTCAAGAATTTTTGACATTCTGGAATCTCCGACCAGAGATTTTCAAGAATATTTACAAATTCCTTCAAATGAACTACAAGAATAGGGAAGGTTTCACACTTGTCGAAATTGGGTGCTACTGGAAAGTGTTCAGCAAAAGTCTGAGAAAAAGTTCTACAAGACTTTAGATAAAAGATACTTTCAAAACACCAAAGCTTTTTATCAGTGCTTCAAGAGGATTTTCAGAGAGCATGGGCCGTTTTGAAACTGGTTGAGAGGGTGAGGGGGGATCTGTAGTTTTTCGAGACAGTCTCAAGAAAACGTTACAAAATGTCGAATATGAAAGAGCTACAGATAGGATAGAATGAGGAGGGTTCAAGAGGAGTCATCTCCAGATATCGCCCATTAAAGTACAGCAAGTTACAGAAAAATGAGTTAGTTATCGAATCTTCCTTGCCTAAAAGTACCACTGGGGGGGGGGGGGGGTCGAGGTCGATATCCGTGCTAGGTTTTCTGAAGAAATTTTTCTTTGGAGAAGAGGATCAGATAATCTTCCCAAAAACTATTGTGAGAACCCTGAGGTTAGCCCGTACTGTGAGAGAAAGTGTTATCGGGGGTCTATATGCGATTATGCCATTGTTCTCCCCAGACGAAGCTCGTGAAAATGCAGCAGGAAATGGAGTTATCGAGCCCCCCCCCCCCCCCCCGGTGCGAAGTTGTCTTACATTTTGGAAAAGAGGACCTGATAATCTTCTTTAAAATTATTGTGAGAGCCCTGAGAGCTAAACGTTTTGTGAGGGAAATTGTTACCGGGTGGTCTGGCAGTATGCGATAGTTCTATTGTCATCTCCAGAAAACGCCCATGAAAGTATAGAAGATTGTAGGAGTTATCGAGTCCCCTATGCTGAGAGAATCCCCCCCCCCCTTGGCGCTTTGTTCTCCCCCAAACCGTTTAGGGCAATAGTTCTACAAGACTTTAGATAAAAGATACTTTCAAAACACCAAAGCTTTTTATCAGAGCTTCAAGAGGATTTTCAGAGAGCATGGGCCGTTTTGAAACTGGTTGAGAGGGTGAGGGGGGATCTGTAGTTTTTCGAGACAGTCTCAAGAAAACGTTACAAAATGTCGAATATGAAAGAGCTACAGATAGGATAGATTGAGGAGGGTTCAAGAGGAGTCATCTCCAGATATCGCCCATTAAAGTACAGCAAGTTACAGAAAAATGAGTTAGTTATCGAATCTTCCTTGCCTAAAAGTACCACGGGGGGGGGGGTCGAGGTCGATATCCGTGCTAGGTTTTCTGAAGAAATTTTTCTTTGGAGAAGAGGATCAGATAATCTTCCCAAAAACTATTGTGAGAACCCTGAGGTTAGCCCGTACTGTGAGAGAAAGTGTTATCGGGGGTCTATATGCGATTATGCCATTGTTCTCCCCAGACGAAGCTCGTGAAAATGCAGCAGGAAATGCCCCCCCCCCCCCCCCGGTGCGAAGTTGTCTTACATTTGGGAAAAGAGGACCTGATAATCTTCTTTAAAATTATTGTGAGAGCCCTGAGAGCTAAACGTTTTGTGAGGGAAATTGTTACCGGGTGGTCTGGCAGTATGCGATAGTTCTATTGTCATCTCCAGAAAACGCCCATGAAAGTATAGAAGATTGTAGGAGTTATCGAGTCCCTTATGCTGAGAGAATCCCCCCCCCCTTGGCGCTTTGTTCTCCCCCAAACCGTTTAGGGCAATAGGACTCTGTGATCACATTTGAAAAGAAAACCGATTTTTTCCTGTATTCCGGCCTGCTTGGGACTACGCCCAGATGTATTAAGCCCTAGACGTGTAGAGCCGAATACATTGCAGTGTACCACCGGGGGGGTCTGGAACACCCTTCAGGAAAGATACATTCGGGTTATCAAGAAGGCATCGGGCGGGTTTAGTAGTACTTAAGTAGAGAGTTTAGAGGAAGCTCATTGGCGTCTCAGGGACACTTCAACAGATTTTCAAGAGAAAACATTTAGGGTTCCCGAAAAGTTTTAGTTGAGCTTCGGAAAGGTTTCTACAATGTTCTAAAAGAGAGCTCCAATAGGACTAAAAGCCATCTTTACCAGGATTTTGATGGTTTCGGAGACTTACAAAGAAACCATCATAATTTCGAAAAACCCCAGGTTTTCAGAGGAACTCAACGGTCGATCGAAAGAATAAGCACTAGAATTTCAACAGTGTCTCACCGTCTTGATGAAATACTGTACCAGAGCTTTCAAAGTACTTTCAGAAGCTTATCAAAGCTGTTAAGGAATTTTCAACCTCCAGTCGACCTTCAGGAATGTTTCCAATGCGAATTCAAAGAGAGAGTTTCAAGAAGGTTTAAAACGTGAATCAAGAGGGCTGCTAGAGTTTTAAGCAGAGCTTTATCGGAATTTTGATAGAGCTTCAGGAGAGTTCCGCGGGAATTTAGAAAAAAAAGGCTTACAAACGGTGTTTGAAAGAGTGCTTCACAGGAGTTCAAAAAACTATTCAAAAAATAAAATTTTAACAGAGCTTCAAGAGGGATTTTAGATAGTATGCTTTGAATGTCTAACCTTGAAGGTTGAAATCTGAACTTTCGGTGTTGAACCTTGGTGCTTGTACCTTGTGTGTATACTTAAGACTTCTTGAATTCCTCTGATCTCTTGGGTTCTTCAGATTGCTTAGGTTCCTTGGATTCCTTCCATTTTGTAAATTCCTAGTATTCCTTGGAGTCCTCATATTCCTTAGATTGCATGGATTCTTTGGATTTCTTCGATTCCGTAAATTGCTTTGATTCCTTGGACCTTATATTTCTGGTATTTCTCAGTTTGCTTAGGATTATTTTTAATCAATCGTTGGATTCCTTGGATTTCTCGGATTCCTTCGGTGTCTGGAATTCCTTGGATTCCTTAGATTTCTTAGATGCTTCCTTTAACCCTTAGATTTTTAATTGTTTTAAGATTATTTGGATTCTTAGTATTTCTTGAATTCGGTGATCTCCTGGGTTCCTCAAATTGCTTAGGTTCCTTGCATTCCTTACATTCGTTCTAGTACTCCTTGGAGTCCTCAAATTCCTTAGATTCCATGGATTCCTTGTATTCCTAGTATTTCCAGTTTACTTAGATACCTGGTATTCCTTTTAATCGTCGGATTCCTTGGATTTTTCGACTTTTTGGGTTTGTGGAATTACTTAGATTCCTTATACGACTTATATGCCTTCTTTAACCCTTAGATTTTTAAGAATTCTTAAGATTCCTAGGATCTTGGGTACCTCAGATTACTTTGGTTCCTTGGATTTCTTAAATAAATTCGTTGGATTCCTACGATTCTTGGGATACCTGTTTGTCTTTGAATTCCTTGGATTTGCTTCATTTCCTTGACTCCCTCGATTCTTTTCAGTTTCACATCCTTCATCTTCTTAATTTCTAGTTTCTCTGATTCTCTAGACTCCCTAAACCCTTAAGCCCTTAAGCTTTCGCACGGGGAGTCCACTTACAAGCAATAACTTCTTGAAACTCCAGCAACCTGATGGGAAAGTTTTTTACCACTCACACGTTAGTAAGGGAGGTATTGCATAGGGGTAGAAAATGACCCCCTACTTTTTTTTACGGAAATACACGTTTTGAAGCAAAATGAATCCGAATTAAACAAAATCTCGATTATGTCGGTCGGTCTGTCTGCCTGGACTCTCATTTCCGGCTAAACGGCTGAGCCGATTGGAACTAAATTTCGTACGCGTATCCTTAGACATAGAAGGAAGATCTGAAAAGTAGAATTGCGCAAGGTTCGTATAAAGGTTGCAAAGAACTAGAAGCACTTCTCGAAAAACTGCAGTCGTTAAACGAAAAATCACGCTTTTGTCATTAGAACGGCCGAAGGCAAATTCGCTCCATTAAATAATTATATAGTAAGTGCTCTTTTTTTCGACGGACCAAGCAGTAGTCCAAATTTCTGTAACGGAATTTGTCGACCGAAAAAAAATTCAATGCAGTACACGAAGCAATGTAGGCCGCTCCAAAAATCGAAAGAAAAAAGCACCACGTCGCACGTCGGCCTGGTCTGGTATTTATTTTAATGCCATCAAAACGTAATTTTTGTTACGAACTGATTACTACAAAATATTTCATAGGCGATTGCGCAAAAGGCTATTAGAAAAAAGGCTTAATACGTTTTAAATTACAGTGTTTAGGAATGTAAAGCGCGGTTTTTAAATTAAAATCGACGTGTCCCATATTGTGCCGTTTTAGCCTCTTCCGGTAGTACCTGATAAACCATAAACCACAAGATGACTACCGGAGAGATTTTAAAACAAACAAAGGTGAGACGACAGGCTGCGGCAGAAGCGGCCCTTAATTTAAGTTTTCCGTTTTAACAATAGTTTACGAGCACGGGGGTAGAAATGATGGCATATGGCATTTTCGTTAGTAGAAATTCCCGCGCGTCGAGAAGGACCGTTTGCTAGTAAAAGGTCGGCGCCCGACTTTTACCGCGCGCATTTATTTATAAAGGAAAGGGCTGATGAGGTTTCGGTTAGGAACGAAAGTGATTAGGACTAACGACCCCTTCTGGTGTTGTATACGTAATCTTACGATCGAACAGCTGGACGGCCTTTTTTTCCGTTTTAAAAGTTAAGGACGCGTTCGTCCCGCGACTTTCACTGGCGGAAGCTCGAGAACGTACGAAACTAATCTTGGGATCTTTGTTGCAGATAACTTGCCCACAATTGAGGGCACTATGATTACGATGGAGTGCCAGCCAGGGGGTCATGGGGGTCACCTGGGGCACTCCATGATGATTGACCCCTCAACTGGTACGTTTCATCAGCAGGATCAGGAGCACAAAAAGAAAAGTAAGTATTACTTGATAGTTTCCCAAATTATAAGAAAAATCTTAGTCGACTTTTAGAAAATGCTCATTTGAAGCGCGAGGAGTTGCATAATTACAGGCGTTTGCCCTGTTAACACCCTATTTGGGGAGGATCTCGCCCAAGCTGCGTTAACCCCATCTACCAAACCAATTTAAACGTGGTGAACCCATCTCTTTTTTTTTGGAAACTGAGATGCTTGTGGCCACCAGTCTACTCCGACTTCGCGAGGAAGGTAAACTGGTTGATGAAGCTCCAAAAACTTGAAAGCGTGGATTTCTACTCGAACTTTAAAATAACTGGACAATAAAAATGCTCTAAGAGGATTCACCCGATTTCACTGATTCCTCGAATTTTTTGACGCAACTGAGCACGATAATTCCACGATTCATTGAATAGATGCTTCCTTTAACTTTTAGATTTTTAAGTTTTTTTAAGATTCTTTGGATTCTTAGTAATTTTTGAATTCCTCTGATCTCTTGGGTTCCTCAGATTGCTAGGTTCCTTGGATTCCTTACATTTGTTGGATTTCTAGTATTCGTTGGAGTCCTCAAATGCTTTAGATTCCACGGATACCTTGGATTCCTTCGGTACTGTAAATTCCTGGGATTCCTCAGATTTCTTAGATTCCATGGATTCCTTGGATTTCTTAGATTCCGTAAATTCCTTGGATTCCTTTGACTCTTTGTATTCCTCGTATTTCTCAGTTTGCTTAGATTCTTCCTCCGAGTGTTTGATTCTTGAGATTTTTGGCTTTTGATTTCGATGACCTTCGGCTTTCGAGACCTTGCATTCTGCTGGTCTTTCTACCGCGGATTTCTTTCGCTGCCCTTATTCATTCTTTGAAGGCTTCGGATACGTTGGATTCATTAAATTCCTCAGATTTTTTGGGCTCCTTCGGTTCCTTGGATTCCTAATATTCCTTGGTTTCCTCATATTCCTTAGAATCCATGATTTCTTTGGACTTCTTGGATCCCTTGGATTTCTTGAATTGCTTGGATTACTTGTATTTCTTGGATTCCTTGGGATTCCGGAATTGCATACCTCTAATCTCTTGGGTTATTTTCATTGCGTAGGTTCCTTGGATTCCTAACACTCGTTGGATTCCTAGTATTCCTTGGAGTCCTCATATTCCTTAGATTGCATGGATTCTTAGGATTTCTTCGATTCCGTAAATTTCTTGGATTCCTTGGACTGTTCCTGGTATATCTCAGTTTGCTTGGGATTCTTTTTAATCACTGGATTTCGTGGATTTCTCGGATTCCTTAGGATTCTGGAATTCCTTGGATTCCTTAGACGTCTTAGATGCTTCCTTTAACCCTTAGATTTTTAAGTTTTTTAAGATTCTTTGCATTCTTGGGATTTCTTGAATTATGCTGATCTCGGTTCCTCAAATTGCTTAGGTGCCTTGGATTCCTTACATTCCTTGGGATTCTATATTTGCTTTGATTCCGTAGCAAACTTAGATGTTTCCTTTAATCCTTAATCTTTGCATACTTAGGAATTCTTGAATTCCTCTGATCTCTTGGGTTCTTCAGATTGTTTAGGTTCGTTGTATTTCTTATATTCGTTGGATTCCCAGTATTCCTTGGAGTCCTTAGATGGATTCTTTGGATTTCTTCGATTCCGTAAATTTCTTGGAATCCTTGCACTCTTCATACTCCTGGTATTTCTCAGTTTGCTTGGGTTTCTCTTTAACCGTTGGATTGCTAGGGTTTTTTTCGGATTCCTTAGGTTTCTGGAATTCATTGGATTCCTTAGACGTCTTAGATGCTTCCTTTAACCCTTAGATTTTTAAGTTTCTTAAGATTCTTTGGATTCTTAGGATTTCGTGAATTCTGCTGATCTCCTGGGTTCCTCAAATTGGTTAGGTTCCTTGGATTTCTTACATTCGTTGGAATTCTAGTATTCCTTGGAGTCCTCAAATTCCTTAGAGTCCTTTGATTCCGTAAATACCTAGGATTCTTCAGATTTCTTAGATTCCGTGGATTCCTTGGATTTCTCCGATTCCTGGGACTTTTCATATTCCTGGTATTTCTGAGTTTGCTTGGGATTCTTTTTATCCGTTGGATTCCTTGGATTCCTCGGATTCCTTGGATTCCTTGGATTCTTTATATTCCTCGTATTTCTCAGTTTGCTGGTAATGTTGCGATTCTTCTTAGTCTTTTGGATTCTTTGAATTTGTTGGATTCCTTGGGATTCCGGAATTGCTTAGTCGTTTCGATTCTTTGAATTTCTTGGATTCTTTGGGATTCCGGAATTGCTTGGATACAATAGCGACTTAGATGCTTCCTTTAACCCTTAGGTTTTTAAGGTTTTTAAGATTCTTTGGATTCTTAGGATTTATGTTATTCTTCTGATCTCCTGGGTTCCTCAAATTGCTTAGGTTCCTTGGATTTCTTACATTCGTTGGATTCCTTGGAGTCCTCAGATTCCTTAGATTGCATGGATTCTTCGATTCCATAAATTTATTAGACTCCTTGGACTCGTCATATTCCTGGTATTTCTCAGTTTGCTTGGGATTCTGGAATTCCTTAGACGACTTAGATGCTTCCTTTAACACTTATGTTTTGACCGTTTTTAAGATTCGTTGGATTCTTAGGATTTCTTGAGTTCGTCTGTTCTCTTGGATTCCTCAGATTGCTTAGGTTTCTTGGATTCTTTACAGTCGTTGGATTCTTAGTATTTCTTGGAGTTTTCAGTCCTTACATTCCATGGATTCCTTGATTTATTTGATTCCGTAAATTCCTAGATTCCTGATATGATTTTTAATCGTTGGATTCCTTAGATTTCTTGGAGTCCTTAGACGACTTACATGCTTCCTTTAACCCATACATTTTAAAGTTTTTAAATATTCTTTGGATTTGTAGTATTTCTTGAATTCTTCTGATCTCCTGGGTTCCTCAAATTCCTTAAATTCCATGGATTCCATTGATTCCGTAAATTCCTTGGAATCTTCAGATTTCTTAGATTCCATAGTTTCCTTGCATTCCTAGTATTTCCAATGTGCTTAGATTCCTGGTATTCTTTTTAATCGTTGGATTCCTTGGATTTTTTCGATTTTTTGGATTTGTGGAATTCCTTAGATTGCTTATACGACTTATATGCTTTGATCCTTAGTTTTTTTAAGTTTCTTAAGTTTCCTTGGATTTTTGGTTCCTCAGATTACTTTGGTTCCTTGGATTTCTTAAACAAATTTTTTGGATTCCTACGATTCTTGTAATACTTGTTTGTCTTCGAATTCCTTGGATTTGCTTCATTTCCATGACTCCCTCGATTCTTTTCACATCCTTCATCTCTGATTTCTCCAAGTTTCTTTGATTCCCTGATTGCCACGATTAGCATGCTTCTTCCAATTAAATCTGATCCCCTTCGATGCCTTTAATTTCTCTGATACTTTTACCCTTGGTTGCATCTGATTCTTTTTATACCAATGATTCTTTTAGTCATCCTAATTCTAACGAATCTTTTAGTGTTCTTGATTGCTTTAGATCCCCTCATTCCTCTGGTTTATTTATTCTCCATTCCATAAAATATTTTTTTGATTCCCAAGTCCTCAAATTCTTTAAATCTTGGGTTTATTCATTCCTCAAGTACTTCCATCTTCCTTCTTCAAATTCTTCCTTGGGTTCCCTCCCTTGGTTCCCCCGGATTCCTTATATTACGTGGGAACTTTTGGGTCCTATGGTTCCTTAGAACCCATGGGGTTGTTGGACCTCTTGAACTCCTTTGGTTTCTTGGACTCATCAGATTAGACTTCTTCAAATTCTTTAAATTCCTTAACCTTCTTGGATTTCTGGGTACATTAGTACCTTAGATTTCTTGGATTTGAACTGTTTTTGAATTTTTTTCAACTGTAACCTTCCCCTCGACCAATCTGTTCTATTACTTAGTGCTAGTTTAGGTAGTCTAAAGAATCGCGAGAGTCAAGAATGGTCTGGGAGATGATGGTGACCTAGGGAATTCCTCAACATTCTTTCACATTCCCCAAGAGTTCCCAAGATTCTCTGTTTCATCTAACTCATTTGATTCCTCTGATTACTGACAATAACTTTTTTTAGGTTTTTCTCAGGCACATTTTTGTATACCCACAATTATCTCCTTACCTCTAGAATTCCTTCTTCACACATGGGATTCCCAATAGAGTTCCGTGGGTTCCTGGGGAGCTTTTGCTTTTCTTGGTTCTTCAGATCTATTAGGTTCCCTTGGTTTCTGTTTCTTCCTTAATTTCTCAGATTACTTAGTCAATGTTATAATATTCCCTGGATCCATTGGATCACTCCTCACGTTGCAGGGAATCTTAGGCTCTTCAGATTCTTTAGAACCTATGGTTTCTTTCGATTCCTTGGATACCTCAGATCCTTTATATTCGTCTGATTCCTTGGATTTCTTGGAGTTTCTGGTTTCCTTGGTTACGTTACACTTCAAAATTTTGCTTGAGGAGTGCAGGATAGTCTAGAGCACCTAGGGAATCTAGGGATGATGGCGGACCTAGGAACTTATTTACGTAATCCGAGCAATGTAAGGAACCCAAAGGCTCTCAGGAGTTCACGGAGTCTACGGAATTCCAGAAGTCGACCGTGCTTAAGGAGTTTGGGACGTCTACAGAGTTTGAGCCTTGGGAGTTTAGGGAATCTATCAGAGAGTCGGGGGAGTGTAGAAAACCTAACAAATTTACGGAATCTAGCGACTCCAAGCAGCGTAAGGAATTTAATGACTCTTAGCGAGCCTAAGGAGTCCAGGGGTCGAAAGAAGAGTAGGAGCAATAGTACTTAGAACACCTATAGAATCCATGGGAGATAGGGGACCTAGGAATTTAGGGTATCGGCTAGTCTGAAGGCAAAACAGTACCGTTAGTTATGTTAGCCTATGTACCAAAGAAATTTAAAACAGATTTAAGGGATCTAAAGGATCTAAGGGATCTAGGCATCTAAAAGATCTAAGCGACCTACATATGGGATCTCGGCTATTTAAGAGATCTAAGAGAACTGAGGAATCTAAGGAATCCAATAGCTCTAAGGCATAATAAGGGATCTAAATGGAGACATACCACATTTGCGAAACAAGGGCACATACAGTTATGTACAGAGCACATCCGGCGATTGCTTTAGCATCGTACAATGTACAGGGTGGCTAACTAAGAATGCGAGGTAGGTACTGTATCGGAGAACCTATCCATCGTAGAGGCTTGCGGTAAAAAAAGTTATTAGTAAAACGGCCACGAGCAAAACCTGTATTTTGTAATATTTTTAAGTTTCTGAAATGGCCGCTAGGGGGCGTAACTGCAATCTGGAATCTAAAAAAGTGATTTTTCTGTGAATTCCGCTATATTAACCTAACAAAAAATGTCCTTTTTTGTTTGACAATTTTTCCTGTATCTTTAAAAATTAGGTAGTGGGGGGTATTCCAAGGTTTCCGTAAAGAACACCCTGTATCTTCGAAACGGCTGAGCCAATTTAAACAAACTGGGGTTAGTTCAAAAGAGCTATTCCTCAGATACCGATATTATACTATTTGAAGTTTTGTTAGTTTCATATATCACCGCTGGAGGGCTCTTTTCGACATTCTGAGAGAAATGGTTAATTGTCTCAAAAAAATTAAATGCGTTGGTTCGATTTTTTGTTCATGAAAAAGTAGCTAAATGATGCCTCAACAAGCTCGCGAAAAGAGCATCTCGATAATATCTTGAGATAATATGACATAGGTAGATAGATATGTATCGTAATGGTCAGAATTTACGACGACATTAGGGCCACAAATTATATAATAAAAATAATTCCGGAAGTTAAAAAAAAAAAAATTTTGGGGGTATACAATCTTCTTTGTCCTAAATTTTAGGTTAGGAACAAGATATCGAGATGCGGGTTTCTCGAGCATGTTTAGGCATCATTTAGCTACTTTTTCATGAAAAAAAATCAAACCACTGCATTTAATTTTGTTGAGGAAATTAACCATTTCTGTCGGAATGTCGAAAAAAGCCCTCAAGCGGCAAGATGTGAAACTAACAAACTTCAAATATTATAATATTTGTAGCCGAAGAATAACTCTTTTCAACTAACCCAAGTTTGTTTAAATTGGCTCAGCCGTTTCGAAGACAGAAGGTGTTCTTTACGGAAACCTTTAAATACCCTTCATCATTAAAGATACAGGAAAAATTGTCAAACAAAAAAGGTTCATATTATAGTCGTCTTCAAAGACCGGATATTTTTTTGTTAGGTTAATATAGCGGAATTCACAGAATCACTTTTTTAGATACCAGATTGCAATTACGCCCCTTAGCGCCATTTCAGAAACTTAAAAATGTTTTCCAGGTTTTTCTCGTGGCCGTTTTAGTACAAACTTTTTTACCGCAAGCCTCTACGATGGACAGGTTCCCAAATACAGTACCTCGCATTCTTATTTGGCCACCCTGTACATACCTGTTATTTGTGCTGAATTGTGCGAAAAAGGAGATGTACTGCGACCGACGGAACACACGGTGTTGTTTTTTGATCTCTACAGTAACTAATCGAAAAGCCATGTCCATTGTCCATCGCACGTCCGGTAAAGGACATGTACACTCGCTTGCTTTGAGCATTTAGCACTGCTGCTCCTGCTTTATATAAGAACCAACATTGTCATTCTTCAGAGATATCTCTGATTGTCTGTCTTAGAGAATGTCCATTGAACGTCCAGTGGAGAACCATAGGCGCATATACTGTTGATTCCAATTTCAAGGGTTGAGTATTTCTGTTTTTGATCTGGATATTCAACAGAATTTGACGCTACTGTGCGTCTGGTGTATGGGTGTAGGTATTGACAAAACAATGGATGGCGTTTGGTTTCGATATGCAACATTGGCGAGGTGAATTTGTGCAACACGTGCATCGTTTAAGCTTCACACGAATTCGTCGTTAACCCCAAATTACCCGCAAATTTGGGCATACGTGCTCGACGTTCGCCCTTTAATAAGTAACTCGAGCACCACATTACCAACTTACGTCCGCTTAAAAATCGATCAGCATCACTTAAACTTCCAATTTCGATAAATATCCACCTACCGTGATTAAATCGAATCGAAATGTACTCGCATCGTCGAAAAAGGGGCAGATCTCGTCTTCGGGAGTTTAGCTCGCGATCGAGTCGAAGAACGGGTTGGTCGACTTCTTCGATGTTTATGAATGTCCCAAGTATAATGTAGAGGCCGGCGATCGGTTGTAATGGCTTGTAAATCGGTGCCAATATGATCTTTAGCGAAAACACCGACAATAAAAGTCGACGATTCTAAATTGTCTCTCGAGAAAGTTATGAATTTTACTTTTCCACCCACTCGTCGAGCAATATCAATAATAAATCGCACCAACGCTCCACGTTCCTGACTATGTAAACGCGAAAAAAGGACGAAACGTTACATAAATCTCCGATTTAATTAAATTACCTTAGACAAGCTACGACACCATAACTCTTTGCGATTTTTTTTGTTTCAGAAGATGGTGGTTCACATGTCGGATCGTCCAGTGGCGATGGTAAGTGCAAGATCATAAATAACAGTTTATTGTGCTGCGAAGTAGATCAGCGCGTAGGTCGAAAAATCGCGGAGCAGTTTCCAAAAACCGACAGTATTGCGGCTGTCATTAAACAACCCCTACCTGCTTCTAATCGCCATAATACATTCCAATATCAACCGATTTTACGCCCAATTTAATTCACATGCTTTCTCCGCAACCCCGCGGTCCCCCGATCAACAACCGACAATTACTGTTAGTACCATATGCAAAAAGTGCGCGGTAGGTAGGTATTATAAATGAGTATCTTTAACCGGCATTGCACCATCTTTAAGTATATACGTTGGGTATGAGAATGGATTGTTAGCATAATTTGATTTACAACGATAAAGTCGGCTATTGCGAAATTGTCGCTTGTAAAAGACTGGAAAACGTGATTCTTTAACTATATATAATCTTGCCCGCGTACACAACTTGACCCCGTTAAAGACGAAAATTTTTCTATCATTTTACAATAATAACAACATTACGATTTCAGCGTTGCGCAAAGGGAACGAGTTTGGTATTTAGAGTGCGCGGAATGCGATATGGTTTACGTTGGTCGAACGCCTTGAAACGCCAAATTTTTCTTCTCTGCACGTTCCTTTTGCTAGCAAACTCCAGGTAAAAGCTTCCATTTTCTAAAGCGTCTATGTACATCTAAATCTCTATCAAATTTCTAAAATTTCTCCTTCATTTAATTAACCCTTTAAGGTTGAAGTTGTCAAAGTCAATGTCCAAAATGTAAAATTATGACAACATGGCGCCCATAATGACAGTACGAATATGTTCTGACGCTTCCAGCAATTCACTGTAAAACAAAAAAAAAACAAGACTACTCGGTACTTGAAATGACGATGGCTTGAGGGGCCAAAAGTTGTATTCCGATCCACGATCGACTAAAGTGTTCAAATCCCTAAATGAAAAGGTATACTCACATTTATACACCATCAAAATGATGCCTCAATTAGGTTATTGAAGTTAAGTACTCATTAATGACTAAAATTTTAAGGAAAATTAATATTGGTGTAATCCCTTGAAGAGGAATTACTCATTAATTACAAACTTGATTAACTGAAGGAAATAAAATGATCCATTGACCCAATTTCGTTAGATCTCCGCTCCAAACGCCATTGTAGATTATATGAGATAAGGTGTCCCTGTACACACGTCTGCATCCCTTAAATTAATATATGCCGGCCAGGCCAAAGTGTCACGGTCACTATTGGAAATAAAACTTTGAATGGCAAAATCCTAATACGCAAATGAAACAGGCAGTTAAAGAACTGGTCGCGGACTCACGGATTCTAGCCATTGGTATTCAATTAAAGCCTCAACAAGGAGAGATACGGTTCAGCACTCAACCCAAAAACCACGATGGATATACCATCACTTCGATTTGATTATATTTAGTAATTATGCAAATAAATAGACATTGGTTTTCTCAAAAATGGACCAAACGACCCTAAACCTTACTAATTTAGGAGTGAAATATCAAGAAACGGAAACGAAGTACAAAAACTTTCCCTCCCTTCCCTCCACCACTAAAGAATAGCTTGATAATCGTCCATCCCCAGAAACACCATGAAACTATTCGTATATTCTTATAAACTGATAAACATAATCTTCGTATATTGGAGGAGGGGGGAGTATTCCATAAACCCCACCCCCACCCCCGGTTTATGTTTTTAAAAGTGTTAGTACTCGCGCTATACAATGTCTGGAAGGGGCCTTCGAACTTATCGAATAGTGTTCAAGAAAGCGAAGCTTGGAGGTCTTCCTTTAAAACTATCACAAGCGTCTTTCGGGCTGTAAGTTGTGAAGGAGAACCTAGCGCCAGGGGGTTTGGGGGGTATGGAATGCCACCCAGGAAACGAATATGAGTATCAGTATATAAACGTTTTCCCTACAATCATCACTATACACACAATTAATAAAATCTTCGTATGGTGGGGGTATAGAATACCCCACTCCCCGGCAGTTCTATGTTTTTAACCAAACAGTATTGCTCTTTAGTACTCCCCCTATTCATTTCGGGAGGAGGCCCTTGAGCTTATGGAATACGGTTCAAGAAAAGGAAGTTTGATGGTCTTCTTTAAAACTAGCCCGAGCGTCCTTAGGGGTGAACGTTTTGAAGAAGAACGTAGTACCGGGGAGGTTTGAGGAGTATGGAATACCCCCAGCATACGAAGAGCTCATTTGTACGAGTCTACATTGTTTTCTCTACAATTCATCACCATGCAGGTATTCATATATATTCATGTTAATAGAATTTTCGTAAGCTGGGGGGTATTCCATACCCCCCAGACCCCCCGGTTGTATGTTTTTCACCAAACAGTATTGCTCTTTAGTACCTACACTTCCTTAATGATTTCGGGAGGAGGCCCTTGAACGTATGGGATACGGTTCAAGAAAAGGAAGTGTGATGGACTTTTTTAAAACTAGCCCGAGCGCCCTTGGGGGTGAACGTATTGAAGAAGAACGTAGTACCAGGGAGGTCTGGAGCCCCAAAATACGAAGAGCTCATTTGTACGAGTCTACAATTTTTTCCCTACAATCATCACCAATGCAGGTATTCATATATACATGTTAATAGAATCTTCGTAAAATTCCATACCCCCCAGACCCCCCGGTTGTACGTTTTTAACCAAACAGTATCGCTGTTTAGTACTCTCCCTATTAATTTCGGAAGGGAGCCCTTGAATCTATGGAATACTTAAAAAAAAAAAGGAGTTTGATGGTCTTTTTTTAAAACTAACTAAACTAATCCTAAGGGTTGAAAGTTTTGAGAGGAAACGTAGCATCGGGGGATCTGGGGATGTAGATGTGGAATACCTCCCAGCATACGAAGAGTCCATTCGTATGGTTACCTATACATGTTTTTATGTTAATAATGATGATTGTATGGAAACAGTCATTGAATTTCTTTTTATGAGGGTATTAATTCTATAATCCCAAGCCCCACTCGCCATCCCACTTTCATTTCTCTGCCCAATACACGTACCGCTCTTTAGCACTAGGTACGCCTCCGGAAGGGACAGGTGAACGTACGGAATACTCTTCAAAAAAGGGAAACTTGATGGTCCTTATGGTTCAAAGTTTTGTGGGAGAACCTAGCACCGGGGGTGCAGTGTTGCTCTTTAGTGCTCGCCCTATATAGGGTCGGTGATAAGTCTGGCAACGGTGGATTATCGGGGTAAATACAAGCTATTATACAAAAGATTTGAGGTTCATTAATTTCTATTAGGCAGTAGTAATTTTAATTATATACAGGCGTGGCACAAAAATATTACCTTTTTTTAACCGGTACACCCTGTATATTATTCGATATTTCAATTCTTCTCTCAATTTTGAGCATAATTTGTAAGAAGCATAATGTACCTAAATCCAATCGCAGGTCCAATCGTTTCCGAGTTATCGAGTTTTGAAAATAAAATGTATTGAATAAAGAACAATAATTAATGACATCACAAATTGAATATTAAAATAATAGCGTTGATTTTTAAAACTCGATTACCCGGATGCGATTGAATTTAGGTACATTATGCTTATTACAAATTTTGCTTAAAATTGAGAGAATTGAAATATTGAATAATGTACAGGGTGTTCCATTTAAAAAATGCAATTTTGGTGTGCTGTGCCTCTATGAGCAACCTTATATAATTAAAATTATTACTTCCTAGTAGATATTGAAGAACCCCAAATCTTTTGTATAAAACATATTTCGATATCTTGTATATTTTCCCCGATAATCGACCGTTTCCAGACTTATCAGGCACCCTGTATACATTGGGAAAGGACCCTTGAAGCATGAAAGGGAATTTTACCTATGGTCAGACGGCATGTCGACCCAACATTTTACCGTAATGATCGCGTACGATGTGAAATTGTGCCTAATATATTGGTTCTTTTGCCAAATGAGCCTTTCTCCAAGTGAACGCCTAGTTGTCCTGTTAACCTGGAATGTTCGCCTAATGGTAACGTATGCGTCCCTAAACAAAACAAAACAAAACAAAACCAAACAAAACACAACAAAAAATAAAGAACAAAAAACAAAAAACAAAACAAAACAAAATAAAATAAAATAAAATAAAATAAAATAAAATAAAATAAAATAAAATAAAATAAAATAAAATAAAATAAAATAAAATAAAATAAAATAAAATAAAATAAAATAAAATAAAATAAAATAAATTGGTTATGTATTTGAATTTTCTGCCATGTCAAAATTTGACAATTCCGTGTTTATTTTTTCTGATGATATTTTAAAAGATACAAAAAAACACAAAACACTTTCTATTGCCACTATTTGAGCTGAACAAGTAACGGATTTCGGAGAAATCAACATGAACTTTATTTTTTTATATGGCAACGATGTACGGCACAAAAATCAAAAGTTACAATTTCTATTGGTTTCAACAGCATGGAGCACCCGTGCGCAACGACTAATCGTGTGGGAAAACCTATCGGGCAAATTAACATCTTACAATAGGTATTCTCACACGATTAGGGTGTTGTGCGCGGGTGCGCCATCCTGTTGAGACCAACCGAGTACTGAATCTTCACAATGCTTAACAATAACGGTCGACCTTGTGCCAAAATCCACAGTGACAATCTCGGTCCGGAATCCAAGACCACGGCCTTGATCCAAAATCCAAGGCCACAACCTTGATTCAGACTCCAAGGTCGGGACCTGGTGCCTGGTGTCCGTGTTCTACTATCTCTTTGTTTTACAGAGCTTTCTACGATTCTTCCGAAATCATTTAGGCAAATGTCTCTTACCTTTTAAAGTACTTTGTGGGTTTTTTGACAGCTCCCAATCACACCAGCCTTTTTCAAACTTTCAATGCTGACATGGTTCCATGAAATTGACGTAAGGTTCTTATCAGCTTTAGAAAAGATCAAGATGTCCATGATGTGCGCACTAAATACAGCAAAGTAAGGCGTCATTGTTTGGGCTAGTACAGATTTTTTGTTGAAAGTAGCTAGTGTTAATGCACGACTTCCAAAATGAACTTTTTTAGTGTTTGGTATAATTTGAGAAAATCCTCAGTAAGCACTTGCACAAAAAGGTGATTTCCAATACGTCTCTCACAATGAGACCGATTGAACCAAGTTTATTGTTGAAAATATCGACAGTTTTAGTTACAATTTCACCACTTAGTTTTATAAAATCTCCCGAGTTTTATTTACTACTTCAAAACTACAACACAAATTCTTCAAGCTCTGACAACGTTTTACGTTCGAACCCTCAAAAAATCGAATGTCTAATATGACAAGAGGTTCTATCGATATATAATACTTTAACTTCTATACTCCATAGCAATATTTTCTTTAAGTTACCTAATTAAATCATGAACGATTAGAAAATCATTGGCAATTTGTACCCGTTGCCTCCGAAAATTCCAACAGATAAAGTTATTAGCCTCAGAGCATAACGTGCGTAAACTGTTTACATTTATTCGGTTGTTAAAATTGAAGTGCCCACGTCAAAAAAAAATGACAGAATGATTAAATTAATTAAAGCGTTTTTCGCCTCGTTCCTTTCAGAGGATAATCACCCTAAACGATTGCAATTCCAATAAATTTTAAGACTCGATCTGTACACGATTCGTATCGACTTTTGCGTGTATCATGAATATCGAGGGTTACATAATAAATTAGGTAAGCGCTCGGAGCGCAATTGTCTGTTATTTGCGCTACGTTGCCAGCAAGAAGTTAAAATAATTAAGACGTGATTTTCGCTACTTTTTCCACAAAACTCGTCTAATCGATCCGGCATTAGCATAAAGTAAAGTACCTTCGCCGGCCATATAAGTCGAGCGCACCTACGAGGTCTGTACAGTTATTGCTGTCGAACACTTGTCATTCAACATTTTAACGCAACGTTTTACTAATTGATAAATTAATTGTATGTGTGTGTGTGAGTCAAATAAACACGATCAGCGTGGAGTACTTTCACCTAACCATGTAAACAAAAATTTCTTTGCGCGAGCTGGAAAACTTTCCAATTTCCATTATGCCTCCGATAAAGAACATCTAAAGTGCTCGTCGTACACAATAACTAGAAAAAAATTAATCAACTTTTTGTTCGATTATTATAATGATATTCGTAAACTTTTACCGCGCGCAGACTGCATTGTAGCGGCGCATACTTTCGGAAATTA
Source organism: Photinus pyralis (assembly GCF_008802855.1). Classification (NCBI taxonomy): domain Eukaryota; kingdom Metazoa; phylum Arthropoda; class Insecta; order Coleoptera; family Lampyridae; genus Photinus; species Photinus pyralis. The sequence goes on from NW_022170878.1 coordinate 16,089,995, forward strand.
CGCTGCTTAATTCTAATTGTAATTAAACGTCATGTGACGGTAATTAATCTCGCAACCAGTTGGCGCGTTTGGTAATGATTGATTGTATCGAGGCGAAACTACGAGGTTACGCAAGTTCACACGATTAGGGTTTCGTGTCTGCTTTGGCGTTAAAGTCTCCTGCAAAGAACTTTACAATCGGAGTGTTTGGGGGTTGTGTACCATCCCAAACGGCATGCAGGTAACTAATTATCGAATGCAGATGGGTTGATGTAATTTGATGGGGGGTGCATGGGCACTGGTTAGTGTGATGTGGAGGTTTCTTTGTGCTACTTGGTGCTGTAGCCTAGATCCACGGGGGTAGAATAAATCAGAAGTTTAGAGTAACAGTTTCAATCATTTATCTAACTCCGAAAGCGAAAGCTTCGAGAAACAAATTAAATCAGGTTTAGTTTGGCTTTCCATCAGGGCACTATTAATAAATTACATTGGGAAATTGGACAGCTCTCAGATGTTTCTTTTATGTCAAGGAATATGTGTACCAAATTTGGTTTCAATCGATTCAGCCGTTTAGCCGAAAATGAGACTACAGCCAGACAGACAGACATAATCAAGATTTTGCTTGTTTGTCATCCGTAAAAACCCCCATGCAATACCTCCCTTACTATCGTGCGGGTGGTAAAAATAGACAGTTAATTGCTCGATAAATTGCGGAACAAGAAGTAATCATACAAAAAAATCAAAAAAAAACATCAGCAGTATTCCTTCCGGAGATCCAGGTTTCATTCTATATTGTCCCGTTGAAAGGTGCGTCCCTTTTTAAAAAGGCGGTACTGATATACTATCATCAATTCCAGAAAATGCTATAATTAAGGTAACAAAATTTTTTTTGATTTGTAATCAATTTAACTATCGGTTATCTTTAAGAAATCTCAATCAATTTTATGTGTGTGGGTAATCAATAATCGATCTTTGTTCATTGGCTGACTAGAGTAGAACTGTAGCATATAAAATAATTATGTTTGAACTTACCAACTTTACCATTATCATCCGGATATCACATTTTGTTGAGACCGAAATTTTTTTCGCACCCCGTTCAACGGCACATTTTCGAATTATTCAAAATCAAACGGTACCCGGCACATGCCTCTGTGATACAGCCGAAATTACAAATGCTGGCATACCGTGCGATTGCCACCTACAAAAATTGAAATTTGGCAACTGTGTATCACAGAAAAACATGCTTTAATAGTTGTTTGTGACTTCTGGTTAACAATTTTTGATACGACATCCTCTGTACATTTTGACATTCGTCTATAGAATGACACCTCATGTGTCAATTGTTGACATTTTAATTTTAATAATTGATTAATTCCAACGCACTTATTTATCAATACCGCAGAGGTTATTTTGACATATGACACATTTTTGCCCATTGATATTTAAGCCTACTTTTCTTTCCTCTTCTTCCTCCTATTGTTATGTACCTTTCCTCATTTCTTTATTATCGAATTTTTTCTCCTCTTTTTATTTTCTTTGTTTTGTTCTATTACCTTTCATTCATTTTTGGAGATTTGCGTTCACTTCTAATTTTGCATTGTTTCCTTCTTTATCTTGATATGCTAACTACCTCGCCTATACACAAAAGTCAAGAGAAAGTTGAGGAAGCTAAAATACGAAGCCAAACGAGATAAAACGAAGAAGTGAGGAGACGAATGGTGTGACAGAATTAAAGAAAATGAATAAAAATCTAACGGTGAAATAAAAACAAATAAAGGAAAAAAGAGAAGCAAAACAGGGGTATTAAAAATAACAAATAAAACAAAGACGTACAAAAATGAGGAAATCTGAATCTGAAATAAGTCAATTATGGCAAAATTGGTCAAAGACAGAGAACACAATAGCTAAAAACACTGAAACAGATCAATAGAAATGACCAAAAAATAGGAGAAAGAATGGGGAGGACACCGAAGTAAGCTAACTGTGAGGGGACTGAGAATGAAAATGGCACAAGAGACCAAAGAGAATTACTTGAAAACTAGAGATAACCAATAGAAAAGGAAAGAGAACAAATTAAAATTGAAAGCCACACTAAAGAAGTATGGGAGAGAGTGTACTAGAGAGACAGAAAAATTGTTTTATTTTATTTTTGGTCTTTATTTTTAAGTGGGCGGAGTCTCAGCCGAGTTTGTTCTACCAATCCAACCCAATAAACATTTAAAGGTATCCATGCACGAACCCGGATTCGAACGAGGGACTCTCAGTATCGCAGTCGAGCTTCCACACCCCAACGCCACACGGGCCGGCAAACAAAGAAGCAGTAAAGAAGTTAAAGAAGAAGAGTATAAAAAAGAATCAATTGGCGCCTTCAAAAATGAAATAAAACAAATAACAAGATAATAGAAAATTAAGGCATCCAAATTCGACTCCTTACCCCTTTTCATTTGGTAGTTTGCTTCTTTGGTTTCTTCGCTGGCGTTGTTCATCACTGACGTATCCATCCATGTCACCTTTGCCTAATTTCATCTTTTCTTTTAGCGCCTCTCTTTTTCTTAACTGTGTCATCTCACCCCCATGCTAGCCATACTCATCTGGGCGACCTTTGCATTTTCTAATTGAAATGTTGCGTGAGAGTCCATTCTAAGACCATAAGATCATGTGTGTAACCATAGTGTATTCTATTCTTGCACTATGGTGTAACGTACGAAGCTGAAGTATTGTTCAGAATGGAACGCTGCCCATGTGTACGACGGACTGGATTTTTGTAGCTTCGTTACTAGAGTTAAATTTTTTCTGGCTCCGGAGTACATTTTGATTTCTAGCGTTCGCGTGGCTGTCTCGCGGCCAGAAAATATTGTTTAGATGCAACAAAGCACACATATACATGAGTGATTACGGATCGCTCTAACCTAAGTACATAACGTACAATTATGGTATTTATAACTCGAGTCTTATTTTGATTCTAAAGATTTACATTTTAATTTGTCCCCAAACTTGAAGCTTCATGGAACGATAGGGTTTCGCGTCTAATGCGCCATTAAAGTCTCCAATGTAAAATACTCATATGGTCGTGTAATAAGTGCAGATGTCTATAGTTACCATATAATATCGCTTAGTGTTAAAGAAAGAAATATGAAATTGCCATTATGCAGATGGTACGATCGTAAATTAATACGGACGTCGCGATTTGAGGTTTTCCAGATCGGCAAAAATGAAATAGCCGGCGCCAATATCGAATTTCACTCGCGCCTTAATTTGCATGCGCGCGCCAGCCTCTACCCATATTTCGTTTCTTTTCACTCAAACCGCTTTCTATTTATGCATTCCTGATAATTACCGGCAATACCACCTACGCCGCTACACGTTCGGCAATTTGTTTTTACCTACACGCGGCTTTTATATTTTCTGAACGTCGGTAACCTGTCCCGCCAATCATAACGCTCGTCGCAGGTGTTTTGCGCGTATGACGGTGCCGTTTTCGCAATATCATCCCGAATCGTTCGCTTTGTATGTGTAAACGCAGAACTACCTGTATTGTAAAACGAGTTCTTCCTTTACATTTCAGGATGCGGTTACATTGCGTGCCGGTAATAAGTGTTCTATAAACGTATATGACAATCTAAACCGATACCATTAATTTGCTGACGTCGCGAGAAAGTGATTTCTTCTTGTCACGACAGACATAATAAAGAGAACAATTTACCTTTACCGGACCACGCTTCACTTATGCCGAACTCGCCTGAGATACCCTCGTTATGGACAATAGAATACCAAAAGGATAGCAGATATAGGCAATCAGTGGAAATTATGAAATTCAGTATGCGAAAATAAAGGTGGTATGCTCTGGTTATTCCTTCGGTATTCTCCATTACCCCCGGCATTCTCGTGTGGTACAAACTGAAAATAATATTAAGATCCCAATAGACTACCATCCAATACTTTTCCGCTCTAGGAAAGCGACGTTCATTCCATATACCTAAAAACACGCATGAAACGTGGAAATAGACTAGAGTAGTGGTACTCTAATTCACAATAAATTGACGTTACGGCAAATAAATCTCTTAAAAGCAGATATCAAGTAAGAGATAAAATTAGGTGACTTCAAAGAAGACGCTATTTTACCAAATAAACAAACCGCAAGCAAACAGAACAAACAATGCGTTGCAATTGATAAACAATGCGCTGTTTTTCTTTGACCAAATCTAAAATGTGACATTAAACCCCGTCAAGTATAACCTACGTCTCGCGCATTGCTGTTCTGGTACATTTTTCAGTTCTCCACCGTTTTAATTCTACACATTCGCGCACATACACGCCTTATCTCTACATTCCATGCTATAAATGACTTCGTTTATAATGTACAAGAATTTTCCCTCATTAGAAATAGAAACTCCAGAACTAAGAGGTCAAAGGGTATGTTCCACCTTTCAAATTTCCGATCTTTCGCTTCATATTGGAAGTTGTAGGCTTCCAATCCCGGTCCTTAGAATAAAGACTCCAGATCCATAACTTTCCTTTGGGAAACGAGAGATACGTGAAATCTAGACCTCTGGACGTTTCGCTGTAATGACTAGAGTTAAATTTTCGCTTTCCAGGCTTCCAGATCCATTGCTCTAAATATAGACTTCAGATCTAGAGCTTGGTTTCCAGGTTAAGGAATCGAAAGGTACACTTTTCAGCTTTTGAAATTTTTATAGCTTAGACCATTTGCTGTAATGTCCAGAGCTGGAGCTTTATTTTCAAGATTGCAAGTCTCCGTGTTAAAAATAAAGGCTCCGGATCTCTAGTCCTGGTTTTAACTTAGGCTTCTGTTTTCGAAATCCAGATTTAAACTTTTAAATCTCAGCTGTACTGTCACAAGTGAAACTTTCATGATCTAGTCATAGAGCCCAGAATAAGAACTGTAGGGTTTGGTTTCACGGTTATAACCAAGGAACGAACAGGCATGCTTTCGTTACGGACTCTCGAATGAAACTTTTAAGCCTCAAAGGTTTGGTTTTAATGTATAGATTTAGGGCTTTATGATCTAGTTTGTAGGCGTGCGCAGGATCAGACTAGGGTTCCAAACTGCAGGGCTTGTGTTCAGAGTCATAAGGAGCACATACATGCCTTATCTTTACATTCCATGCTAAAACTACCTCGAAAACTACTTGATTTTTTAATTTCCTCTACATTTGGAATACAAACGCAAGTAAATTTATATTGATAAATGTACCCTGTTACCATGCTTCAGTTTTCGAGTTAAAACTTCCTTGCCCAAATTGTAGTACTACGATTTCAGTACACAAAATAAAAAGCACCAGGTTCCAAAATTTGGGACGGGGTTGCTAAGGGATCTTCAATTTGTATGTTTTTGATTTGGAATCTCAAACCTATAGACTCAAAGCTTCAGGACCCAAATTCTGGTCTTTCAGTTCCAGTGCTCCATAGCTCCAGAACTTATAGTTTGAGTTCATATATAACATATTCGCGCACATACACGCCTTATCTCTACATTCCATGTTAAAAATTACTTCGCTTACGATACAATATAAATGTTCATAATCGACAATAATTTGCTCTACATTAGGAATAAAAACGCAATCAAATTTATATTGAAAAGTGTACCTTGTTACAATGCTTCAGTTTTCGTACTCTAGGTGTAATGTAAGCGTTCACACCTCAGGTGTTTGCTGAAATTTCTCAGGATCTCTCTGAGATCAAAATAAATGCTCCAGATGCCAAATCTTGGATTCAGGGTTTGAAAGAAGGGATAAAGTGGCGAGCTTGAATTACCAAACTGCAAATTTACGCTTTCAAACCCTAGACGTATCATTGTGATGAGTTGAAGCTTCATGTTCAAATTGGAGCTTTAACGTCTAAGTGCTCAAAATTAAAGCCTTCAGACCCAAAAGTTTGGTTCAGGGTCAGAATTAAAGGATGGCCAAACATGTTTGAGCTTTTCACCTGTATCTCACACGCACACAGCTTGGTTTCAGTGTCAGCCACTCAAAAAATACAAAAGCCTAATTCCTAAACTGAACTAAAAATATTCCTGCTGTCCAGATAATTTAACCGATCTTAGTAAACAATGTAACGATTAATTCTAAATAAACAAATTCAAATCATCCATTGAATAAATTCCGTAATACGCGCAAAACGTTAATCGATGCCGTTTATTTACTGTTCTCCAATAAGATGCGAGAAATACCTTTTTGTACTTTCCGATCATGTAAATTTCCTATTCTCGGGTTTCCGTTGTGGAGAAACCAACGCCTGCATATACGGATTCGATGTACTGCATCTTCCATTAGTATCTTTTTTACGTAGGTCTGATGGTGGTTCCGAAAAATCTATCAAATGCTTGGATTCTCGTACCGATTATCCTAGGCTTTAGTCACAAACAGGACGCTAGTTTTCCAAATAAACAAACCGCAAGCAAAAAGAATGAACAATGTGATACAGATAATAACTTTGGACAAATCTGAAACGTGACGTTAAACCCCGCCAGCTATAACGCACGTCTTTCTCTTGCGAGCGAAAACTCGTCCCTCCTCGCGCACTGTTGTTCAGCTACATTTTTCTCTTTTCCGCGGCTTTAGTTCTCCATATTCACGCACATACACGCCTTATCTCAACATGCCATGCTATAAATAACTTCGCTAACGATACAATATCAACGTTTATAATGTACAAGAATTTCCCCTCATTAGGAATAGAAACTCCAGAACTACGAGGTCAAGGGGTACGTTTCACCTTTCATGCTGCAGGCTTAGGTTTTCAAATCTCCGATCTTTCGCTTCACATCGGAAGCTGTAGGCTTCCAATCGCGGTCCTTAGAATAAAGGCTCCAGATCCATAACGCTTCTCAAGTCCTGGTTTTAACTTAGGCTTCTGTTTGTGAAATCCAGATTCAAACTTTTAAATCTCAGCTGTGTCTCTGTAATGTCAAAAGTGAAACTTGTATGATGTAGTCATAGAGCCCAGAATAAGAACTCTAGGGTTTGGTTTCAGGGTTAGAACCAAGGAACAAACAGGCATGCTTTCGTTGCGGACTCTCGAATGAAGACTTTAAGCCTCAAAGGTTTCGTTTTAATAGACCTCGGGCTTGATGATCTAATTTGTAGGTATACGCAGGATCAGACCAGGGTCTCCAAACTGCAGGGCTTGTGTTCAGAGTCATAAGGAGCACATACACGCCTTATCTTTACATTCCATGCTAAAATTACTTGATTTTAAATTTCCTCTACATTAGGAATACAAACGCTAGCAAATTTATATTGATAAAATGTACCCTGTTACCATGCTTCAGTTTTCGTACACTAGGCTTAAGCCTTCAAAAACCTCAGGTGGTGCGCTGCAATTTCAGGGCTGCAATTGAGGTCAAGATACATGCTGCGAGCTTAGGTTTTCAAACCTCGGGCCGTTTGTCTCATATTCCATGTTGCAGACTTCCAATCTCAGTACCTTTAAAAGCTCGATATCCATAGCTTGGCTTTAGGCCTATGGAATCTAGAGCCACGTTTCCGCTTGAAATCTAGGCCTCAAATGTTTCGCTCAGACTCTTCGCCTCGAGTTAAAACTTCCTGATCCAAATTGTGGTACTACGATTTCAGTACTCAAAATAAAAAGCTCCAGTTTTCAAAATTTGGGACGGGGTTGCTGAGGGATCTTCAATTTGTATGTCTTTGATTTGGAATCTCAAACCTATAGACTCCAAGCTTCAAGACCCAAATTCCGGCCTTTCAGTTCCAGTGCTCCATAGCTCCAGAACTTATAGTTTGATTCACATATAACACATTCGCGCACATACACGCCTTATCTCTACATTCAATGTTAAAAATAACTTCGCTTACGATATAATATGAATGTTCATAATCGACAATAATTTGCGCTACATTAGGAATAAAAACGCAATCAAATTTATATTGAAAAGTGTACCTTGTACCAATGCTTCAATTTTCGTACTGTAGGTGTAAGCGTTCAAACCTCAGGTGTTTCGCTGAAATTTCTCAGGACTTCTCTGAGCTCAAAATAAAGGCTCCAGACGCCAAATCTTCGATTCAGGGTTTGAAAGAAGGGATAAAGTGGCGAGCTTGAATTACCAAACTGTCAAACCCCAGACGTTTCACTGTGATGAGTTGAAGCTTCATGTTCAGATTGGAGCCTTAACGTCTCAGTGCTCAAAATTAAAGCATTCAGACCCCAAAAGTTTGGTTCAGGGTCAGAATTAAAGGATGACGAAACATGTTTGTGCTTTCCACCTATATCTCACAACTCTTCGCTGTGATTTGTAGAGGTAAAGCCACGTGTTTCAGATTGCAGTCTCCCATTCCAGTCTTTTGCTCTAAGTAAAGGTTTCAGTTTGGTTTCAGGGTCATCCACTCAAAAAATACAAAAGCCTAAAAACTGAAGTAAAAATATTCCTGCTGGCCAGATAAGTTAACCGATCTTAACAAACAATGTAACGATTAATTTTAAATAAACAAATTCGAATCATACATTGAATAAATTCCGTAATACACCTTTTTGTTCTTTCCGAATGTAAATCTCTTATTCTCGTGTTTTCGTTGGGATGAAACCAACGCCTGCATATACATGTTCGACGAAATCCACCAAATACTTGGATTCTCGTACCGATAATCACAAACGCTAGATTTCCAAATAAACAAACAGCACGCAAAAAGAATGAACAATGCGATACAATTAATAATTTTAGACAAATCGGAAACGTGACGTTAAAGCCCTCCAGCTATTAACACACGTATCTCTCTTCCGAGCGAAAACTCGTCTCACCCTGCTGTTCTGCACCATTTTTCATTTTCCCTCGGCCTTTATTCTCTATATTAACGCACATACACGCCTTATCTCTACATTCCATGTTAAAAATAATTCGCTAACGATACAATATAAATGTTTATAATGTACAAGAATTTCCTCTGCAAAATTATATTGAAAAATGTACCCTGTTACCATGCTTCGGTTTTCGCACTCTAGATTTAAGCGTTCAAACATCCAACTTACTATCGATTTGACATACGCACATTTCTGCGCGAGATTTTGCTTTAAACATTCAAACCTCTAGCTTCATCTTCCACGTTGGAGACTTCCGGTCACAGGACTTAGAATAATTGCTTGAATCACCTGACCTTGGCTCCAGTGTTGGCTGACTGAAACTTGAGGCAGGTTGAAATGCTTGGCTGTTGTTCTTCATGAATGAATTTGTTATACGGTTTATTTCAGCTCATTTTGTAAATTTGGGCCTTGATTGAGAAATGTAAAGGTTGGGGAAGCGGAAGGCGACTTCGGCATAAGTGCAACTTAAATCACTGTCTAGATCGAATTGTAAAAGACTAGAAACGAAGTTGAACTCTGATATTATAAGAGGAAATGGTATGCTAATCGTGGCCAATTTTGGATTACAAGAATCCGCACAAGAAGGAAAAGTAAACGGTATGCGAGAGGTCAGTCGCAACCTTGACATAAACGCGGATTATACCGGAGGAGGAAGCGTTAGAAGTGGAGGACCAAAATTCGGCCCGTTTCGAATCGAAACCAGAAGCGCCCGTAATAATGTCATTATGAAGTAGAAAGGCGAATAAATGAAATAAAAATAGCTGTTTCACATACGGATATCCGACACCTATAAACATAAGCCAGGAGAGTATAATTTAATTGCACACGATGCTTTGCCAATACGCTCGATAATTACAGTTTGTGCAAACTGGGCTATAATTTGAGGTTAGAGCGTGGCGTGCAGCGAATTAACAGAGCACCAGAAGAATGCAATTAAATAATTGTAATATACATAAATCATTGGGCCGCGAGGGTGGGGACTTTTAAGGTGCAATGATAATAATCCAAAACGCTACAATTAACTTAACGGGTTACGGCTGTGACCCGTCGTTGAAGTCTCCGTTACTTCAATTTAAATTTGAAGCACACGCTTACTTTCGATAAATGCACGTCGAGTCGCAGATGCAGATACGGATTCTAACGGTGGTCCTATCTACATTCGATTAGGCATAATTAAAGCTCAATCATTCTAGATCGTCCCAAATCGATAGTTGCGAAAGACGTCGAGCCGGAGGGCGACCGCCTATACATATTTTCCAAACCCAAACAAAGAAAGGCTTTCCCACGTACTTACCATGTCGTAATGCTCTTATTTTCTGTGCTGCGATAGTGCAAGTAGAGTGTAACAATGCTGGATGACTCGAAAAGTCGGTAGGGGTCAAGTCAAGGTTGCAATTCTCCTACAGATTCCAGACAATGCGAGGCGTGGGACCGATTAAGTAATGGACGCTGGGAACGTCCTTGGCAGCGTCGTTTGTTTTCGAAACGTGTGAACTGACTATGCTAATTTACCCCCGATTCCTCTTCGCGCGCTCCTCGTCGTAAAACAAGATCTTAATTACGTATCCGTTTGAGCATTTTTGAGTTAATCGCCTGAGAAAACGGAAACCACTAAATTTTGTATACAATGACCCTAACAACTGGAGTCGGTTGTAGGATATTAGCGAGACGCGTTACCAAAATTTCCCAACCGAACTGAAACAATCGGTCTTCAACCCTGACCCACGCCTTTTGCCAATGGTGCAAATGGTTTGGGCGTTGGTGACAAACAAACTCTCTTTTTTGAAAAAGTCCATTGATTTACCAAAATAGATTCTTCTAGTTTGACGCTTGGGAAGCAAAGTACCTTTCAAGCTTCCAAGCATTGTTCGCCTTAAAATTTAAGTTTTATGTCATTGACACTATTGTTGTTGTTCTAGATTATCTTCATTTTTCTCCAGTTATGATCCATTTCTCGGCAACGGCTTTTCATTGAAGGCGCCCCTAGAAATTTACGCACTGTGCGCTGTCCTAAAAGTCGTTCAGATCTTCACATTTTTTGTCGCCGAAAGAAATAGGGGCCGATTATTTTCATCCTAACTCCTTCAGTTCGAATGCTAGGAACCAATGAGATAAGATTCTTTCAAGCACAGGTTGTATTCTATTCATAAGGGGAGCACGACCAAGCATAACGTAAGGCCCGTTTCCTTCGCAACCAGGTTCAGAGCCCGTCTGTCTGTCCAACCCTATGTTTCTTTTGTTTTTTTTTTGACATAAATAATGGCATGCTTTAGACGCGGATGTCAAAAGTGTGCAAAAGACCCATTTTTAAAAAATTGCGTTTTACCAGAAAACTATACCTACCTATAAATGGCATAATTTCAATTTGATGCTATAGTCCGTATTCAGATTGTATTATATCTAGAAAGGAAAAATCACACTCTATAAACAACAAACAAATAAGAAAACTTAATTCCGGTGAATTGTTTCAATATGATAAACATGAATTTGCTTCATATGTTTACCGCGTCTTAAATGTTTTCCATCCCCCCGATCGCAGAGATCAAATTATCGGGACGACCGAAGCCGGGATTGCCCATTGCCGGGTTTAGATCGCCGGGATAACCGAAGCCGGGAAGTAAAGGGTCGCCGGGATGGCTTGTCGCCGGAAAATCGATGCCAGGATGATCATCGCCGGGATCAGAATCGCCCGGACGACCCAGATTAGCAAAGGGGTCCTGTTAAAAAGGCCCTGGACTGCCTGAGTTTCTTGTTGCACAGATTCGTCTCATAGATCTCATCGAGATCTACAATCGCGCAATTTTACGTTTTGCTCAACTCTAACGGTTTGGCCTGTAGAAAGCCTCAAAGTTGGAAAATGCGAAAAAAACCCTTTTCGAGAGTGGCGCTTCGGGTCGCGCCGTTTCCAAATTCGAATTAACCCCAGAATGCTACCGCCCCACGAATGCGCTCCTCCACCTCCCCCGCGATCTTCCGAAACCGCAAGAGGAAATCCGGTAACGTTTTCGAGTTACGAATTTTTTTCTAAAATTTTCGCTTCTTATGGCAGCTACCCCGTAGGTCGCAGGGCGAATTTTTTTTACCTCGCCGAAAGTCGCGCCAATTATCGAACCCCCCCCCCCTCCACCCGGCGCTCCGACGTCCTAACCCCAACCGTAGGGAAATGGCGAATTTTTTTTTGCCAATACGTATCATCCTTTTTTATTGGATCTACAGACTGCCTTTTGAAGACGTAGACTTTTTTGGTTGACAAATCTCGATCAAGTCTTAATTTTATCCGTTTAGGAATCTCAGCTGCCTTGATCATATTCAACAACTCCAAGGAATTACTTAAACACATTTTTAATGACACCTAGCATAACTCTAGACACGAATATCAAATTTAACATGAGAACTGGGTCGTAAAATTAAGGTTTCGATTAAACACAACATTGTTCATTGACAAATAAAATAACATTTATTCGGGTTACACACAAATTGGCAAAACTCAAAGAAAGAAAGGCTTTTAGAGGCTGTTTACAGATACCACGCATGCAAGCGATCGATAGAAAATTAGAAAATGAATCGCGTCGTTAATTAAATCTCCTAGCACCATTACTTAAACTTCCCTCTACAAAACTTTATTAGGAAAATGACATCTGCGTCTCCACTTCCAAAAAACGTATAAAACATGAAAATTCTGGAATCGCCACCGAAAAAGAAGCTTAGTTTCTAGTTATCTTCTCGTAGGCAATCAAAACCAAATCTGAATATTACGCCAGCTTCGAAATAAACTGCGCACCTGTTGGTTTCTTGTCGCCAATAGCACCTGCGTATCTTGAATCTAATTAAAATTCACCTTTCATATTTCAAATTTCATCATTAAGTGTTCGTAAAGTTCCCCTAGAGATTTTTTAACCTGGAATAGTTAAAACTACGTAAACTGTACATTTTTCGGCAAGGATAGATACAATTATTTGGGCAGTGATTCCAGGTTTGTAAAAACAAAGAACAAAAAAATTGAGTAGGTATACTTTATGGCGACTTTATCCTTCTGCAAAAGATGTTTTATATAAAATCCAGATTCAAAAATTTTAAAAAGAACAAAACTAAGATACTTAATTGCCCATTTATCCTTTTGCGGAACATGTGAAAATCATTTTGTAAAAATCTCGGAAATTTAAAAAAAAAAAATTACGTATAATTATTAGTAAGTAGAAGTAAAAAATCATTTTATAAAAATCAAAACAATTTTATCAAAAATTCAGAAATTGGGACCCCCTGACAAGATGTGAAATATCATTTTCCTTTAAATTCAGAAAATTTGGACAAAAATAACAATTTTTCTCTTATGCAAAAAAATCTGAAAAATAAAACCAAAATTTATAAAATTTAGACAAAAAATTAAGTATATTTTTTGACGATTTCCTCCAACACAGGATGTGAAAAATCATTTTATAAAAAATTGATCCAAAAATTAAGAACATTTAGGCAATTTATTAAATAAACTTTATGGCGATTTTATCCTTTGCAAAAGTTTTTTTAAAAAATCAAGAAAAAATTCAAAGTATTCAAAAAGAACAAAACTAAGATACTTAATTGCATATGTATCCTTTTGTGGAACATGTGAAGATCATTTTGTAAAAATCTAGAAAATTTAAAAAAAAACAAAAAATTACGTAAGTATTATTTATCGTATGTTAATCTTACGATGAAGAATTTAATAAAAAAATCAGAGGATATAAAAACAAAAAATTAGGAGTACTTTATGACAATCGTGTGCTTTTGCAGTAGATGTAACAAATCCTTTCATAAAAATCAAAACAAACTGATCAAAAATTCGGAAATGGGGGCCCCCCTGGCAAGATGTGAAATATCACTTTCCTTTAAATCCAGAAAATTTGAACAAAAATAACGTTTTCTCCCTTATGCAAAAGATCTGAAAAATAAAACCAAAATTTTAAATAATTTAGACCAAAAATGAAGTGTGTTTTTTTACGATTTCGTCCTGCACAAAATGTGAGAAATCATTCTATAAAAAGTCAAAATAATTAATCCAAAAATTGAGAACATTTAAGCAATTAATTAAATATACTTTATGGAGATCTTATATCCTTTTGCAAAAGATGTTTTTTATAAAAAATCCAAAAAAAAATTCAAAAAATTCAAAAAGAACAAAACTAAGGTGCTTAATTGCACATGTATCCTTTTGCGGAACATGTGAAGATCATTTTGTAAAACTCTAGAAAATTTAAAAAGAACAAAAATTACGTATAACTTATCGCGATAACGTCATTTTAAAGAAAAATTTAAAGAATTTAATAAAAAATCGGAGTATATAAAAAACAAAAGATTATGTGTACTTTATAACAATCGTGTGCTTTTGCAGTAGATGTAAAAATCATTTTATAAAATATGTAATGTAGTTCTCCATTATTTTGGGTTCGTTGTAAATTCTTAGGCTTATCATCCTTTTAGAAATTTAATAAACATTTTTGGTTCCTTTTATATCCTAATCATTTTATAAAAATCAAAACAAGTTTACCAAAAATTCAGAAATTGTTACCCCCTGACGAGATGTGAAATATCATTTTCTTTTAAATCCTGTAAATTAGAACAAAAATGATTTTTCTCTTATACAAAAAAATCTGAAAAATAAAACCAAAATTTAAAAAATTTAGACAAAAAATTAAGTGTATTTTTTTACGATTTTCTCCTTCGGCACAAAATGTGAAAAATAATTTTATAAAAAGTCAAAAAAATTGAGATTGAGAACATTTAAGCAATTAATTAAATATACTTTATGGAGATCCTTTATCATTTTGCAAAAGTTGTTTTTAAAGAAATGACAAAAAACATTCAATAAATTTAAAAAAGACCAAAACTAAGATACTTAATTGCACATCTATCCTTTTGCGGAACATGCGATCATTTTGCAAAAATCTAGAAAATTTAAAAAAAAACAAAAAATTACGTATAATTTATATCTTATGATGAAGTCATTTTTTAAAATAATTTAAAGAATTTAATAAAAAAATCAGAAGATATCATAAAAACAAAAAATTAGGTGTACTTTATGACAATCGTTTGCAGTAGATGTAAAAAATCATTTTATAAAAACCAAAACAATTTTATCAAAAATTCAGAAATTGTTACCCCTCTGGCAAGATGTGAAAGATCACTTTCCTTTCAATCCAGAAAATTTTAACAAAAATAACGATTTTTCCCTTATGCAAAAGTTCTGAAAAATAAAACCAAAATTTAAAAAATTTTGACAAAAAATTAAGCATTTTTTGACGTTTTCCTCCAACACAAGATGTGAAAAATCATTTTATGAAAAGTTCAAAAAATTGATTCAAAATTTAAGAACATTTTAAGCAATTAATTAAATATAATTTATGGTGATCATATCTTTTACAAAAGATGTTTTTAAAAAAAATCCAAAAAAGATTCAAAAAATTTAAAAAGAACGAATTAGGATACTTTGTGGCAAATGTGTCCTTTTGCGCAATATGTGAAAATTATTTTGTAAAAATCTAGAAAATTGAACAAAAATTACGTATACCTCGAGGTATACCTTATGACGATGTTAATCATATATATGTGCAAGATATGAAAAGTCCCCTAAAAAATCCAGAAAATTTAAAAAAAGTTAGAAGTTGTGAAAAGTAATTTTAAAAAATAATTTAAACAAAAAAATCAGAAGATATCACAAAAATCAAAAAATTAAGTGTACTTTATGATTTTTGCAGTAGATGTTAAAAATCATTTTGTAAAAAAATCTAAAAAATTTTATCAAAAATTCAAAAAATGTAAACATACAACAAAAAATTAAGTATGCTTTATGAGATCTTGCTGCGCTAGATGTGAAAATATCATTTTTTTAATCCAGAAAATTTTAACAAAAATCATGTGAAAAATCATTTTGTAAAATAATCGAAAAAAGTTAAAAAAAAATGACGATTTTTCCTTGTGCAAAAAGATATGAAAAATCAGTCAAACATTTAAAACATTTAGATAAAAAAAATTAAGTGTACTTTTTTGCATACGATGTGTAAAAATCAAAAATTGTATACAAAATAGAAAAAATTAAATATACTTTATGCCGATCTCATCCTTTTGCTCAAAATGTGAACAATTTTTCAATTCAACATTTCAAAAATTTGTAAATGCGCTGTCGCGAGGGTTGGGGATTTAATTGAGTTCATGTGGATGCCTATTTAGCTTCCCTTTCAAGAATTATCGACTAATTAGGCCACTAATTACCCAAACGAACGTTGTATACCAAAAAACGCAATGAATCACGCTTGGTTCACTATGTATTTAGTTTTATTAGACACGCATTTTAATTTAATTAAAAAATAATTAAATTTACAACAGTCAATTATAAAACAGTAAATTCCACCTGCCCCCCTCCCGCGTACCACATCTTTCTATTAACATACGCACATAAATTTCAAGTAGGTAACCCGATTGCCCCATATTTCCAATTAATATTGCGTATGCAAACTGCCGAGATTTTATCACTTTATTAATGGAATAATTTTCCTGTACGCATTTTTCGACAGATCGCCTAGAAATGACAGGATTTTTGACATGGTAATCGGCGAAGTCGAAAAAAAGAAACGGCGGCGCTGACAAGTTGCGCGATGGATTACTTTAAAAACCGGTTCGTTTTTCATAACAATGTTTTTTTTACGGCATCATCTTCGGAGTTTATGAATCTATAAATAATTCAGACGTTAACAAATAGTTCGATCGAATAAATACATTTATCAATAAATAATAAACGCTAATTGGCTCGGCGAGCTCGCATGGTAAATTGATTACTCCTCAATTGCATTACTGCACTTAAAATTCTTTTCGCCGGTTTACGAATGGGATTTTTCATCTCGGACTCGAACTGTAATTAAATAGGAACTAATGCAATCGGTAGCGTGGTAGAAAAGTGCTTTGGCCTGAAGTTATTACATACCGAACCGAACAACGTTTAAATGACCAACAACGATCTTTCACTTTTGTTATGTGAAAGCTGCATTTTTCGCGAGCTTTTTTTCGGTCGCGAAGTGAACGTGTTACGTTACTAATTTTACAGCCGTAATGTAATAGATTTCTATCTGGTGCTCCACGTCTCCGTGATGGTCACGAAACTGCCCATGACTACGTCTTCTGCACCTAGTAATAGATGGGTCGACGTACATAAATTCAAATTGAAAGCATCGAATTTGCGCATTAGTTGCGTACATGCACTGCGATTGCACCAAAGTGCAATTGCGATAGTTGGTACCCGTCTCGCGATGGAGTACTTCTTTGGCCGATTGCAGAACGGACACAATGATTGTTGGGTAAAGTTTCCGATGAAGAATTGTACCACGACGCAGTAGGCCATGGTTTTATTGCGCGCCGATCATCGAAGGCTTTGCCCATTCTCGAGCAACTCGTTTTAATTACTTTTCTCTACTATGAATTGCAAAATTATCCGCCTAACCGTCACAGCTTCTCTAACACCTACACCAATCTTAGGTAACATAAAAAAGAAAAGGAAACAAGTAAAGAACAAAAAGGGAACTAAAACTAAAAACTTTGATGGAATTCAGGATCACACAAGAAATTAAAAAGAACTAATAAACAAAATAAACAAGATGGAGGTAAACAAGGAGACAGAAACACAAAAGTACTGAACTAAAAAAAGGAACTAGAGCGGATTAAAAATGCATCTTGAAATAGAACCAAAAAACCTGAAAAAAAACTCGAAAATAAATTCCTAAAGGTCGCTAAGGGTGCAGAACCCCATAACACGCTTGAAACCCTGCTTGGAACCAAATTTTTTAACGTTCCCTAGATATGCTAGAGTCACGTTATCTCTCAAAAGATCAACGGATCCTCAGGATACCGAAGGAATCATTACCGATCTCGAAAATCTTAAGGTATCAGGATCTTAGGGATCACAATTCAAACGTCACGAAATTGCTAAAAGTCCTACCTAACAATCGTTAAGCTACAAAAGGTCCCCAACGTTTTAACTCCTAGGAATTTTCAAGAAGCTAAAAAAGATTCGTAAAAGGCCCTCTATGGATTGCAAAAATCTTGCAGTAGAGATCTAGGAGGCAAGTCCCAAAAATACATGATATTTATGATTTCTATGAGCGATTCGATCCTTCTAATCCTTGCAATCCCTATGACATTTATAATCATTAATTAATACTTTATGATATTTAAAAATCTTCATGATCCTTAGGAGCATTATAGCTCGTGTGATTGTTGGATTGTTGTGGTCCTTATGATCCTTCTATTCCTTGCGGTGATTATGGGTATGATAGATTTCATAATCCTTATGATCATTATGGCCCTTACGATCCATCGGGTAATTATTATCTTTATAATCGATATGATTGTTACGGATTTTATTATCCTTCTAATCCTTGCGACCTTTTTTTTACCCTTGCGATTCTTGTGACCTTTATAAAGGTATTACATAATTATAATTGTCATGACTAGAAAGATCAATGTGGTGCTTATTATCATTGTAATTTAAATGCTCTTTATTATCTTTATAATCCTTGCGATCCTTATATTTATAATTTTCATGATCATTAGGACTTTTATGTTCCTTATGGCCCTCCTAATACTTGCAATCCGTATGATTTTTATGATCCTTATGATATTTAACACTATTTTACCCCTTACGATCTTCATGATTCTTCTAATTCTTGCAATCCTTGTAATTCTTATGATCATTATAAAACACGATCCTTATAATCTTTATCATCATAGCGATCCTTGTGATTCTTTTGATATTTATAATCTTCGTCATCATTATGACTATTATGATACTTAACCATTATGATCATAATGACTATTATGATCCTTATAATCCTAGCGATTTTTTCGACCTTGATTTGATATTTATAATGACAATGATCCTTAGTATTACTTATGCTTATCATCATTATAACCAACATGATTTTCAAGATCTTTATAATCCTTGCGATCGTTGTGATTTATATTTTTCATGGTGATGACCCTTATATTCCTTATGACGCTTTTAATCTTAATGAACATTGTGATTCTTATATTTATATTCGTCATGATTTTTATTATATTCTTGCGATCCATAATACCATTATGTTTGTGATATTTATGATCCTTGCAATTCTAGCAATCCTTGTGGTCGTAAATCTTCAACAACAATCCTTGCAATTCTTCTGATACTTATGACATTTATAGTCTTCATCATTCTTATTATCATTATGACCCTTATGAACTCTATTAATCGTGATTCATGATCATTATGATCTATATGATCCTTCCAAGCTAATCGCAATGGTTCTTATGTTCTTTGTAATGATTTTTACCCTTGAGATTCTTTTATAATACTTATAATCATCATGATTCGTATGATCAATGCGATGCTTATCATCATTGTATCCAATATGATTCTTATGATGTTTATGTCCCTTGTGATCCTTATGATATTTATAATTTTCATGATCATTATGTTTCTTATGACGCGTCGCACCCTTGAGAACCTTACGACCTCTGATATTTATAATCGTTATGATTTTTATAATTATGACCCATATGATCCTTACGATATTTATGATTCCTTTTATTCTAAGGATGATCCTTGTAATCCTTTTAATATTTATGTTTGATGTTCATTATGGATACTGTTATCCTTCTAATCCTTGAGATCCATATGATCCTCGTGGTCCTTCAATTCTAGCAAATCTTGCGATCCTTATACTTATATAATCTTCAACACTGTTATGGCCCTTATGATCTTTAGGAATTTTGTTATATATGTTATACCCTTCTAATCCTTGCTCTCCCTCTGATTCTTATGATGGTTACAAGCAATGATCCTTATGATCTTTATAATTGTTGCGAGTTTTGTGACTCTTATTGTTTTTATATAGTCGTCATTATCTTTATTATCATTATAGCCCGTATCACCTTTGTCATCGGTGTGATCATTTAGATATTTATAATCTTCATTATCCTTGTGATATTTTATTATTCTTCCAATCCTTGTGATCCTTTTCATACACCATTATGGCCCGTATGATCTTTATCATTCTTGTTATCTATATGACTCTTCTAGTCCTTGCGATCCTTGTCATCCCTATGATATTTATAGTCGCCATAACTCATGAACTTTATGATTATTTTGATATTAATAATTTTCATGATCATTATGATCTATATATTGCTTCTAATCCAATCTCAATCATTTTTACTTCCGATTCTTGAGACCTTTATGATGTTATGATCTACATTATCATTATGATCATCACCGTTGTGACCCATATGGTCTTTATGATATTTATGATCTTTCTAATCGTAGCGATTTTTCATAATCATTGTGATCTATATTATGATTTTTATAAGCCTTCTAATCATTGCGATCTTTGTGATCTTTATTATATCTATAATCGTCATGATTCTTATCATTATTATTACCCTTATTGTTTTTATGATTCATATTATCTTTATGATCCTTGCGATCCTTGTGATATTTATCATTGCTTTAATTGAAGCCATCCTTATAGTCCTTCTAATCCCATCGATTTTTTTTATTTTTATGATATTTATAATCGTTATGATTCATAAATGTGATGCTTATCATCATTAAAACCAATATGATTCTTATGATATTTATAATCCTTACGATCCTTACGATATTGATCATTTTTATATGATCCCTTTACGATCATTGTGATCCTTATGATATTTATGATTCTTCTAAACCTAATGATCCTTGTGATATTTATAACCTCCATGACCATTATGACTATCATGATCCTTCTCATCCTTGCGATCCATGTGATCTCTACCATGCTTATAATATTTACAATCCTACCCATACTTGATCATTTTCATACTATTTATTATTGATTGTGATCCTTATGACTTTCTACTCCTTGCAATCATTGTGATCGTAATGATCACTACAAGCCATTATTTGTATGATCCTTATAATTCAATCGCAATCATTATAATCCTTACAATCATTCTTTACCTTGTGAGTGACCTTTAGGGTATTTTTATAATTTTTATACTTATGATCATTTGATTCGCACGATCCAGATGATCTTTATGATCCTTACGATCCTTCTAATTATAGCGACCCTTGTGATATTTATGATATTTATAATCTTGATAATCATTATCATCCTTATGATTCTTATCGTCTTTATAATCATATGACCATTATGAACTTCATGATCTTTGTGATCCATTTGATAATCATGATGAATATGGTCCTTCTAATCCTATCTCAATCGTTATGATCCTTACAATCATTCTTATCATTGTGGGTCTAATCACCTTTATGATATTACTGTAATCTACTTGATATCTCTTATCATTAGGACCTTTATGATATTTGTGATCTTCCTAGTCATTATGATTCTTATGGTCCGTAAGATTTGTATGATCCTTATCCCTATGATCCATGTGATCTGCACGATTCTTATAATATTTATGATCCTAGCCATCCTTGTGATCCACATCACCATTATAACCAATATGATCTTTATGACACTCCTGACGGCCGTGGTGATTTTTATGATATTTATAATCGTCATGATTTGTATGGTCATTATGAGCCATGATGTGATCCTTATGATTCATTTGATCTTTATGATCCTTCTGATCCTTACGATATTTATCATTTTCATTATCATTATGACCCATATGATCCGTATGACATTTATGATTCTTCTAATCCTAAGAGGATTCTTGTGATCTTTTTGATATTTAGAACCTTCATGATCATTATGCATGTTATCATACTTCTAATCCTTGCGATCCATGTCATCCTTTTCATACCTACATGATATATATGATTATTTATGATCCTTATAAAAAATAATACCCTTATGATATTAATAATCCTAGCGATCCTCGTGACCCTTTTGGAATTATGGACCTACAATCCAAGAACCCGTGACCATAAACTCCGACATACCGAGTTCCTTTTTCTCCTAAAACATTGCGATTTTAAAACCTTTCGGATACGTGAGCCATGTTCCAAATATTCGCCAAGACTATAACACGTAAAATCTTATGGCTATTAATATGGGTGGTCTAGTGTAGACGTGGTTCCTTGCGAGCGACGAAAGCGCATTTTCCCCCCACAGAATCAGCAATAACTCGGGAAGTAAGTGAAATCCAGAAAATCTTTTGTCGTTCTGGGGTTCTGGTAACAGACAGACGGGCAGACGGAGAAAGAGTGGACAATAGCGTTCATTTTCCTTTTTGAAAATGCGCTAAAAAGATAACAATGGCAATAAGCAGAAACTAAAAATGGAAATATACAAAAAAGGAATTAATAATAGAAAAAATAAACAAACTATAGAGGAGACTCTAAAAATGAGAAAGGGAACAGAACGACATAAAAGAAATAGAAAGGATAAAAATGAAATTAAAAAGGGAAATGAGGAAAAACTGAACATAGTACTAAAAACCAAATGAAAGTAATAGCGGAAAAAAAAATTACATGCGAAACCCAGAAATTGAACTTAAAGAACGTAAACAAAAGCGAACTAAATACAAAGAGACTGATCTAGTTAAAAGAACTAAAAAACCAAAACAGAAACCAAAAAATTAAAGAAATTACTACAAAGGAAGTAAAAGGGAACTAGAATCTGGATAAAAGAATCAAAAAATGGGAATGTAAAGGGAAGTGAAAAAGGATCTAACAGAAAGAGATTTAAAGTGGAACTGAAAAGAAACATACAGAGGAACTAAGAATAGAATTAAGACCCTTCGCCCTTCACTTTGAGGGAAAATGTTCTTTCTTATGCGATCCGTATGCGATTTTTGAACCTTATCCAGTTAATTGTTCTTTTACTAGTTGTGTCTTTAGAAACTTCGAAGTTTCAAGGAGAAACTTGGATTCAGAGAATAGAAGTAAATTGTCAGTAATTGGAGAAATGAAGACTTTTGAAGGTGGAACTTTTCAGGCCAGAATTAAACGGTACGGTAACCACAACTTAATTCTATTAAAACGTCATGACTCAGGCAGGTGTCTGGAACTGAAATAATACTAAAGAAATATTCGGTATTTGTAAATTGAAATTGCCTGATGATGGTTACTGATTGATTAGTAGTAGTGGATTCAATAGTAAGAAATTGGTAGTATCCATATGTTTCCAACACTTTTTCGCTAATAGTGGCATAAGGAAAATTTAATAGCAACCTCTCTCCTCCTCCTCCGCGCCGTCTTCACCAACAATTATCGTAATTAGAAACGATTTTAACTAATGAACGTGAACAGTAAATTATTATTTATCGGCATATGCGTTTTGTAATAGAAAATAGAATCGAATATTATAAAATGAAAGGTCACACGGCAGATGGTTTGCACAAAATTTGTATAATACAAAAGGCCATCTTTATGAAATCTGTCAAAATTTCTACCGGCAGCAATAATGAACCTAACGAACGACTTAAGCTCGATGATGTATTTCGATTCATCAATCCTTGTTTGGACAAACACCACCTTTTGTGGCCTGTCTTTAGGTGCGGAAATATGGATTATTGTACGCAATTAAATGGATGAAATGTATACCTAAACAAATGCCGGGGGCGGCCTTTTTTTGTCCCTCGCTTTGCGTAATTATTGATAACGACTTCGCATGCACATCCTTTTGCGCCGAAGGCGAGACGAATCGGAATTTGATAATAGAATCCTAACGGTGCATACATAATTATTTTCGTGCGCGATTAATTAAGATCCTCTCGGTATTGTCGCATTGGGGCACGAAAATTAATTAAGCTACAGGACCTCATAGCCGCTTTAGACAAGTCATCCTTTTCGCAGACCGACGCCAGCGTCCGCGTTTCGGGAGGAACCAAAATTAATCGACATGATCGGTTGATTGACCTTATTAGGCACAATCGAATACCAGCACACGCTTATTATACCCATAATGTTGATATATGGACCACTTTTTAATTTAGGTTAGAGATGTAGACGGATACACATACAAAGTTCTCGTAATGGTCTTTGTAATTGTAATGGGCGGGATTCTGCTTATGAATTCTAGTCTAAATAATAGCATTCCAAGTGAAAGCTTCCTGCTGAAATTTCACTGCTTAAAGCATCAACCTATGACTAAAGCTGAAGCCTGACGCATTTAGTCCGCAGTCTGAAGCTTATCCAACCTTCTTATGACCCAATTCTAAGTAAAAGTTACAAATTTCCTATGACCCTGATTTATTTTGAGTAAATACTGAAATCAAACAATCCTCTAAAAGGACAAATCCTAAATAAACTCCTTATTCCTGCTGGACAGATAATTAAATTTATCTTAGTAAACAATATGACAAGTAATTCTAAAATAATCAAATCTGAATTATTAAATAAAGCGTTCATTATTACTACATCTTGAATCCCAATAAGACTGTTCCTCGGCCATATCTCGGGAACGCGTCGTATGACTAATGGCCGTTTGCATCGGCAAATTTAAGTAGAGCTTAGCTTAAGCATAGCTTAAAAGCCATGGCAACGATTATTGAGACAATGATTGCCATGGATTTTAAGCTACGCTTAAGCTAAGCTCTACTTAAATTTGTCGTTGCAAACGGCCATTAGAGGTAAAAAAATTAATGGGTAAATCGGTTATGAAGAATCGCTGGAAAATATTTTCAAGTTCTAAAAATTACCATCAGAGGGCGGAACTACCATCTTAAATTTTAAAATTGCATTTTCTTTAAATTTCGCATAATAAACTAAACATTCTTTCTTCACATTTTTAAAGAGAACCAGTTTATCTATCAATTTCGTGAAAACAAAAAGTCAGTTATTTCAAAAACAAAAATGGTTGTGGGGCGTTCAATTGTTTTTGCAATAACCTGCTTTAACTTCTTAACCGTTTGACCGATTGTAACAAATTTAGTATCGTTAAAAGAGCATTCCTTGGGCAACAAGGATCAATAGATCAAAAATATAGTCAATTTAGTAGAATCTTTCTCCGCCAGAGGGTTAGTTTTGAGTTTTTGACACTATGATCCAAAATCCTAAAAAAATCAAATGGAATGATATGACTTTTTCTTTATGAAGAAGTAGCCAAATAACACCCAAAGAGGGCACTGTAAACCGTTTTAAAATCTCGTTCCTAACCTCAAATATTGGGAAAATGAGATTAATTAATTAATAAATAAAAATTCTTAAATGGTATCTTCTTTGACGTATTTCCGGTGTTTGTCGATGGCGCGAAAGATTGTTTGGAAAAGGACCCTACACTTTTAGGTAGGCCCTGGAAAATTAAACAAATGAAACACACGATGCATTATAAAATAATAACAGCCGTAATTTGTAAATTATTCTACTGTGTTTACATTCAGAAAGTACAGTTTTTGTAGTCTTTTCTAAAATACCGATCTTTAACCAAGAAGCATTTAATATGCTGGAGGCGATGGTTCGTGGTCGATTCGGATAACGCAAATAGAAGATGACGGCAGCAATGGTCGCATTTTGAAAATACTCAAAATATATCGCAAGCATATTAAATGCTTCTTGGTTAGAAATCGGCATTTTAGAAAAGATTACAAATTCAAAAAACTGCACTTTCTGAATGTAAACACAGCAGAATAATTTACAAATTACGGCTGTTATTATTTTATAATGCATCGTGTTTCATTTGTTTAATTTTCCAAGGCCTACCTAAAAGTGTAGAGTGCTTTTCTTTCGCGCCATCGACCAATACCGCAAATACGTAAAAGGTAAATTTAAGATACAATTTAAGCATTAATAATCTCATTTTCCCAATATTTGACGTTAGGAACGAGATTTTGAAAAAGGGTTTTCACTGGCCTCTTTGGATGTTATTTGGCAACTTTTTCATAAAGAAAAAGTCATATCATTCCATTTGATTTTTTTGATTTTTTTTAGTATTTTGGGTCATAGTGTCAAAACTAGGCCCCTAGCCTAGAAGATATTGAAAATCGCGCAAAACCGTTTCGGGGGTATCAAGAGGAAACCAGAATGACGTTTCGAGTGACAACCCCCCCAGCCCCCTATCTTCCACAATTCTAAATGGCAACCCCATACTTGTGACACATCGTTGGAAAGCTACTGAAAAATGCTTTCCAGTGGCACCAATGAAGTCAATATTCATTAAGACAATTTTAGAAAAATTTAATAATTAACAAAAAAAAATAAAAATTAAGCCACGCCTATGTTCAAGATTTGGTCGATA
Organism: Photinus pyralis; assembly: GCF_008802855.1. NCBI lineage: Eukaryota > Metazoa > Arthropoda > Insecta > Coleoptera > Lampyridae > Photinus > Photinus pyralis. The sequence continues at coordinate 16,115,998 of NW_022170878.1, forward strand.
AATTCGAAGCAACGGGATCTGTTATCAATAAAAAAAGAAAGCAACCCAGATTGCTTAATGAAGCAGCTCAGGTTGAAGTTCTTGGCCAATTTTCCATAAATCACTCAATGTCAACATTAAATTTTTTTGTTAATTATCAAATTTTTGTTAAATTGTCTTAATGAATATTGACTTTATTAGTACCACTGGAAAACATTTTTCAGTAGCGTTCCAACGATGTCACAAGTATGGGGTTGCCATTTAGGATTTTTGAAGAGGGGGGCTGGGAGGTTAAGGGGGGTGGAGGGTTGTCACTCATAACGTCATTCTGGCTCCCCCTCGAAACCCCCGAAACGGTTTCGCGCGATTTTCAATATCTTCTTTAGTTTGGATCATATGGCCGACTGCAAGTTTTAAAATTGACACACGTTTGACACGAGGGGTTATTCTTATACGTAGAATTGCAATCAATACTCAAAAATTTAAATGACTTTACGACAAAACAACATTTGGTTCGGCTAAGGGTTGGTCCTTACAATCGGTATGAGTTATCAAAAGGTGACATAAAGCCTGAAATAGCTAGTCAAAGTAACAAGATAATGCGCAATTGATAACATACCGTAAACGGCCTTACACTTGTAAGATAAATCCGCAAAAATGCGTCAGCGAAGCCTGGAAGCAAGATAAGAGAGAAACTTCACTAATCTTAATACAACACCAGTATATCCCATAAAATGGTAGACAAAAAAAGTCAAGTAACTCTTACAAAGTAAGAATCGAATACGAGTATCCGACAAGGACTGCGCGCGCAGGCAAGAATGGGAGAAAAACGTACGACAAGAAACCTACTACGGGAACGTCATAAAGAAAGCTATATCCACAATTAACGAAATAATCACCTAGATGGCGTAAGAATTGCTATATAAAGACAAGAATTCGCGTAATGTTATTTGGGCGGGATTCCACAGCGTAATTCAAATGAAAGCCTGAGCAAAGATTAAACGGTAAAAAAATATCGTCACAAACTTGTGGTTAGCATTTTTTGAAAGTCATGCTTTCAAAGGCCTTTGAATCACATGGGATGCATTTATGAGTCATCCACAGTTTTCAAAACCTACAGAAACTTCTGAAAATGCTTTTAGTGTTTAAAGAGTGTTTTGAAAAGCGTAAGACGTCTCCACGAGCGTGATAGAGCTGTAAGGAGAGTCCTTCAGATTCTCTTCTTTCTTCCAGAGTTGACTCATTAAGAGGGTTTGTCTTTGAGAGCTTTTAAAAGTTATAAATAGCTTTTCATTGCCTTTCAGAACATTAAGAGTTTTCAAAAAACATTTAAGACCTATATGGACCGCGAACCACCTAAATGCACTAGACTCTTGGCCAGATTTTTGGTCATTAAGGGCCTCCAAAAATGTTTAAGGAACGTCAAAGGTCTCTTATAATAATTTTCTTGGATCTTTAAAATTAAAACAAGTTGTAAATCAGCATATGCATGATTAAAGCGCATTTTTGGTAATGCAGGTGAGTATTTTATTAGCGAAGTTTAAAATTATCGATCTCACGAGTAATTTTGGCTGCGTTAAATAATTAATTTTATTTAATTTCAATTGACGGTACGTCTTCATTTTGTAAAACAAATCACAAAGTAAATAATAAGTTTTTATACTGGTAGCGCTATCTAACGGTAAAATTATAGCACCTACGAAACCCATATCGAAATTATTTTCTTCAATTATCGATCTCATAAGTAATCTAACTCAAAATAGACTAGTGCCTGCACATCTACACTATAGCAGAAAGCTTTTAGTGAAAATTTGAAGTCTCTAGCTATTGTAGTTGTGGAGATCTAACGCGGACAGCCGGCCTGCCAGCAATGACGAATATAATAGCGTATTTTTTTCAAAAATGCGCTAAAAAACATTTAACTTTTGAAACCAGTGCTTTAATAACCCAATAAGACGCCTTGAGTCCTCCATACTCGAATAATCAACACAGCTTTAGTCTTTACGAGACTTTTATTGTTCAACAGTGTTTATGAGGCGTAAATAGTCGAGCGTCTTAAAGGTTACTCCAGAAGCTTTTCGAGTTATAGAGTCAAGAAGCTAGAGTCACTAAGAGATTTTGTCTTTGAGAGTGTTTGAAAACCATGTAAGAGCTTTCCAAAAGATTTACTATCGTGTTTTAAAGCTCTTTATTAATGTTTGAAAGTACCAGGTTTCCAAAGCTTCCAAGTTAAATTTAGTACACTCGCGACTATTTATATAAAGAATTGCGATGTCTCTGTCTCTCCTGAATGTGAATTCCTTCTTCTCTAAAGAGATTACAGATGTTACGGATGATACGGATGCTACGGATGTTACAGATGTTGCAGATCTTACAGATGCTGCCGATGTTGCAGATGTTAAAGGTGTTACAGATGTTACAGATGTTACAGACGTTGCAGATGTTACGGATGTTACGGATGTTACAGATGTTACAGATGTTACAGATGTTGCAGATCTTACAGATGTTGCCGATGTTGCAGATGTTACAGATTTTACAGATCTTACAGATGTTACAGACGGCCTTAAACTTGTAAGATAAATCCGCAAAAATGCGTCAGCGAAGCCTGGAAAATATCGTCACAAACCTGTAGTTACCATTTTTTGAAAGTCATGCTTTCAAAAGCCTTTGAATCACATGGGATGCATTTATGAGTCATCCACAGTTTTCAAAACCTACAGAAACTTCTGAAAATACTTTTAATGTTTAAAGAGTGTTTTGAAAAGCGTAAGACGTCTCCACGAGCGTACTAGAGCTGTAAGGAGAGTTCTTCAGATTCTCTCTACTTTCTTCCAGAGTTGCCTCTTTAAGAGTCTTTGAGAGCTTTTAGAAGTTATAAATGGCTTTTCATGGCTTTTCAGTTTTCAAAAAACATTTAAGACTTATATGGGCCGCGATCCACCTAAATGCTTTAGATTCTTGGCCAGGTTTTTGGTCTTTAAGTGCCTCCAGAAATGTTTAAGAAACGTCAAAGTTCTACAAAGGGCTTTTATAATCATTTTCTTGGACTTTTAAAATTAAGAAATATTTTGAAACCCGTGCTTTAATAACCCCATAAGACGCCTTGAGTCCTCCATACTCGAATAAGCAACACAGCCTTCGAAGTCTTTACGAAACCTTTATTGTTTAAGAGTGTTTATGAGGCGTAAATAGTCAAGAGTCTTAAAGGTTACTCCAAAATCTTTTAGAGTTATGGAGTTAGAGGTCACTAAGAGATTTTGTCTTTGAAAGCTTTTAAGAGCTTTCCAAAAGATTTGTGAGTGTGTTTCAAAGGTCTTTATTAATGTTTGAGAGTACCAGATTTCCAAAGCTTCCAAAATCTTGGTAGACTCATGAATAAACTTGTTTTATAAATATAATGTTTCTAACAATCATTAAAAGCTCTAAGAGCCGTCGAGTGTGTTAGAAGCCTTTGGGATCGTTCAAAAACATTACGTTTTCAAGTACCTTTATGAATTTTCAACGGTCCTCATAAGCCTTTTAGAATCTTAATAGTCTTCAAAAACCCTTTAGTAGTCGCCTACATAGTCTCGATCAGCCTCCATATCCTGCTAAATCGTTTAGGCTTTACGAGGGTATTGAGACCTGAAGTCATGCATGAGTACTATTATAGCGTTTCCCGTCAACTTCGAGAAGCTTCTAATTCAATGCAAAGTGAAAAAATGTTGATTAACGCAACTTAAATTCCATTGCAGTGGTGGATATGGGGCCGAGTACCTACGTTATATTTGACTTTTGCCAGTACGTGTGATTTAGCTGCATTGTGTGAGCTTTGCACACCTGTACATCGTTGGATTCCTGTCAATTGAGACAATTCTCTCTATTCTCACACACGCATTGTGCCGTGTGCGTATAATGTTTGGAGGTGCATGTGTTTGATGTAAATAAATTTTCGATTGAGCGCTACAAACACAATCCGATGTTTATTCCAAATAAAGGATGACTCGCCATTAACCTGCGGCCAGGAAACGTATCATTAATCTATCAATAAATTCACTTCAAGGATGTGAGTTACTAACAAAAAACAAACAGGACAAAAACTAGCGGGAAATGCAAAAATCGCTTATGTAACTGTCGTCCTTGCGGGCGCCCGAAATTGTCCGAGAGCGGACGCGTCATTTTCGAAATTCGTCCCCCTTTCGGCTCGCGGCGGACATGCCGTTTTATTCAATTTGCATAATAATAGCCGGCGTTTACTCGATGCCCCATCGACCTCGCAAGCGCGGGAGAAAAATGAAACCATCAAACTTGTAATTTAAGATCGCGATCTTCGCGGTTGGTCTTCTTAGATCTTCTGTGGCGGTCAAATTTGTAATCAATCATTTTTTAGGTGATGTTAATTTCTCTATTATCGTCCTTTGATTTGATTTTATCGTCCGGCTATTTGCATAATTAAGTTTGCGAAAATCCTACGTGATGTAGGAACAAGTTCGAGATTACGTACTCGTATTTTAACATCAATCAGTGGCGTAGATAGCCGGCTAAGTACTGGTAGCGACACATTTATCGAACTATCAATTATAAATTACGTTTCTTTCGCCTTGTTTTTAATGAAGTTTGTGTTATTAGCGGGTATGGTAAGATTCCGGGGTGCCTTTAAGATAACGCACGCTATGTACGCTAATGGCTCTACCCAGCTTTTATCATTAGCGATGCATTAAAAATTTATACACTTGCGTCTAGTTGTGCCATAACTCTCCGTTTCGTTCAGGCTTTCGTTGTAAATTCCTCCTTTTTATTACATGTTGTGACATTTTTATCGGTAAGGTTTTTGCTACCATTCGCAGATGGATGCAGTCATTCAATAATCGAAACGAATACGATGAGCCAGTAATACCATGGTAGATAGTGGTACCATCTATTACCGACGTGTCGCGCATTCGTCAACTTTTTGCTCAGATTCTCCTGCACGGACTTTTGCTGTTGTTCAAATTAATCAGCAGAAGTGACAGAGAACATTCTAAATCAAAATAACTTTCAATCCCAGCTGCAGCATTTACAAAAAAATCAAATCTCATCCCCTCCATTGAGTTCAGCGAGTAACTTTTCCAGAATAACCAGTCGTTTCAATAATAACCAAATTCAAATACATGGAATAATTTCCGAATTGAAAATTATTGGAGTAAACACCAACAATTGTGGAAGAATAGTGGAGAAATTAAAAGTGGCCATAACAACTCAAGAACCAGGTGTCAAATTCTTGACAGAATAGCTTCCTAGCTGAAACCAAAAATTGCCAACATATGTACGCACTTACAGACGGGAAAAATTTATTCTTTAAAAGTTGCTTAAAATGATCTAAAACGTCAACATTTGATGAAATTTCGCATTGTACCTAGCTCATGCTATGAAGAGAAAACCGTCAGCATTTTGTTTGCTTTTATTAGAGGGACCTACCATCCAATTTTCGTTAAAATTGCTCCATAAATAAGAAAGTTGGATGTTGCACATGCGCAACACTATTTTTTGCGCATGCATTTTGCTAGCTTTTATTAAAAGGACCTACCATCTAAATTTCGTTAAAATTGTTCCATAAATAAGAAAGTTGCATTTCTGCGCATGCGCAACACGATTTTTGCGCATGCATTTTGTTTGCTTTTATTAGGGGACCTACCATCCAAATTTCGTTAAAATTGCTCCATAAATAAGAAAGTTGGATGTTGCACATGCGCAACTCAATTTTTTGCGCATGCATTTTGTTTTCTTTTATTAGGAGGACCTACCATCCAAATTTCGTTTTAATTGTTCCATAAATAAGATAATTGCATTTCTGCGCATGCGCAAAACGATTTTTGCGCATGAATTTTGTTTGCTTTTATTAAAGGGACTTACCATAGAAATTTCGTTTAAATTGCTTCAGAAACAAGATCGTTGCGTTTTGCACATATGCAACACAATTTTTTGACTTTGACAATTTTTTTCTCCGTTTTTTGATAATATAACCCGGCCCAATTTTTTGTAGGTTGTACACAGGAAAATAAGGTCTTCCAAATAATAGAATAAAAATTTTAGGTTGCTATTTGAAAAAAAAAGTTCGATGCCGTTACGGCGCTCCAAAATTTTTTTTCAAAAATCCGGCCCGTTATTTTTCTGTTCGGTATGCCTAAAACATATATACAAAATTTCAACAAAATCCGTCGAGCCGTTTTCTCAGAAAATTGCCAACAAACGTACGTACGTACGTACGTACATACAGACGGAAAAAAATTTTATTCTTTAAAAGTTGCTTAAAATGGTCTAAAACGTCGACATTTGATGAAATTTTGAAATGTTCAAAAAACGGCTATCGCAATAGCTACCTAGCACATGCTAGGAAGCTAAAAATGAACTTCTATGCACCTGCATTTTCCGTCGGCTTACCTAATTTTACGTGACCCTAAACTTGAACTGCCAATCAAAGGTGCCCTTCATTATACCAGACTTAAGACTTTGTTTCGATATTCCTTTTCAATTTTCACTGTATTCAAAATAGTGAGAAACCAATTATTTTAAAGATATTGAAAATTAGATTTTTGTATCAGTTAAATAGTAGGAGAGGTCTTTAAGTTTCGGTCTCTTTCTTTGGCCGTTTTAAAAAATCACAAGAAATTAAATTGTACATTTTTTCATATGTGGACCCATCTTGAGGAAAATAAATATTTTCGAGATTACTCACGAACATAACAGTGCCTGCCTGCTGTACTTCAAGTAAGAAAGCACAGTTGAAATTCGGAGGAATTTCGCAAGGTCTCATGCAGGTTTCAGACTTAAAAGTTTGAACCTAAAATCCCAAGATTTATGCGCCGAGTTGTAATTCCTCGCACGTCTGAAGCGGTTGATTGTACGCAAAGAATTTTTTTTCCACCTACATTTGCCGTCGGCTTACCCAATTTTAAATGACCCTAAACTTGAACTGCCAATCAAAGGCGCCATTCATTATACGAGACTTAAGACTTTGTATCGATATTGCTTTTCAATTTCACTGTATTCAAGACAACCAATTACTTTAAAGGTATTGAAAATTTAGATTTTGTTATCAGTTAAATAGAAGATTCGGTCTCTTTCTTTGATCGTTTTAAAAAATCACAAGAAATTAAATTGTATAACATTTTTTCATATGTGGACCCATCTTGAGGAAAATAAATATTTTCGAGATTACACACGAACATAATAAAGTGTCTGCCTGCTGTACTTCGAGCAAGAAGGCAGAGTTGAAATTGGGAGGATCAAACCTTTGAATTTGGCAAGATCTCATGCAGGTTTCAGACTTAAAGGTTTGAACCTAAAATCACAAGATTTAAGCGCCGAGTTGAAATTCTTCGCACGTCTGAAGTACGTAAAGAATATTTCTATTCACCTACATGTACCGCCGACTTACCTAATTTTAAGTGACCGTAAACTTGAACTGCCAATCAAAGACGTCATTCATTATACGAGACTTAAGATTTTGTATCGATATTCCTTTTCAATTTTCACTGTATTCAAAACAGTGAGAAACCAATTACATTAAAGGTATTGAAAATTTAGATTTTTTTATCAGTTAAATAGTAAGAGAGGTCTTTAAGTTTCGGTCTCTTTCTTTGGCCGTTTTAAAAAATCACAAGAAATTAAATCCCATCTTGAAAATAAATATTTTCGAGATTGCACACGAACATAAACAAGTTAAAAAGTAATCGTAAACGATTTACATAAAGCGCATTTCCACTTGCATTCATTTCCCATTTGTAAGATGCAACTTCTGTTAAAATCGTAAAAATCCGCCCACAAATATGAAAGATAGCGTTGCACGCATGGGCAACCCATTGTTGACGTGCTACTTCAATTTCAGTTTATGAGAAGAATTTCATTTCAATGCTTTTCTAAATAAGAAAGTTGGAACTGCGCATGCGCAAACCCTTTAAAACTAATTTACTATAACTAACTAATAAACTAAGATTTTCCTTTGTTCCAAGCGCCTAAGTATCAAATTTCACTTAAATAGTTCCATAGATAAAAAAAGTTGGAACGGCGCATGCGCAAAATAAAATTTTGAAACTGGCGCTAGATTTTCCTTTATTCCAAGTGCCTATGTATCACATTTCATTTAAATTCTTCCATAAATAAAAAAAGTTGGCACTGCGCATGCGCAAAACCAAATTTTGAAATTGGCGTTTGATTTTCCTTTATCCCAAGTGCCTATGTATCAAATTTCGTTTAAATTCTTCAATAAATAAAAAAGTTGGCACTGCGCATGCGCAAAACCAAATTTTGAAATTGGCGTTTGATTTTCCTTTATCCCAAGTGCCTATGTATCAAATTTCGTTTAAATTCTTCCATAAATAAAAAAGTTGGCACTGCGCATGCGCAAAACCAAATTTTGAAATTGGCGTTTGATTTTCCTTTATTCCAAGTGCCTATGTATCAAATTTCATTCAAATACTTTTATAAGTAAAAAAGTTTGCAATTCGGTTTATAAATGGTCGAGATGCGAAAAGGGCACTGTGAATTTTGAATCGATTCGATTCAACTTTTGGCATTGCGTATTATATGGCTAAAGCTATGCCCATATTGAATTTCATGCAATTCAGTTCATAACTAACGGAGATGTAAAAGCGATCGAACATTTCTAATCGTTCACACGGACAGATAGATGGACAGACAGACAAAGGAACAGACGGAGAGACCAACCGGCAGGCGACAGATAGCAATGCAAAATTATAAACGATCTCTAGGATCGTTAATAAACGGCAAAAGTGTAAAATTATGGAACATGTAAAAAACGGTTTTTTTTTTTTTACAATAACTTTTTTTGTAAGCGGTACAGAAAAAATTCCTTCCTTGGTACAAGACTCGACACCATAACGAACCAAATAGCGAAAAAAGTAGAACAATAGCTCTTAAGATAAAAAACTAGTAGCGTCGCAAAGTTAGCGGACGGACGGACGGATGGACGGACGGACGGACGGACAAAGTGGCCAAAATAGCGCATTTTTTTTTTTTTTTTGTGGAAATGCGCTAAAAAGGGTCTGCCTGCTGTACTTCAAGCAAGAAGGCAGAGTTGTAATTCGCAAGGTCTCATGCAGGTTTCAGACTTAAAAGTTTGAACCTAAAATCCCAAGATTTAAACGTCGAGTTGAAATTCTTCGCACGTCTGAAACGGTTGATTCTACGTAAAGAATATTTCTATTCAACTACATGTACCACCGACTTACCTAATTTTAAGTGAGCCTAAACTTGAACTGCCAATCAAAGGCGCCATTCATTATACGAGAGAAAATTTTGTATGGATATTCCTTTTCAATTTTCACTGTATTCAAAACAGTGAGCACTTTAAAGTTATTGAAAATTTAGATTTTTTTATCAGTTTTAAAAAATCACAGGAAATTAAATTGGATAACATTTTTTCATATATGGACCCATCTTGAGGAAAATGAATATTTTCGCTATTACTCACGAACATAAAAAAGTCTCTGCCTGCTGTACTTCAAGCAAGAAACCAGAGTTGAAAATAAATTTTAAAAAAAATAAAAATCGTATGGAGTAATGCGATTACATGAGCATTCCTACAAATATTTCCACGGATAGTCGCACCTAGATTGCACTGAAACGTACCAGAAGGCGTTAAAACCTCGCAAGAGGACCGACTCGACGTGGCAACAAAGTTCATGGAAAGTGCCCAGAGAGCTCTTAGGGAAATGTTCATTGGGCTCGTTCTAGAGTTGAGGCCATGGCAGGTAGGCATGAAAGGCTCTGAAAGAGAGAAAGATCGAATGTTCGAAGTACACGGTTGTAGAATAACAGCGTTGCCAATCCAAATGCCAATGTGATTTCTACTAATTAGTTACTGGTGGATAATTAGTTAAAAGCAGTGAACACTAATTACTTTGCATTTTAACACTTCGCCTTCTTAAAATTTAGTACACTTGCAACTATTTTGACATCGATATGACACAAACGTCTGCAGTTAACAGATAGCCTGCCTGCGTAGCTCAGATGAGCTTACGTTAGTAACTCTAACTTTGGCTACAAGGGTCCTGGGTTCGAATCCCAGGTAAGGCATGGCTGTTTGTGATTGTATAGTGGGTTGAGTGAGAAGAGTAGCAAATTGCTAACACTCCGCTCACTATGAAATAAAGGCAATACAAAAAAAAATAGTATTTGGCAACATTGCAGGTATTATTGCATATAGAAAGCGATATCTCTGTCTCGCCTGAATGTGAATTCCCCTATAGAATAATGGTATCAAACTTCTGCAAATATGTTACAGCTGTTACAGATGTAACGGATGTTACAGAATTTACAGATGTTACAGATGTTAAGACGGGTTCAGACTTGCTATATAACATTGCTATATAGGAAAGTTATATAACATGTTACAAAAATTTAAGCTAAATGTAGTAAATTTCCTTGCTATGTAACCTACTAGATGTTATTCGTCTCGAGTCGGTAAGATCAAAAGAAGTTATGCAGCACTGCTATACAAACGCATCCATACTTGCTATATTAGTGTGGACGCAACCATGTTTTGTAACAACAGCTACATAGCAGAGTTATATAGCAAAGTTATATAGCAATGTTACTCAGTCTGGACTCGGCTTTACAGATGTTACAGATGTTACGAGACGCTACAGACGTTACAGATGTTACAGATGTTGCAGATGTTACAGACGTTACAGATGTTAAGACGGGTCCAGACTTGCTATAATATAGGAAAATTATATAACATGTTACAAAAATTTAAGCCAGATGTAGTAAATTTCCTTGCTATATAACTTGGTAGGTAGATGTTATCCGTCTCGAGTCGGTCAGATCAAAAGAAGTTATGCAGTACTGCTATACAAACGCGTCCATACTTACTAGATTTACAATGTTAACGACCGATGTCGACATGTCGTCAGTGTCCCACATTGAAATAATTAAAGCTTCCCCTGTAAGCCATTCCGCAATTGATGGAACCGAAATCGTCTCGTTTCAGATCTTCTAATAAATGAGTCCCACTATATTCACTTCTTGATCTTAGTGTAGGTCGAACCCAAAACCTTTTTTTTTCGTGATTTTTTCTTATCCTTGGTAAGTAAAATTACGCACGCCGCTGCTGCGCGGAGTTGGCCTTCTGCATTTGAATGGTTCATCTTGACTAACATTAAGTGTGGACACCACCATGTTCTGTAACAACAGCTACATAGCAGAGTTATATAGCAAAGTTACACAGTCTGGACCCGGCTTTACAGATGTTACAGATACAGATGTTACAGATGTTACAGATTTTACAGATGTTACAGATGTTACAGATGTTACAAATGTTACAGATGTTACAGATGTTACAGACGTTACAGACGTTACAGACGTTACAGACGTTACAGATGTTACAGACGTTACACATGTTACAGACGTTACAGACGTACCGATGTTATAGATGTTACAGATGTTACAGATGTTACAGGTGTTATAGAGAATTTTTCTCTGTTTGCCTTTTACTTATGAGTGGAAATAATATAACTTTGTTACGATTTATTATTCCAAAAACGCTAAATTGTGGTTATAGTTACGCCTCTAACAATGGGACCGATTGAGTTGAGTTTACTGTTGAAAATATCAACAGTTTTAGTTACATTTTCGCGACTGTTATGTACTAAATTGACTGTTCGTTTATCACGTAATCGGCTGCGCAATTTCTCAGACTAATAACTTTACGGAAAATTTTACACGGCCAATTATACGTTTTCTGGACCGCCCTTATCATTCGATACGATCGTTCAAGAAACGTAACCACTAGTACAACAGAAAAGAGTCTAAATTTCCTATTTGTTAACATTTTGAGATCTCCCCCCCCCCACCCCCCACCAATGACAAATTATCTTCAAAAATGGCGATGCCTAAATTTTGTATAGGTTATCAATCTCAAACGGCTGTTATTGTCAAAAACAAAGAGATTACCATTTTCCACGATACCTTTACCTCACGATGAGCTAAGAACTACAACTTTATATCCCTTTCCCTACGCTCGTTATCTAGGCACCAAAACCAATTCACAACAAAAGCCCATTGAACAGATGAACACCTCCGCGTACAAATGACACATACTCTGTTGACTCCAATCATCCAGATAAATTCGTTACATTATCACGAACAAAATTTGTTTACAATCATGTAATGAACCCGCACATGCGCCAAATTTTTACGCTCAACGTTGATGGTTCTGGAACAAAATTATCTTAAATGTGGGGCTCCGCATGGTTCAATTTGAGGGCCACTATAATTCGCAAGTTCGAAGCAATACAAAAAGAGAAATCAGTCCGCGTTTTAAAGTGCATTAAGAGCGGAATGCGCGAAGACAATTAGACGGAACCGTTTCGGAGACGCGTCAACCATTAATACCAACCTTTAAGATTCCGATCTTAAATAATTGTGCCTTTGAATTCGAAAAGTGGATCAACGTATAAAAATGATATAAGTAATACTCTACGTGCCGGAATGCTTATCTTTAAAATTAACTTTACTCAGTCATTTTCTTATCTCAAAACGCTATATATGGCGCAAAATAAGGCTCGAATATGAAAATTATACATTGGATCTTTTTTTTGTTGTTGAACTTTTGATGTAAATAGGAATGCTAACGGCTGCTAAAATCAGGTTAGTCGATAAGAAGGTTTCTAATGATCGTTCACTTTGTAGGAAGAGATTGCTTCCTGCCTTTAGGATGCCTGTAAGTATTGTTGCGAAATTGCCGATTTAACTCGAAGATTACGTACGCCAGGTGAAAATTACTGTTTTGGTTTCGCGTAAGAGAAAAAAGGAGGCGGATTCGTAATGAAGTTGTACGCTATGGAGATCTCAATAACTCGAGGCGGCGAAAAAAAAAGTTGAGTGACCACTAAAAGGTGAAAATGAATGGGATTCCAATTCCAGTAGCGCCTTTCGCTGTTAAATAAAAAAGCGGACGCTTATACCAATGTCCCGCATTCTTACCAATTAATTTATGACCGGTTTTAATTATTTTAAGGATTTATTTCATTCGTCATGCAGGAAACTGGCATTAAAAAAAATCTATTTAACTACATATAATCAGACTGACAAGATCTAACCTCTCATCTCACCTTCCCACCGCTTGAATAGGCTTCACTGTTGACTATTACAGTTGCTAATTACATCCTACACACACATGCGAACCTTGAAAAAGTGTGACTAATTTTTATTGCTGTTAATGTTACCGATATGTGCCATATTTTTTGGGATCTGTCGTCGGTCGTCACCGTCAATTCCGAAAAGTGGGTGTAACGACCCTTAATTATAAACTGAAAACGGAAGTTTGTAATGTTTAAAATATCAGATTGTTAATAAAACGCCTGGGAAAAGGCGTTATCTTTGAAAAACATTAATTTTTTATTCATTTTCAGTTCCAACGCCACCCATGATTTAAGGTGGCGTTTTTGTTCAGTAAGGCAGTGTAATACGAATTGTCCCACGATCTAACAATGCATTAACTCTTCCCATCATTACACCTGATCTGCATGAACATCCGCTCGCATAGGCACTCTCGATTTTCAATGTCACTTAAAATACCACGATCGTAATTAACTTCTTCGTCCACGAAAAGGGCTCATCCGCCGCGCGACGACTTCCTGCGGACCTGGTTCAAATGATCGTTTCGTGTCAGTATCAACGTTGATATCTCCCACTAGCGAAATTGTGTTGATTTTACCGCCGAAAGCGCGGAGAGTTGAGGCGGCGCAATTTTTCCACAGAAGCGTATAATTTCAAAGTCATCAGCGTACGTAAAAACCGCCATTGTGGATTGTGAGAAATACAAAAACCTCATAATGAAATTAATACCGCAATTTTCTACAAGATTACTTTGTTTCACACCATTAGAACGCATTAAGTAAGCTGACAGAGGAATTCCTTCGAAAATGCCCGTTTGAGCGTGTGGGAAATTTGGACGCCACTTTTTGGACGTCACGGTCGATCGTCTGTTTCGACAATAAGGCCGCCGCGTTGTCTAAAATACGGGTGCGTATTGTTGTACCCTGCTTGCGTTTTGTTTTTCCTTGTCTCTGCTAAAAACAATTGATCACTGCAAAATAGCTCGTGGATCGTCTGATGGTATAATAGATCTTCAACGTGATATAATTTTTAGAACTGGCCAAAGTCACACTTCAATATTGAAAGGGGATTTTAAATAGTTAAAAGTTCAGTAATTGATACTCCATGTGAACAATTCATTCCTTATCCGGCTCCATTTTTAATCCAAAATTCAAAACTCGAATCGCGACTTTTGGCTCATCAGTCTTGTATTTTATGTCTTAGTCCAAGACTTTGGGTCTGAGAATTTCCAGATTAGGGCTGGGATTCTGAACATTGAATCTTAAACCATAAGTGTTAGGCTTTTAGTATTGAGCGCTTCACATCCCCAAAAGAGGAATCCCAATTTGATTCACGATGAGCCATCTTCAGTGGCCATGAGTCACCTTGATGATTTTGACCAAATTATCTTGAACTGAATTGAATTTTGACTCACTGTGAATCATTTTGAATCATTATCATCACGTTTTACCACCTTGAATCGCTTTGAATATCCCTATCGTTCATCTTGCATCTCCTTGAAATACCTTAGATCGCTTTGGGAGACGTTCAATCACCTTGAATGATTGAATTTTGGATCCAAGCATTTTGATTAAAATGAATCATTCTGAATTATCTCGAAATATACTGACTGAATCATTTTGCATGAATCATCTCAAATTACACGTTAAAAGTTCGAGTCATTTTGATTTAATTGAATCGTCCTGAACTTTCCAAACATACAAAATCATGAATCTTGAATGTCGTAACGTTTTGGATCAACTTGACCCTTTTTGAATCACATTGAGTCATTTTGAATTATTCTGCATCATTAATCAACTACTGTGAACCACCTCAAATTATATCAAAGCAACCTAAACCATATATCAAAACTGTGTACCACCTTGAATTACTTTGACTCCTCCTGAATCATTTAAAAGCGAAAATTATTTTAGATTTGAAATCATTTGTATTATCTTGGCTAATCTTCAATCGTCTTGAATCACCATGACTCACTTTTATTCAGCTTCTATTATCATGACTCAAAAGCTGGAATCTCGAGTCATATTGGATTACCTTAAATTATATCAAACCATTTTAAATCATAATGAATCATATTAGACCATTGAGTCATGCTGAATTATTTTGAAACTTATTTAATCATCTTTAGTAACATTTCTTCCCTTGGCTCGCCTTTTGGATCAATTTGAATTCTGTTGAATGAATCTTCTTTAAACCATCGTGAATCAATTTTGTTTATATTGATTTACTTTGATTCATATTGAACCACCTTGATTCGTCTCGGATTACATTGACTGATTTGTAATAGTATCGAATCATCCTCAACCCTTTGAATTAATTCTGGATCACTTACATTTGCCCCGAATCACTTTGAATTCCCTTGATTCCTTCGGAATCACTGTGTATATCCTAGAAATATTATGAACCAACTTTTTAGTCGTGAATCGAACTATCTTAAATATTGAACATCTTACACCATCTTCAACATTCAAATGATCCTGAACCATTTTAAATAACAATGCGTCATCTTAAATCACCGTCACAAACCTTTAAACACTTTGAATCACATTGAATTTGTGAGAATCAAATTGAAAGGTCTTGAATTAGTTTGGGCACAGATCTACACATACACAGATTGCTAACCTTATGCATTTTTTGGGAAACAAATTTAGGTATACTTAAAAGCGCCCTCTATTGCGGAGCAGTATAAACATGTATCGTTTAAAACTGTAATATGACGCTTATGGATTTATGCGTTAGATGTCGCTGAAACAAAATTAAAGCGCTAAAGTTTGCACAATTCGAATTCCTTAATATTCGTATTATTACAGTGGTATGATATGATAGGAGGTACGTTGAGCCATAATTGTTTAATTTAACACTGGAGCTACTCATTCGTCGTAAGGAAGTTATTAAAAGCGGGTCCCTGTGGTCACAGATACACACGAACATAGGGCAGGTTCTTAAAGAATTGTGAAGGTTTTTTGAAGTTGGCGGACTTTAAAGGTCTTGACAGATTGCTAACCGCAAAGGCATACTTACAAACTATGTATATCTCTGCCATCATTAACGTTACACTCTTTACCACGCCGATAAGATATAAGATAGGGAGGTTATTTTCGAAAAGTTAATAGTTTTCGAGTTGTAAGCACAAAACTGCTAAAAAAATATCTTATTCAACTTTTTTTTGTATTGTTTTCAATGTTGCGTCATGAAATTTTGTTAGCAAACCTCAGATTCGGATTCAGCACCCCAAAAAACATATAGAATCAAAGAAATCAAAACTACCCCACAACCTTCCTGGTAAAATACAATTAAACTGGATTATATGCACACTTTACCGCTTTAAATTTTTTGCAGCGACATCTAATGCGTAAATCCATAAGCGTCATATTACAGTTTTAAACGGTACATGATTATACTGCTCCGCAATGGAGGGCGCTTTTAAGTATACCTAAATTTGTTTCTCAAAAAATGTATAAGGTTAGCAATCTGTGTATGCGTAGATCTGTGGTTTGGGTCATCTCGCATTATTGAGTCATCTTTAAGCAAATCATCCTCAATCGCCTTGAATCCACTTTAATTATCACACATCATCTTATGATGTATTATTGGTTTTCGATCGCCTTCATTCAGCTTGAATATGTAATGTTCCTAGGGGGTCTATCAAGCCGACACGGAAAACGTTGACTTACCCTATACTTACGGTTGGCAACTCTGGCAAAAACTACAAGCAGAGTCACCTACCTTTCAAATCGAAACGATGGTAGTCTCGCGGCACTTTTGAATTTGGATGACAGTCGGCTCGATATGGGTGGCACGAATGGACTCCTACGTTGTGTAATCGGTTCTTTTATGTGTTGGGACGTGAGACATAATCGGGAAGGGAATTAAATAAAAAGACAGAACTTTTGTGCGTAAGAAATGACAAGATCAAATAAATATATTAACGCACACACAAGACCATGCCAGGGAAACCTTCTACGGGACTAAAACCCTGGCACAGGCCACACAAATACATGAAATAAATCACCTACAGCAATAAAATGCAAGAGAAAATACACATAAATAAAACGTCTCAAATGGTATGATAAAAATCAGATAATCAAATCAAATGCAATTAAACAAGTTCATAAAATCAAAATACACAAGACATCATAAATGCAGTGGTAAAACATGATAAATCAATTCAGTACAAAAACACATCAAAATACCTGTACGATCAATAGAGATAACACAACTCGTCAAATAAACAAATTGCATGTACATAGGAAACATGTAAATGGTATGGCTCTACTCCAGCCTGCCGTTAACATAATTTAATTTAACACGAAAAGTACATGTGAGAACGCCATTGGCCAAAAGCAAGTATTCATGTGAAAATCGATTATCGCTCAAGCAGAACATATTTTAAATAGAGGAAATGTAAATGAGAGGGTCCCCACTCGTATTGCTAAGATGTTAAGAACTACAATCCGCACGAGACGAGTAGGCAACAGATACAGCGAAAGATCTAACTGCATTAGGTACCTACTCCACGGAGACAGAATGACCCACTCGCACACACAAACATCGAAACATCAAATAAAAGAGCCCCCCTTCGTATAGCTAACGCACAAGACCTGTAGCGAGCCACGAAACAGAAAGTAACAGATACAGCGAACAATCAAACTGTATTAGGTGCTTCCCTCACGGAATAGTTACGGGTCAATCGAACAGAGCAACATCACACCGATAATCAACTCCTCA
This sequence comes from Photinus pyralis, assembly GCF_008802855.1. NCBI lineage: Eukaryota > Metazoa > Arthropoda > Insecta > Coleoptera > Lampyridae > Photinus > Photinus pyralis. The sequence continues at coordinate 16,133,806 of NW_022170878.1, forward strand.
TAAATAACAGAAGTAAATACTTAATTAAACAAAATAATGGCATAATCATCTGTACAGTATTACAAACATGATTCATCTAACGGTACACGAAACAAAGGCATGGAGTACGCCATGATTCAGATATCGTAGTTTATGCAAAATCAGCAAAATGTAAATAATATCAAATTGAGGGAAGAAATTCAATGATTAAATATCTAGTACAAGAAAGAATAAAATGGTTACTACCTGTAAATACACCTTCAAAACACCATCACCAAAAATAATCAAGAATAATAAAAAAAACCGGGAAAGCGTGTGCCTTCCGTCAACCTCGCCGCCATCTTCTTCCCATTCTCCTCGCTTCGTTACGAAAATCCCCTAGTATTCGGCATCTGCGCAAAACGGTCGTTGGTTATATACAGAGCATATTATATTTTTGTTTCAGATGTAAAATGTGTGTTGCCTAACCATCAGGGTGGGTTATCACAAATAGTATTATATAACACTGATCACTTTGAAGGATTATGATTCACATTTTCCAAAATTTGCTTGAATCACCATTCTTATCACCTTCATTCCGTGGTCAAGAATTATTATCATCTTGAGACATGAGTAGGTAATCTCACCAACACTTTGAATCGTTTGGAATCATCCTAAAACTTTAATAATCTTGAGTTTTTAAACGGCCTTGATCAACCTTTAAATCCCTGGAATCACTTTGAATCGTCTTTAATGTCGTGTTAAGTCATCTTAAATTACCTTGAGTAATCTTTAATCACCTTGGATTGTCGGCATTGATGCTGCTAATCATTATGAATCATCTTAATGATGTTCCTTCTCCCTTAAATAATTTCGAATCGCCTTCAACCACCTTCATTACCTCATAATGTTATCGGCCCGTGTGGCGCAGTTCAGTTGAAGCTGGACTGTGGTGTTAAGGGTCCCTGGTTCGAATCCGGGTTCGGGCATGGATATTTGTAAATGTATAGTGGGTTTGGTTGGTAGAACAGCCTTGGCTGAATAAGGCAAATAAATAAATTTTAAAAAAACCCTAAGAAGATCATAAGAATCACACGGGCGATAATGATCATAAGCATCATGATTACCACTATCATAAAACTTTCAGGAATTTGAAGGATTAGACACATCGTTACGATCAGGAGGACTATAAATATAGGGATTAGTAATATTAGGAAGATCATATGGATCATAAAATCATAAGGGTCATAATAATGACAATTATAGATGTCCAAAAAATCACACGGATCATTAGAACTAGATGAATCATAAAAATCGTAAGGATCACACGAGTCATAAAAAAACATAAGGAGCATAGCGGTCATAAGAATCACGACAATTATAAATATCCTAAGGATAAGAATCATACGAATCACAAAAGTCATAATGATCATAAAGATGATACGTATCATAAAGGATCACAAGGCTTGTAATGTCGAAAAGAATCATAGAGATGACAAAAATTAGAAAGCTCATAAGGGTCATAATAGCCTGGAGGATTATAAATATGAAAAGGTTCACAAGGATCGCTAGGATTAGAAGGACCATAAAGAACATATGGTTCGCAGGGATTAAAAGGATCACAATAGTCATAATGATCATGAATATTATTATAAATATCAAAAGGACGACAAAGGTCGATATGATTATAAGAATCATAAGGGTCACAGACGGATCATAACGATCATATGAATCATAATAAACATAAGCGTCATAATAGAAATTATAAGAATCATGAGTATGATAAATATTACAAAAAATAACCGAAGACTCGAATCTGGTAACCCTTGTTCCGAGTTCGTGTCTTGGGTGGTTGGTCTTGAATCCCCAAGAACTTGTACAACCAAAGAGATCTGATTGAAAAATTTTGTTCTTTACTTACCACATCATCTTGAGATGGCGTTAAAAGTAACCATTTTAGGAAGCATCTTAAATTATACTAGCATTAGTTTTTGGCCTCATAGCCACCACCTTTAGTGATTTAGAATCACTCGTTAAATTCCCGTTAATTCTCACGACTCATCTTGAATTATAAACCTGGAATCGTCCACTTTCATCTGGAATCTTGGGATTTCCTGAATCAATCGGCCTGCACTATTTTAAACCACCTTAAACCACCTTTATATTGAATGTCGTTCAATCATCTCGAGTCTAATTCATTTTGAATCATCTTCATTTGTTTTTAATTCAACCTGGATCACCTTTGATCATATGGGCTTGCCTTGTATCACGTTCAACAACCCTGAAACGCATTTAAACTACCTTTCTATTCACTCTGAACCACATCGAACTTTCAGATCACTCAGATATTATAAATCATTTTAAATCGTATAGGATCGTGGGTTTTAAAGTTTAACATTAACATTCTAATCCAATCAGCTTCAATCTGAAGAACCATTTAACATAATCTCAAATTACCTACCTTGATTAGCCTCTAAAAACCCTAAACCACTTTGAATTAAGTGCAGTCATTTTAAATCTTGTTGGTGCATATTGAATTATCTTGATTCATCCTAAAACAGTCATTTTGGATTATCACGAACCACTAAAAATCGTATAAAATGAGCTTGAATTTTGATGAATCGCCTTAAAATATTTTGAATCATTTTCAATCATATTAACCCACCATGTACAATAATTTTGGTTCATGCTAAACGATTTTGTATTATCATCTCGAACTGTATAAAAGCATCTAAAGTCTGGATTAGTCTTGCATCATCTGAAATCCATCGATCACTGTAATACTTAGTCACTTTGTATCATAAGTCCTCCCTACAGAAATTTGAATCATTTTTAGTCACCTGAAATGGACTATATTGCAGCATCATGAACCACCTTGATTTATATTGAGTTACCTTGATTCACTTTGAGTCTAGATTGCCTTGAACCGTCTGGATTTATTTTGATTTGTATTGAATCTTTCATTATCTTGAATCACTTTGAATTTCTAGTAATGTAGGATCATGAATCTTAAGGTTTGACTTGTTCCTGGATTTGTTAATGTAGAACATCTTCATTTGTATTGAAATTTGAATATTCTTACACTGTTTAAACCATTTTGAATCATCCTAAACAATTGAACCATTTAAATAAACTTGTTCCACCTCGAGTCATGCTCAGTCACCTTGAATCACCGTGAATTGTCACGAATCATCTCCACCTAACTCGTTTCGTCGAATAACCCTGAATCATCTGAATCCATCCTGAATCCTCACGATTTGCATGAGTCACCTTAGTTCAAATTGTCTTGATTTTCACTTTAGGCCATCTTCACTCAACTTGAATCATTTGGGATCATCTTAAATCACTTTACTCAACCTCGGAATACATCGGTCTTCCTTTTTATTCGCTTTAAATCGGATTGAAGATTTATCCTACCATTTGCTTCAATCATGAATTACTTTCATCCAGTTGTCATGAATCATCTCGAATCATATAAGATCATGAATTTGTGTTTCCTAAATTTAAGTTTATCTCGAATAATATTGATTTTTCAATAGACTTATGTAGCATTTTGGATCATCTTGAATCGTGAGCAAAACCGGCAACTCGAGATCAAGAGGTCCTGGTAAGACTCGAATCTGGTAACCCTTGTTCTGAGTTCGTCTCTTGGGTGGTTGGTCTTGAATCCCCAAGAACTTGTGCAACAAAACAGATCTGATCGAAAAATTTTGTGCCCTACGTACCACATCATCGTGAGATGGCGTTAAAAGCTATCATTTTAGGAAGGTAAAAACCACTAACCGAAAGGATTCTATGTATATAAAGATGCTGGGCGGAGGGGGTGCACATTTTTTGTTAAGATTTCGAAGTTGCTTGAATTGCGATTAAGAGTTATAACGGCAAAATGCTTTTACCATAATAATAATGTTTAAGTAAGTAATAATTTTAACGTTTATGCGCGTTTGTAGTCAATCATACAGATTGAAACTAACGTTCTCGTCTTTATCTGGGATCTAAAAACACAACGCAAGTAAAGTTGTTCGTGTTAATTTAAATAAACCGCAGCAACTGAAAGGCGAATAATGATAGTTCACTCATATAATTTCAAGTAAATAAACATTTCTGGGCTAGAAGAGTGATTTGAATTTCTATTCCAGTCCATATAAAGACTGCAGGCGAATGCTGTACAGCATGTAATGATAGCCACCGTTAAATAACTACACTGTTCGCCTTCGGTACGATTTTATTGTTATTGTTCTTCCGATTGACAATGCTTTAGATAAGGGTAAATTACTCCGTGCCTCTCCGCGCCACCCACACGGGATCGTCGTCGCCCTCAAAAAATCGCCCGGCGCCCATTTTTTTGCGCCTCTTGACACGATGGAATGTAGGCCGATCGAACTATTTGGGACGGCTTTTTTGTTTATATCAATTATGCTCATGCTAATGTCGCAATTAAATCTTGCACAACCAGGCCGATCGCCTTCTATTCATACACGCCATTATCAATACTCCAGAACTTCTCTATCGGACGCTGCCATCTAGAAAGTACACAAACGCGGAAATGCAATTGATTTTTTTGTAAAATTCGTAAAAGCGTGAAGTTATTCCGTAATTAACACCGTGCGCGCGCGCGCTCTTAAAAATTAATTCAGTTTCTCTTTTTTTTTCAATCGCCCGATTGGCCCAAGTTGCTCAATTTCGAGCAGAAGAGGAAAAGTAGACGCGCGCGATTTATTGGCGAGATTAATATTGATCGTTTGCATGTTAGTTTTATAGGTGTTGCGCGAGGGCGTTAAATCTGAGGTTATAGGTCATGCAAATCGCTATAGAAAGTGCCCTGCCTCCACTTAATGGGCGCTTGTTATCTGCGTTACAACACTTTCGATAATAAGGCTAAGTAATGGTTATGATTTATTTTTTCAATTTGATTTTATACACGCGCGCAATTTACAACTTCCCTATCAGATATTGCGCTCGTAAACATAAACGGGGGGAGATACCACACTTGAGGTGTTTATTAATTTCGAGTACCTACTCAATAATGTGCACCCCCTCTATTATTACCATTTCTTACTGTAACATAATTCACGCTTAAATCTGGTCGGGTCTGCAGCTGAAGTTGAAAGAAATTATTCGTGAATTACAGAAATTTGAACTCTTTCACCCTGAACATCGGAAAGTGGACAGAAAATAGATCGTAAAACGTAATCCCGGCACCGCCGACCGCTATTTGCGCGTAGATAGTTTCCTCAGTGACATTTTCGTCTCCCGTTGGATTGCGTCATTTGGTGCAATCGAATGAAATGTCAATATACGATCAATAACCATATCCATTTACGAACTTTCCATCGGATTATTGTGGAAACTCAAGCACTTCTCTTTACTGTAAATAGGATAATCTTGGACAAACCGTCCAGTAGGTATTATCGCTATTGCTTTAAAAAAAAGGTTAATTGAGATAAAGAGTGGTCATAGATAAAGCACGTACGATTGTTGGTGCTGGATTTAAGTAGAATTTAAATTATAAGAAATGTTACTAGTGCCTAAGAACCGGTATCTTTCGGTTCTTTCTCCCTGGTGCTGCGCGTTTTGAGAGGGAATTCCGTTTTATATTGTTACTTTTAAAATTCGGTTCCAAAGTGGAACCGAAACCGGAACATAATATTATTAAAGTCACAAAACCGGGACACCGAAACCAAAATAATTCTACCTAAGTAGCACGGAACCGCAGCCCCTAATTGCAATATGTAAATATTTGCTGTAACGGGAGCCCGTTAAAGCGTTTTTTAGTTTTTGTAAACTTTTTTGGCGAAGTGGGTGCGTGTTAAAACTTAGAACTAAGCACCAGTTTATCACAACACAACTCAAAATTAACGTATGCGATAGTCCGGCTGATTCAGATAGATTTAGGGCATGAGAACTGCCGACTCCGAGGCTTCCGGAAGTCGAGATTTCTGACCGAATTCGAGGATTCGGGCAAATTGTTTTTATAGAAAATAATGTGATTGATGAAAAGAAATTAATCTTGTAGGTAAAACTGTTAGTGGGGCATTAGGATATTACAGTATAGTTTTGTGCTCCAAGTGCAAGCAAATATTAAGTGCAAATTATGAATCGGCCTTGTATTTCTTAATTCATACAGCAAAATTTTGAATTCTTTGAGAGTGGTAACGTAGACGCTCTTTGGGAAAAATGCTTCTTCAGATCTTTCAGATCCTTCTTCACCGCCTTCGGGTTCCTAAGATTAATCAGATTCTGTACATTTTTTGTATTTTTCGAATTTTTAGCTGTTTTAATTATTCTTCAACGTTTCCCTCTTCTTCAGCGTCTTCAGATCCTTTTTCTTTTTTCCATTTTTTGACTTCTTTCGCTTCGTTGGTTTCTGTGGCTTCATCGACTTCTCAGCATATTCTGCTTTTTCAATGTTTTCAACCTCTTCGGATTATGAGGCCCCCAGGAGTTTTTCTTCGGTTTTACAAAAAAAATTCAACTCCTTCAGTTTCTAAACTTCTTTCCGTTTCTTTAGCCTCTTTGGCTTCTTCGGTTTTCTCGGATCTTTTCGCGGTTTCCACGAATTCTCCACTTTCTTTCAACTCCACCGCTCTTCTTCAGCTTCTTCTGTTCACCTTTTTCGCTTCTTCACTCTCTTTTAGCTGTCTAACTATTTTCTTCCTTCATTCTTCTTCAGATCTCCATCAGCTTCTTTACATTTCTTTGGCTTCCTCAGTTTTAGATTCTTCTGATCCTTGAAATACTTGAGAGACTTCCGGGTTTAAGGTGCTTCAGGTTCTTCACCTTGTAGCCCTATTCGGCATCATTGACGTCTTTAGCATATCCTGCCTATTTGAGCTCCCAAGCGTATTCGTCACCTTCCTGGTTTTTGTACTTTTGGGTCGATTCGGTATTTTTTGACTTCTTGGTTCCTTGTTTTCTTTTTGATTCTTCTGCTTCTTCAGCTTTTCCGGCTTCTTCATGTGCTTTCGCTTCTTCGCCCTTTTCGGCCTCTTCGACATCATCGGCTTTTTGGATTTCTTCAACGTCAACGCTTTTTTTTAAGGTTCGCCCTCTGTAACTTCCTCGCAATTTTTGAAATCTGCTTAGGTCTTATTTGTCCTATTAGGCGTCTTCAGAGTGTTCGACCTCTTCAGACTTTTGGGAATGTTTGACGTCTTCTGGTTCTTTTAACCTTCTTTACGGTTTCAATCTTCAGTTTCTTAATTCTTCTTTAGTTTCATTATCTTTATCTTTTTAGGTTTGTGCAGCTTCTTTAGCTTTTCCAACTTCTTGAGGTTCTTCGGATTTATAAGCTCCTTCGATTTTATCGGCTTGTGCAGTTTTCTCGGCTTCGGCGTTCTAGGCTTGCCCTTCTCCTTGGCTTCCTCGGTTTCATGGACTTCCTCGGCTTCTTCGACTCTACCAGCTCCTTCGGATTCACCGACTTCTTAGGATTCCGCGGTTTCTTCGATGTCTTGGGCTTCTTTTTCGGCTTAATTGGCTTGTTATTCGGCTTTTTCCGCTTTCTTGACTTCTCTGGTTTCTTCGGATTCTATTACTTCTTCAGCGTCTTCGACTTCTTTGATTATTCTGCCTTGAATAATTGGCGCATGCTATGGAATCAGCAGTCAACCAAAAATGCAGCTTTCCATTAAAGAAAAATGAGCTAAAGTAGGTGAAAAGGACAGCTGGATCCAGAATACAGAAAGCAATTACTATTTCTCACTATAAGGGAATATAAGGAAGGTGTTGTGAATCTGCACCTAATTCTGAGGTCACAAAACAAATGGTAAAGGGACGTTTTGTGTTAGGAAGCATAACAGGTGAGAGTTACAAATCATCTCGTGTTTCAAACGTCATCGAACGTACCACCGAGGCGAGGGAGGGGGGTCTGAGGAGTGTGGAATACACGAAGAGTACATTTATGGTCTCACAGTGATAATGATGATTTTAGGGAAAGGGTATCGAATTTTCGTTAACTGGGGGGTATTCTATGGGTGTTGCATTCTTCCCCAATAACGTCTATGTTACCAACTCTTCCATTACAAAATTCGATAAGACGCCATCAGAAGTAGCACCTGTGGATCTGAGAGGTATGGAATACTGCCCAGTAAAGGAAAATTAGATGACCATTTCCCTACTAACAATCGTCATTATTTCCATGAGACCATTCCTATATTCGTATATACTCTTCGTATGCCAGGGGATATTGTATCCCCACCCCTAGATCCCCCAGTGCTACGTTCGATGGCGTCTTACCGAAAATTGTAATGATACAATGGCAACGTCGAGGCTCTTGGTGAAATGCAACACCCGGGGAGAGGAGGGTCTGAGGGATCCCCCAGTAAAGGAAAATTCGATGATAATTTGAGACCATTCTTATATACAGGGTGGCCAACTAAGAATGCGAGCTACTGTATCTGAGAACCTATCCATCGTAGAGGCTTGCTGTAAAAAAAGTTATTACTAAAACGGCCACGAGTAAAACCTGGAAAATATTTTTAAGTTACTGAAATGGACCGCTAGGGGGCGTCATTGCAATCTGGGATCTAAAAAAGTGATGTTTCTGTGAATTCCGCTATATTAACTTAACAAAAAATGCCCGGTCCTTGAAGTGGACGATAATCTGAACTTTTTTGTTTGACATTTTTTCCTGTATCTCCAAAAATGAAGTGGTGGGGGGGTATTCAAAGGTTTCCGTAAAGAACACCCTGTATCTTCGAAACGGCTGAACCGATTTAAACAAACTCGGCTTAGTTCATTGGTTCGATTTTTTTTCATGAAAAAGTAGCTAAATGATGCCTAAGCAAGCTCTCGAAAACAGCAACTCGATATCTTGAGATAAACATATATATAACATCAGATCTTAAAGATATTTTCCAAGTTTTTCTCGTGGCCATTTTAGTAATAACTTTTTTATCGAAAGCCTCTACGATGGACAGGTTCCCAGATACAGTACCTCGAATTCTTATTTGGCCACTCTGTACATACAAATATAGTCTTCCCCGACCCCATGGTGCTGCGTTTTATGGCGTCCTGTCGAAAATTGTAATGAGAGAGTGGTAACGTACACCCTTTCTGGGGAGAATGCAACATCGGAGGGCCTGAAGGTATGGACCCCCCCCCCCCCCTCTCCAGTAGAGAATATTCGATGACCATTTCCTTAGAATCATCTTTTTAACCAAACCATGAGACCACCAGGTTTTACTGTAAAATGTGAGTTATGGGCCATTTTACCGAGTTGGAAGGAAGTTTTGTGGTATAAAAGGAAATCGCTAAATACCAAATACCGAAAATCGAACACCGAATACTGAATACCCAATACCTAATACCAAATGCTAAATACTTGGGTCAATGGAATTGTACTAAATGCATTTGAATATACCGTGTGTCCCAGGTTAAACTCACCATAGACAATCGGAATTAATGCATCCTTTTTCGAAGGATCCACGTGGCCTTTGATATGTATTTGAAGTACGTTACTGCTTGCATGATGCTAGAAAGGGATGGGAGTAGTGCGCCACTTTCAAAGGCATCGTGGATCCTTCTCAAAAAAACATTGTCCTTTCCCTATGGTGCGTTCTATCTGGGACACCCTGTAATTGTACACTTGGTCGTGCCTATTTATGAAAATTACGAAATTTTGTACTACTACCTACCTAGAGGGAAATGACTTTGAATTTTTGGTGTACAGCCCTTTGAATTATTTGAAATAACGCGAATTAATTTGAATTAACGTGAATTAATTTGAATTAATGTATATTAATTTGAATTAACTTATATTAGTGTGAACCAATTTGAATGACCGTGAATTGATTTGAATTAACGTGAATTCATTTGAAATAACGCGAATTAATTTGAATTAACGTGAATTAATTTGAATTAATGTATATTAATTTGAATTAACTTATATTAGTGTGAACCAATTTGAATGACCGTGAATTGATTTGAATTAACGTGAATTCATTTGAAATAACGCGAATTAATTTGAATTAACGTGAATTAATTTGAATTACACGTGAATTAACGTGAATTAATTTGAATTAACATGAATTACTTTGAATTAACGTGAATTCATTTGAATTAACGTGAATTCATTTGAAATAACGTGAATTAACGTGAATTAATTTGAATTACACTTGAATTAATTTGAATTAACATTAATTAGTTTGAATTAACGTGAATTAATTTGAATTTGAATTTTTGGTGTATACAAAAAGTGGCACTTGTTTCCTCCTAGTTTGATTCTTTTTGTATTCGATACTTTAATTTAAAGCCTTTGAAAATTGTTCGGGATCGATTTATAAATACCTTTAAAGGTTTTCTATGTCTTTAATTGCATTTGAGGTTCTTGAGGGTTCACAAAGACACGATATAAAGCTCTTAAAGCCTCAGGTTTTCAGAGGAGCCTCTTTGAGGCTTATGGAGACCATTTTTGATATTTAAAGGCTTTTGAAGTTCTTTAAGAAACCTACACAATTTCCTAACGCGCACCTCTTAGAGGTTACCTATTAGGGATTTTAAAAGGAAGCTCTAGATGACTTTCAATTCTGGAAGACTTTAAGATTACACAATTAAATTCTAAGTCTCTAGCTTGAGTACTATTGAAAACGAGATTCATGGAAACTCAAATATTCTTAAAGGTATAAGCGAGTGTATAAGGTTCTAATGGCACTTTGGAGGTTCTTATACTGTTGATGGATTTTAAAAGTGTTAGGGACCCTAAAGGACGCTTCAAGGCTTAGAAGCCCTCAAACTACTTCAAGGCTTTTAAAGTGTCTTTAAGTGTTTTCTCTTGGGGGCTCTCATTAGTTCGTAAGTCCTTAGTAAAGACCAATGTAACGACGAATAAAAGTTTCCTCTCCTTTCGAAGGCTTTTTAACCACCCTTAAGGATTAATATGCCTAAGCTTCCTAGATTTTTCCATTCAATTAATCATAATTTGTTTATAAATATGCGTTTATGCAAATACCGTGAGCTACGTAAATGAAACTACCCGGACGGAGCGATTACAAAACAAGGGTGGCGCGTGCGATGATTAAAAAAAGGCTACAAATTGATGGAAAACAATTTCGTCGTCCGGTCAAGGCGGAGGGCCCCTCCGGCGTTACGTTATCACGATTCGTTTGTAGTTCGTGTCGCGATTTGCATTTGACTCTTGCTGCATTAAAGCCGTGCGCATTGAGTTATCAGAATATCGTTTGTTGCCGCTAATTTATATCGCTGTTACGTCGGACGTACTTTACATACGACGACGGCGCGCGGACATTTTCTTTATTGCGCTACTTCGATTATTTAGTTGTAGATTAGAGAAATCCCACATTGTGTCGATTTATACGATTTATTATGCCTACCTTTAATGAGTTAGTGGATAAACCTGCGCTAAAAAGCGAAAACCTTAACCTTAAATTTTAGTTCCCATGGCGAACAATACAAGGCGTCTCGTTTATAATATTATAAAACGCCTGAGAATTTCTCTCGAACAAAGAAAGGGAAAACTATTATAATAACAGAAATGGAAATCCCATATTAATTACGAATTACGTTGTTTTACTTAATGAAGAACTTGTGACAGATTAGTTTTTTTCATTGCAGGTAAGTTGCTGACGGCGGCGGTAAGTTATTTCCGTTCCGGACGAATTTCCTGTCAACAAGCTAATTTCCCACGTAAATACTCGTCCGTCAAAATTGGGCGGAAAGGTTCGGTCGCATAAATAAGATTGGTTGCATACAAACGAGGAGTAAAGCGAGTCAGAAGAAAAAAGAACTCATATTTCACGGATCGTGGTTCAAGAGGACACCGGCAGGGTCCGCCACCCACACAGATGAGCTTTTCCAGTCGATCAATTCACTTTTACACTTGATCGCCTATTTTTAGTTGCGGCCTTTTTTCGTCTCCTAACGAGAGATGTCATTAATCACGCAATTTTATATTAAACCTCTCTCACTTAATTAACGTTAATTTTCGGGAAGTTGCGGTTTAATGATTTAATTAATCATTTTCGCTTACCGCGGCGAGCTTTTCAGTTTTTCGGCAATTACCTGACAACCAATTAGGCATTTTTTTGCATATTTTGAGCACACGGTTTTGGCGGAATGCGGAAGTTTTTACACATGGTAGGTAACGATTTAATTTTTAATACATTACTCTCATTACGTTAAATAACCAACCAATCTACAGGACTTTCTACCCCATTCTAAAGTCACGCTAGGAATGCTTATGGGTCCGTGAAGTTATATAGTGCCGATTTGAAATTAATCTCATATTTTGTGCTAATTTTGTGTTCACCCGGTAAAAGAATAATTCGTATTTTTCACAAGACATTCAACACTCATGTTTTCAAAATTTTCGTTTACTATAATTTTGTGCTTATTTTGTGCTAATTTGTGCTGATAATTAAAAATATTCTATGACTTTGTGCTCACTTTCTGCTAATGTGTTTTGTTAGTTAAAAATGTGCCGAGTAATTCATATTTCCCGTTACAGTGCCGACATTGATATTTTAAAAATTTTATTTTATTCACGTTTTGTGCTAATTTGTCCGCCTAATTAATAGTGTTGATTCCGTCAATGGAAAATCCAAATTTTTTGCATCACACTCGAATTGATATCAAAATTTTCCTTCACTCTAATTGTGCTGCTAATTTCAAATTTTGTGCTAATCACTGACATTTTTGTGATTACACTCCAACTTCGCGGAATAATTAGCAACTTGACACTCCACTGTCTAATGTCAATTAAATTTTCCATTTCTCTAATTTTATTTTGTGCCAATTGAATTTTTACTTATAATACTTATGTCAACACAGCGTACACTATATACAGTGTGAAGTTGGATTGTCATCAGAAAAAATTGAATTACTCATTAACGCGAGGAGCACAAAATTTTAAATTAGCAGCACAAAGTTTTAGAATTCAATTCCTTTCAAATGGACGTTACAACTTCATGGACTCTTTATTCTGAAAGCTGTGATGTGAGACTGAAATGCCCTTTCTGGAATACTCTAGCTGAGGAAATCGACATGGAAAATGACCTAGAAAGCTCCCCTAAAGCGTTTAAACTACTTTATCTATGGGCATTCTGGAAACGGTAAGAGATCCTGTTCCTCAACCTCTTACCGTGGTCGGGTATATTCCCTTATACCTCAACAACGGATTGTCGGAAGAGGGTACTCACGAAGGGCGATTGAGACGTCTGCAAGAAATATATCCATTGGTGATGTGAAAACCAAAGCTATTTCGGTTTAAAAAATGCGCTTTATCTGCACAAGAGTTGTGCACAATTTATACTTGTTCAAATATGGCTTTGATATTCCGATACCATATTCTTAAAGCCCTTTTTATTCTGTACTCAATTACGTAGCACTTTATGGTTTAATTGAGGTTTGGTCTTTTTTCGGTCGTAACGGGCACTTTTTTCGGAGAATGTGAATCTGCTATCAGAACTTTCATAACATGCGAGGTGTAGAAGATACAGGCTACCACTATCTTATTTCTTATGGACGCCATATTGGATTTTTACGGATTGACATAGTGGACCAAAAAAGAAATTCATTTGAATGCATCGCCATCATAGCCAACAAGATCTAGTTATCCGTGGATGTTTTGTTGAGAAATGAATGTAAAACTTTTGATTTTTAAATTTTTCTTGTTCAATATAAATATAAATATATTGGCAAAACGAACGTGAAAGTCCCAGCATGTTGTGTGATCTGTCAAGTTTTTCAAGGGAATCAAGTGCTCCGTGAAAAGAGGACACTCATTTGCTTAAAGTTTGATCTGTTGACTCCTTCATCCGTAAATTTGCAAAACAAATCTTAAAACATGCACCGATGACGTCACCAGTGAAGCGTTTTTTGGCGATTTTGAGTTAAATAGGGGTCTTAAAAAAACGTGTATTTTCCTTAAAATGAAATGTTCCGCCATTTTAAAAAAATTAAACGTCCCGGAAACGGAAGGTGGGTCCGGGGTCGCGGCGCTATTTTTCCGAAAAAGCTATATCATTATATCACTATATCACTATACCAGTTACCACTATATCACTAATCACTATTCACTATATTACTATCATTGCTTGATCGTTGTGATAATGTAGTTAGGGTGGTTTTAAGTGTCGTTGGAGTATTTTAAAAGACAAAAAGAAATTTGATGCGACCCAAAAAAGTACCGATACATTGATAGTCTTTCTTTAGTCAATCTAATCGTGTAACTGGTAAAAATGCTTCGCATTTTGAGACTGTAATTTCTATCTTCACTTTTTGAGTGTAGTCTATTCGGCACAATACGCTTCTGTTTGCTACCATAAAAAAATTTTTTTCATCTGTGGCAGAGATGGGAATTTCCTTAGATCAGTTTTGATCATTCTGCGGGCTTCATGGGCCTGTTTTAAATTTTCAAACATCACACTTGCCGGTTCTCCAAGCTTAACACAAAATTTAAATTATGGGAGGGTACTGATACACTTGCTCTAGCAAGACAGCAGCGCAGCGTTGCCAGACCGCTTGCGGTGTTGATAGTCTCATTACTTTTCTGCCACTCCTCGATTTAATCCAAGAGAGCAAATGAATTGAATTTGTGAACATTACTAAAATTTTAAAAAAATGCGAGGTTGAAAATATTTCAAAAATTGTGTAAACAAAATGAAACGGAAGTCACAATTCTATTCAAAAACATTTTACACAATTTGTAAAATAAGAATATTACTTTATAAAGTAATATGAAAGAAATCAAAAAATTGAGAGGGTATTTCACTATATCACTATTCATTGTATCAACATATTACCATTTTACTATAATACTATATTATTATATTACTATATCACCATCATACTATATTACTATAGTACTGTATTACTATATCACAACAAAATGATCGTTGATCATTTTACGATATTACTATTTATTACTATATTAGGTACTATGTTCTATATTCTGTAATTTCTTTAAATTAATATTTTGCTTGATCATTAGAGAATGTAGTTAGGGTGGCTTTAACTGTCGCTGGAATGTTTTAAAAGGCGAGAAAAGCGAAAAGAAATTTGATGCTGCTCAAAAAAGTACCGATACATTGATAATCTTTTTTTAGTCGGTCTGATCGTATAACTGGTAAAAATGCTTGGCATTTTGAAAATTTGGTTTTTATCATCAGTTTTGGGATGTAAGTAATCTATATTCGGCACAATACGCTTCCGTTTGCTTTTATTAGAGGAACCTACCATACAAAAAATTTGTTCATCTGTGGCAGAGATGGGAATTTCCTTAGATCAGTTTCGAACATTCTGCCGGGTCCTCCGACTTTAAAAAGCATTATGTTGGTCACTCTGTAAACCTGTTGAGGGCCCAGAACAAGAGGGACAATAAATAATTAAAGTATGAAGGATAATGATCGGAAACATGAAGGGTGAGAGTGGAAAACAGAAAGATAAACGAGTACAAACTGTGCACAAGCCTTGTGCAGGTAAAGCGCATTTTTTTAAACACTCCTACGAAATTTCTTCCACAAATAAGAAAGTTGGCACTGCGCATGCGCAAAACCAAATTTAGAAAATTGCGCAACATTTGCTTTTATTCCAAGTAGCTATGTATCAAATTTTATTTAAATGCCCAATGGTTATATTTCTTCCAAACGTCACAATCGCTCTTTGTAGGTACTTTCCTTTGACAATTCACTCTTAAGATATAAGGAATTATAACCTATCGCGACAACGGATCGGGGAGGAAGACTATGGTTAGTATAAATTAATTCCTTTCGTTGAGACCTTTCATTAGAGTACCATGAAGTACCAAGAACTAGTTCCACTCCCCCTCCACCTTCTCCCTCCACCCCGTACTTTGATAAGAGTACAAAAAGAAAGTATTCCATGAAGGGTAGAACATGTGTTTACCCTCCCCCCCTATTTTCTAAAGTTTAAATGCGCAAGTGCGCACCACTAAAGGTATGCGTATGCAAAATCTGACACCAATTGGAAAGAAGCGTTTGATCAAATCAATGTAATGGTGAAGAAAAGGGAAGAAGAAAAGAAGAGATAGGCATAGATGTCAGAGGAGATGACTCCCAAGAGAGGGAGGGATGCAGGGCACCATGAACTGAAATGGATAAATCAAATATGGAAGGGAGGAGGCGTACCATAAACGTGGAGCGGGTTCTGTTCACAAAAGAGATGACAAATATGACGATTATGACGAAAGCGTATAGAGTACACGCTATGCTTCTAAATGAGAGAGAATGATAGTGGAAGAGAAGAGAATATTGGAGACGACAAGTGAAACGATAAACGGTGTGTACTACAGCAAATTGTGGAAGAAGAATAAGGGAAAATGACGGGATTCTAGCGTGTGCAGCTGACGGATTGATGATTGGAACGGAAAATTGTGGAAGGTAATAGAAGAGCTACAGGACAAAAAAGGTGGGAAGTTACGAAGAGAAAATTAAGAAGAACTGGTGAAAGAATACTTGCTAACAAAAGTATACACAGAAGGAAAATAGTGGGAACAAAGAGAGAACTATTACGAAAGAAACGAGTATGGAATGGACAATGTGGATAAGGAAAAGGGGGAAAGTATGGTTCAATCAGGGCTCTTTAAAGTATCCCATAAAAGTTCCAAAAGGCACTCTTTAGACTTCATTCAAAGCCAATTTAAGCCCAGAAGGCTTTTGGAAACCTGGGCATGGTCACAGAGGTCCTTGAAGACTCCTATACAGACTTTTAAAGTAATAGAGTATCATTTTTGGCGCATTTCCACAAAAATAAAAATAAAAATGCGCTATTGTCGTCCGTCCGTCTGTCTGTCCGTCCGTCTGAAGTCTGGACGCTACTAGTTCTTTATCTTAACAGCTATTGTTCTACTTTTTTTGCTATTTGGTTCGCTATGGTGTCGAGGCTTGCACCAAGGAAGGAATTTTTTCTGCGTTTATTGCTAAAAAAGTTATTGTAAAAAAAACGAAAAACCGTTTTTTATATGTTTCATAATTTTACACTTTATTTGCCGTTTATTAACGATGCTAAAGATCGTTTATACTTTTGTAGTGCTGTCTGTTGTATGTCTGTTGGTCTGCCCGTCTGTTCCTTTCTCTGTCTGTCAATCTATCTGTCTGTGTGAACAATAACAACACAAAGTAAAATTGATGCTTATTTAAAAAATTTGTTTTGCGCATGCGCAATGCAATTTTTTCAATTGTAAGGAATTTAAATGGAATTTTGTACGTACGCACCTCGAATAAAAGTAAAACTAATGTAAAAAATTGGGTTTCCGGAATATAATTTTTTTTAATTTGTCAGGATATTTAAATGACATTTTTTATATAGGCACCTCGAGTAAAATTAAAGTTACTGCTCTTCAAAAAATTTCCCTTGCCCATACGCAATCCCATTTTTTTCATTAAATTCTGTATCTAGACTAGGGCGGAGTGAATTTTTCAGATTTTGAAATTTAAAACCCCTGTCTGTCAAAAGGGTGTCTATTTACCTCGCTAATAAGATGACCAAATTTGACTTTCCAAAAATAATATCTTCGGCTGTCGAAATGGCTCTATAATTTCAAAATATACACGGTGTCCATTTTTCGAGTGCCACTATGGGGATCTCGCTTACCTTAAGAGATAGAGAGTTGGTTAAATGGAGGCAAAGTTGCGAATTTTCGTGCTGAATAATAACCTGAAAGGAAATTAAAAATATCTTTAAAAATATCGCAAAAAAACCAAAATTTCTGTTTTTTGGTTTTTAATTTTTTCATAGCAAAGTAATTTTAAGATTGCGGAGAAGCATGTAGCAACTTTAGTTTTTCTTATAGGCGCCATTTTAAATTTCGACATTTTGAGATTACGTCTTTTTTTTTCTTTACAACAATGTATCACACATCGTGGTTCAGTATCACATTTTTCCTAAAGATACAATTTTTAATTTTTTGGGAAGAGTGCTTTGGAAAAACAAAACGTTCTTTTATTGTGGACAAAAATTTGACAGTTTGATCCATCTGTCTGGTTGCAGCGTTGGCAGGGAACTCGTGTGAGAAAATTCGATTTTCATCTTAGCAAATTTGAATCTTAATTCGTTTTGCAAGAAAATTATAATTCAAATTAGAACAAAATAGGTACGTAAGAATAAATAATATTTTCGCAATAAACACTACTTGATAGGTATAAGTCAACCTTTTGTTCATAATAAAAGAACGTTTTGTTTTTACAAAGCACTCTTCGCAAAAAATGAAATTTGTAATTTTAGGCGAAATGTGACACTGAACCACCATATTGTAGTAAAGGGAAAAAAACGTAATCTCAAAATGTCAAAATCCAAAATGGCGCCTATAAGAAAAATTAAATTTGCCACGTGTGTCTCCGCCATCTTAAAAGTTCTTAAAAACGGGATGTCATATTCGAAATCTCCATTAAAAAGTGTCTGAATATTATGTGTTAATTATAAATGTCTACTACGATTAATTTACCATGAAAAAATTAAAAACTAAAATCAGAAATTTTCGTTTTTTTGCGATATTTTCAAAACTATTGAAGATATTAAAATTTCTTTTCAGATTACCTATTATTGAGGACGAAAATTCGCTACTTTGCCCTCATTTAGTCAAATTTCTGTGTCTTAAGGTAAGCGAGATCCCCATAGTGGCAGTCGAAAAATGGACACCGTGTATATCTTTTATAGATTTTTTTATTTTTAAGTTTATGTCGTCCCTTGCATTTTAATTAGGCCCTAAACTATTAAGCGGCAGAGTAAAGTGATGCAAGCTTTTTAAGGGAGTCGATGACGTGCGTCTGTCTGTTTGGTTGTCTGCGTGAACACGATAACTGGCAAACGCCCACACCGATTAGGTTCAAACTTTTCACGGTTGACCTATATGCCACATGTAGCAAACCCGTTGAAAATGGGTCAAATCCAATGACCACGTGGGATCACATCCACTTGCCGCTTTTATTACTTTTGAAAAACAATTTAGTGCGTATACTGGACCAATCTGAAAATGTACCTCACCATTAAAAAAAGGCAATAAAATAAAATAAAAAAAAACGTTGGGATTATATCAGACACACATCCTTCAAAAATTTTGACTCGAAGGGAGGGAGGGGATTAAAAGTCGAGACAAATTAAAAAGAGAAAAGATTTCCTTGCCATTTACAGGTGGTGGAGGGATGTATAAAATTAGTGACATAAGCTTCTATGGCAGATTATGACTGTGATGGTTGGTACTTGGGATTTGTATTAAAATTACGAGATGTACTCGTATTACGGAAATTTGAAGCATTTGAAACGTTTTAAAACAACACTAATAAATTTATTTTTATTTTTTTGGCGAGAGGGGTAGGGTGGAACACGACGTGCAACCTCCTCGTAGTGAGTTCTGGGTTGTCTCTTTAAAAATTAAACATTTAATTTTTTGACATTTCCAAGAAATTGTTTTTTTTTCATTTTCAGTGTCATTTCGACAGCCAAAGATATACTCCTAACATTTTCAGATTTTTTTTGGGTGACTTGGAAACTCAGAAGACATCGTTTGAACACCCGGGTACACCATTTTCGGAAATTGTTAATTTTATGCTTACTTTCGGCCCTAATGTAGGCGCCTCAAGTAAAAGTAAAACTAATACCAAATCAAGAAATTTGTTTTTCGCATGCTAGATCTAATTTTTAGCGCATTTCCACAAACATTATAAAAAAATACGCTATTGTGGGCACTTTGTCCGTCAGTTTGTCCATCCGACTGTCCGTCCGTCCGGTCGCTAGTAGTTCTTTATTTTAAAAGCCATTGTTCTACTTCTTTCGCTATTTGGTTCGTTATGGTGTCGAAGCTTGCACCAAGGAAGGATCTTTTTCTGTGCCGCTTTAGAAAAAAGTTATGGTAAAAAAATCTATATTTTTCATGTACCATAATTTTACACTTTTGCCGTTTATTAACTATCCTCGAGATCGTTTATAATGTGGTATTGCTGTTTGCCCGTCTGTCTGTCTGTCTGTCTGTCAGTCTGTCACTGTCTGTCGGTGTGCAGTTGTAGGTTGTCTGCACGACACCTCGAATTAAGGTAAAACTAATGCCGACTCAAATAAATTTTTTATTCGATCCGATTAAAAACACGCAAAACGATAATTGTTGTGCATATTATTATATTACCCAATTATTCATTATTTGTGAACCTACTCTTTTAAAATTGTAAGGTAGGATTTTTCTAATAAACTGAAATTGAAGTAGCAGGTCAAAACTCTAAATTTCTTATTTGTGGTGGATTTTTACGAAATTTTAATAGAAGTTGCCCCTTACCGATGGGAAATGAATGCAAATGCTTTTTGTAAATCGTTTACGATTACTTTTTTAACTTGTTCTTATTGAGCGTCTGATGCACAAGACAAGTTTTTCATCGGAACGAAAATGGCTAATCGCAAAAAAAGTAGTTAATACAAGATGACAGAGTATTTTAGCGAATATACAAGGCCATAATTTGTAAGTGTAAATTGCCCAATTAATTAGTTAATGTTGTCATAATTTTAAATCCGGTTCTGATCGAGTTTTTTTATTCGCCGCACCACCTTCAGGCCGGCGAAAATCTCGATTTCGAGTATTTTTCTGGTCGACTGGTCGGTAGTTGCCTCGTATATCATCCGTTGACGTGTCGTAATAGTATGATAATATGTACACACTCGGCGGCAGGCAATTTTTACTAAGCAGATTACAATATCAATCTCTTTCCCGGGAATCCAAGCAGATTTTCTTATATCCCGCTTACTTCCCGTTGTTATAAAGAGCGGGGGTGCCCCTCGGTGTATTCCTTATGGAAATTAAACTAGGATGTACCGCGCGCAAACGATTTTCCTCTCCTGGCTTCCTCTTTTATGACGGGCGCGCAACGGATCACTATCAGAAAGCAACAGTGTTAAATTTTGTTCAATGGGCAGAAGTAAGTACGGGTCACGCGCGGTTGATTCTTGGCACACCCGACACTTTCGACCCAAAAACCGTATCGACCACACGCACAAAAATTTTTCGAATCGCTCTCCGGAAAAAAATGGCGGCGTTAAAAATCAGTTGATGATTTATCGCGTGTTACGCACATGTGAGCTTCGACTGATGCGGCATATATTTAGTATTCCGTGTATTTAGTACTTGTCAGGGTGTTAAAGGCAATAAAACCGCGCGTTTGTCATACGTATACCGAAACTTCCCCAAAAGAAGCGCGCAAGAATTCGGGCAACGGCGACGGGGGTGGTTTTTCGCCATGAATTGCGAAATAAATTAGTATCATTTCTCAAGCGGATTTATCGTCGTCATTTTGAGGCCTTTTTTTCCTCGACTCTCCAACAAGAAATTACTAAAGCTGCATTTGCTTCGCAAATAAACTTCAAAAGCCGAGCGGTTTAATTTCGGTAGTTAGCGAGTGCTAAAAAACACCCCCGCCCCACAATCGTCGGAGCGTGCGACACACGCGCTCATTTAACTAAATAATGCACTCAAGAAAAATGCATTAACTGATTGCGAGCCGTAAAAATATTGACACGTCATGTCGCCGGCGAAGATTCTTCACCGTTGCAGACGATGATTATATTAGAGGTAGGTATATACGCGCGGGTGATATGCAAAATAGGGTGCGGGGATGTAAAGTAATCAGTGTTAGTGGAGAATAGTTGGGATAATCCCGGGAGAAAAGTTTGCAATCACGCTACAAATTCAGTTCAAAATACTTACTGACGTCTCATTAATCACTTTTATGCACTACGCTGACTTCTAATTTACTCGTTTATGTTATGACGGAAAAGGCCATCAATAATTTTTGCGTTCGCTCTGTTTTTCTAATCCTTATGTAGCACGCTGCGGTGAATGGAATTCATTAAGGTTTATTGCAGTTTATGTAATTACTGCGATTTGCATTGCCGTTTCCGATCACTTGTCATTTATTCAGGTGCCGCGATCGCTCAACGTCAATCGTAAAATATCGAGAAAATGGCGAATCCAAAATTTGATGCAAAATTTGCCATTATATATAGAAGTGTGGCGAGCCAAAAGTTTATAAGTACGAGTGGTCTCATGATGGTAATGACGATTGTATGAAAGGCGTCATTAAATTTTCTTTTAAGGGTAGTAGAGGAACTGGTCCGAATATGGTTTATCCCTTATAATTTTTGCAGTTTTGGTAATTTGTTTCTAAAAATTGTTAGGCCTATAGCCCAAAGTGTTAGATACACAGAGAAAAATTTACAAACAGAAAATAACTGTTCGTGAAGGGTAAGTTTGAGACCACCTCATTTTTGCAAACAGTATAGCAGAGTGAGCCAAATGTGCCCCCCCCCCCCTGGAAAATTATCGAGAAATGTTATCTAATGAACATGAAAAATCTGTAATCCAGAAATACGGCTAACGGCAAAAGTCACAAACGTAGAACTCTTTCTCCGCCCTCTTCACTTTCCGATTTATCTTGCCTCTTCGCTCTTTTCTTTGAATTGGTAGAATTTACTGTGGACTTTGGCAATTGCGTGGGCTTGGTCGTTTCGGCATCTTCTGGAGTGATTGCTCCAAATGACCTGAGATTTGCTAGATTTCTTCCCGTTCCTTTCTTACATTCTTCGCTTCGTACTTAGATTTTTGACGCGGCATGATATTTGAAAGAAGATTTCAATTTCAGATGCTGGTCCAAATATGGGCCAGAGCCCATAGTTAGACCTACCGAGAGGCCCGTATTATCCACATTGTACGTTGTGTAAGAAACTGACGTAAGTTTTTTTGCGGTTACATAAACGCGAAATCGTTTGAACAGAACGAAGCTACTAGTCCAGGAGGCAGCGACATTTTTTGTGCACTCATTTCTACAAAGCTGATATTCTGCCATTTTATTGTTTTGATAAACAAAACAAAACGGTAGTCTACCGCGTCGGCGGTGTTGCCTAAATTTGCAACAATGTTCTGAACATGTTAATAAATAATATGTACAGGGTGTCCCATTAATAATGGTCACAGGCCATATCTATGGAACCGTTAATTGCACAGCTTCAGGAAAAAAATATTTTCAAGTTTCTAGCTTCGCCGCCAGAGGGCGTACAATTCATGGTTAAGAAGAAACATGACCTTTTTTCTAAAATATTCCCAACAAATATGCATAAAAATACATGCATAGCAAGCTTGTATTAATTTTGCATCATTTTGATGCAGCACATATTGCACTAACTCATAAAATATGAGGGGTAGGGGAAGGAGAACATCTATTTAAAGAATCGAATGTAACTTCAGTTTAGGTTAACCGATTTTCACATAATAGGTCTTGTTGGAAAGAGCTGTCTTCGTGGAATCAGATTTTATATCAATAGAGTCTTTTTAGTAGATGTGATGAGTGGTAGAGGGCGCGATGTGACATTAACATACACTTTGCAAGTTTTTTGAAAATTTCATATAGAACGATATAATTATTATATGATATATGATATCAAGTAAGATGAAAAAGTGAAAATATCAGTGAAAACCGCATTTTGATATCTGTTTCTTAAACAGAGATATGGCGAAAATACCACCAATTGTAAAATGATAGTGTTATTAGTAGCTACCTTTTAAGAAGCTTACAGCAGATGGCGCTGATTGCGTTAGGACCTATTCTTTGGTGGCCTATATTATATGCACAGCCCATATTAGGACCAGTTCCGCTACGGCGCTACCTCTTCCATAACCCCCAGTGTTCCATCCTCCCAAAACCGTCTAAATCGCCACTCTCATTACAGTTTTCGGTAAGACTACATCAAACGTAGCACCGGGGGTCTGGGGGAGTATGGAATACACCCCAGTATACAAAGTGTATATGAGTATACGAATAGTGGCACATTGATAATGATGATTGTAGGGAAATGGTGCTCGAAATTTTCCTTTACTGAGGGGTATTAAATATCCCCCCTCCACATACCCGCATACCACCGGCGGTGTTGCATACTTTCACAATACCGTCTGCATTGCCGCTCTGATAACAGTTTTTTGGTAACACATCAAACGTGGCACTGGGGAGTGGGGAGTCTAAGGGGTATGGATCATACCTACCATCATACGAAAAGTTTATTTATACGAATGTTCTCATGGGACTAATGACGTTTGTGAGGAAAGGGTTATGAAATTTTCTTTTAATGGGGAGAATTCCATGCCCCCTTGTGTTGCATTCTCCCCCAAGACCGTCTAGATCTTA
Organism: Photinus pyralis; assembly: GCF_008802855.1. Lineage (NCBI taxonomy): Eukaryota > Metazoa > Arthropoda > Insecta > Coleoptera > Lampyridae > Photinus > Photinus pyralis. Next base: position 16,157,895 of record NW_022170878.1, read on the forward strand.
CTTTCATTGCAGTGTTCGGTAAGATTACATTAAGCGCGGGGGGTCTCGGGGATACGGAATAGAAAGAGTGTGTGTATATGAGTACACAAATGATCTCATAGTGATAATGATCATTGTTGAGAAATGGTGCTCGAATTTTCCTTTACTGAGTGGTATTGAATATCCCCCCCCCCTTTCCTGGTGTTGCATTATTCCCCACAACCGTCTGCCTCGCCACTCTCATTACAATTTTCGGTAAGACGCCATCGAACCGGAGGTTTTGGGGGGTACGGAATACCCCCAGCATACAAAGAGATTTATTTATACGAATGGTCTCATGGTGATAGTGACGATTGTAGGGAAAGGTTCATGAAATTTTCTCTTAACGGGAGTATTCCATACCCCCCCCCGTGTTGCATTCTCCCCCCCCCCATCCCCAATAACCATCTGCTGATCACTCTCATTACAGTGTTCAATAATGCGCCATCGAACGTAGCACCGGGAAGTATGGAGGTATAAAGTATAGACCCCCCCCCAGTTCAGATGGGAATTTTCGTACACCAGTTTCGGACATTCTGGCGGCTACTCCGAATCAGTTTTTCATGAAGTTTTCCTATTTTGTAAGGTAAATGCCGGAGTAGTATAGAACAACTTCAGACCTTCCGCAGACGCACCCCTAAAAAGCATTATGCGGGTCACTCTGTAATTGGGCGCAAGCCTGTTGATGGTCCAGAACGAGAGAGAGATAATAAATAATTAAAATTCTGGTTTTTTTACAATTTTTGGTAAGCCGCCATCGAAAGTAGTACCGGATGCTCCTCAAATTTCCTTTCCAACATAGCAGTTTATGTTGGTGCAACATAATTTATGTAATCCAACTTTGTTTAATGAAAAAGTAGCCAACCAGTTTGCATATAATAAATATGGCCAGCCCCCCCCCCCTCAGCATAAGAGAAGGGTTTATTTATACGAGTGGTCTCATGGTGGTAAGTAGGAAAATGGTAATTAAATCCGATACCGCCCTCGTAGGAAATCTATGACTTAGAGGATCTCACACTCCAAAATTCAAACCGTTCGACCAAAAAATACCCGAAATCGAAGTTTTTGCCGATCTGAATGTGCAGGGGCGAAAAAATTCGATTAGGCCCGCATTTAAAATTAAATGAATTCGATGAAAGACTTTTCAAAAAATCGCTGCGTCTTGTGCATCAGATGCTTTTCATCCTCAAGAACTAAAATGATTTTTTTTTCTTTAAAAGCCTGTAAAAATCTTCAAGAACTTCCGTTTCCAAAACCCTCCGAGGGATACCAAGTGCCCTTAATTAGCCTTGAACGTTGTAGTAATACCATTGTTTAAGTAATACCTAGGTACCGTTTCAAAAGTTTTAAGTGTTGTGTTGAACTTTCGGTTCTTTTAAAAGCTTTGATGCCGTTGAACCACACTTTCCCTTCTTCCTTTCCTTTGCGTCACATTTTCCTATCCATACTATTTTCCTTTTGTGCGCGCGCAGATTCTCGTTTACCTAATCCCGTTTGGCTCGTTCAAATTTAAATTAACTAATGAAAAATTTCCTGTATTCACTATAACGTTTGATATTGAAACGTTGTATGTACATGGTAATTCGAAGAAATGTACTATCTCAGGTTCGTTATTTGTAATTCATGCGTGGCTTGTTGCAGAAGCGAAATAAAAGATGGTACTCGCAAAATCCAAACACAAAATCCTATTATAAAGAATGTGAAAACTTGTTGGCGTAAATGAATAGGAAGCGTAAAGTCTTAAATGAATCGATAATGCTGAAAAAAATGTTAAAGTGTCTGGGGTTAAGATTTTTTATTTTACTTCACTGCAATTGAGGAATCTTTGAATTGTGCAACAGGCCATTTATACATATAATTTCGACCTCAACAGAAGAAAGAATTTTAGATTTGGGAAATTGCAGTTTTTCAAAATCTTGGAGCTTACAATTTACAGAGATGTTTTTCGAAAAGGTATTTTAGTATCACCTCATTATGTATAAATGAGTGAACAACTGCACGCATTAGCGAAATGCGTGCGGAACATTTTCCATTGAAAAATCGCGGAAAATTAATCGAAACCTTTTTGTTTTAACTATTTTAAGCGAGCTTCCTCTAAGCCGATTGTGCCAAAACGCATTCCTGGAATGCCCAATCAGCGCTGACGAAATAAACGTAAAAGAACGTTTTCGTGAATGAAGGTGGTTACGTTTGTTCCCAGCATACGATACTCAGCTATCGATTTCATCGAAAGATCGGTTACACCTGAGAGTCCTCCGCGGGCCATAACTCCACGCTTTGGATACCTTCCGGCCGCGCGTTTTGTAATACCATACGCCGTCGGTCGGTACGTCAGCGACAATTACGCATTTCGCCCGAAAAAAATTATGCGACCAATTTGCGCTCGGGGAAACCGCGAATTTCCCCAATAAAATCTGTGGGAAACCGGTAATGCGATCCGCTCGAGAAAACGAAACCCCTGAATTTCTTCGGGTGGGGGTACGTGTGAATTAAATCTAGTAATCTGAAATATTAATTTCCTCTTCGATTTTAGTTTCGTTTCGAATCCGAGCCGGATTAGGTGCGCCCCCCCATTTTGAGTGCGATTAAAGCGTAATTCTCGCATCGGAAATGCGACGCACCAGACGCGAGCCGAATCCAAAAGTGAATTGAAACAGCGATGGACCACAAACTTTTCTAAAAATAAACGGTTATTAGCGCAGGCGTCCGTCCGCCACTTGAAAACCGCCAATCCTTAATCAGGGGTGGGTCCGATTAAAGGCATGCGCCTGAAAATCACCCTTAATGCGTCCGAACTACCCTAACGCTAACCTCACGTGTGGATTAGTGGAAATGTCGGCTTGTTCACGTTGCGTCGGCGAAATTAATCGAAAACGGGGAAAGGCGCGCGGGGGCTCGGTTAATTAAGTTATTAATTTGCCAGATTTTTGACTTTGAGGTGTTATGCATCCACGTTTGTCTTCCAACCACTGGCTCCTCCCCCGAAAACCGTCAGGACTCGCTTATCCGTTCAGTATTCACGTAAACATCGCGACGCGTTCGGCTCCCTAACAGCATCCCGACGGATAGCGTCGCATCTGGTGGTCGCAGCGGCGATGAGTTAGTGAGGAAAAAAAGTTATGGAAAATCTCGTCGAGTTTTTCAGTTTGGCAAAGTGCCGGTCTGTGTTGGTAAAACAAAAGTGAAGTGGCCGGCAATCTGGATACCGCAAGTTTAGCGTCGCTCTTGTCGTTTCGCCAACCGGGGGCGGCAATGGATCTTACAACTGCCTACCGTTACAACCAAAATATGATGGAATATTACACTTGTAAGTTTCTTTCCCATTCTCAGGCATCGGACACCAAACACCTGGTGACTTTCGGCCGAACAATGGTCCTCGGAATTTTTGTCACCCAACCAACTTGTAAAAGGTCCTCGTTTGGGAAAACGAACGCGAACCACTCGCCCGACTCGCCAAAGATCACAAAGTAATTCTCGCGAATCTAATCTCGATCGTAGCCACCCCAACTTTATATTTAAGAGGATTATCGCTGTCGGGCCTGCCCTTAAAAACACTCAACACATGTTATGATATTTATCTACTTATCAGATTACACAATTAAACGAGGGTGGAAATCGGAATTAATATCATCGAGGCCGGTTAAGCCGTCGGATCGGATTCACCATCAATTGCTAATCATTACGGGGTGGTTTTTTCAACACCATTCAGAAGGTGCTGGCCATAAGATCTCTTTGGCGGTTGTGCCAGCGAGGCACAAGTGTGTAGGGATCAATCTTGAAGCTTTAAAGAATCTTTACCTCTAAAATTAAGCTTCTCCATTCAAGCTTTAAACTCAAAAGTGCTTGATTCTTTTAATTCAGATCAATTTACCTAAATAAAGAACTATATATACCTATAAGATGGAATTGAACAATATTTAAAATCGAAACTTCAAACGTCCTGATCTTTGAGACTTCGGATTTAAGCGTCAAATTAATCTTCTCTGCAGATTTAAGCCTTAGTAATAAAAAGAAGGTCTTCAAGACCAATCCTTCATTTTGAAAGAATCATGTAAGAACTGTACAAAACCTAAGCTTTTTACGCCAAGGGTGCAAAGGTATTTAGTAAAATCTGATCATGAACCACGTTAAGGGCTTAATTTTTAACATACTCGATGTCAAACCGCATTAAGAAACTTGAACCTTGGCTGAAACTTAGTTTGAAGACAGAAATCTAAATCTTCAAAGGGGTTTATCAAGTTTGAGGGAATTGAACTTAAAACTCGGATCGATTTTTAAATTTTGACGCATAAAAATCCATCCCTTAAATCTAAAGGGTGCGCTCGTGCCGCAAATTTTGTGCGTAGAAGTCCGATCATCTCTTCCGTTAAGATTGAACAGAAAGATCTGTAACTTGGTTGGTTTCCAAGTATGAAACAAGTGACAAGTGAAAAACTCCAATATAAAGATTTCCTAAAGGAGTTCAATTTCAATAAGTTTCAAATTTCGAACTCAATTTAATTCCTCCGTTTTGGCTTCACGCGGCAAAATTTGAAAAAGTTATTCGCCTTCGCCTTCAAAAAATGAAATCAATTTAATTATGGCGACTTACCAAAGAAACGACTATTACAAGATAGTAAATTAACGTGGTATTAGTGAATCCAAACACTTAATTTGGGTAGAACCCAAAAAATTGGAAACGTTGTGCCCAGATAAAGCACCAAATTTAAATATACTATCAAGATCAAAATCGATACGTTACCTAAATTAAATCTTTAAATCAATAAATACTGTCAAATGCGGGTAATACATCGGATGATTTATTTATGATGCAAACGTTATAGGTTACCATTCAACAAAACGAACAAATACATGCATTTTTCCTAACTAAGAAATCTGGCTATTACAAAATGATAAAAGCTCTACGTTTGAATAATTGTAAGCTTAAATATAATATAAGGATATCTATCAAAGGAAATTCGGATAATGTAGAAGATGGTTAAATTAGGGAGAAGTTGCGCAATCAAAGAGTAATTATCATGCTGATGTAAAGAAAACCAGAAAATTTTCATTACTTCCGAATATATGCCAGAAAAACCGAAATTTGCCGATTTTATTTTTTTCTAGTGTTATTTGAACAGATAAAACGCTTTCTCAGAACTACAAGACGGCGTTGAGTGATTTTCAACACAGCTTTTCGTTTCGGAGAAATCATCGTCAACTGTATATTTTTTATGTGGTCCCTACAAAAGTACATACGCAATTGAGTAGCATTTTTTATTACAAATAAAACGATGTAAGGTACACAAAAAAAACAAAATTTAGAAACTGTCGGTTTCAACAGGGTGTAGCACCCGCGCATATGGCCCTAATCGTGCGAGAATACCTATCAGAGAGATAGGTATTTCATTTTCCAGGAAATTTGTTAGATAGGTATTCTCGCACGATTAGGGCGTTGTGATTGCTGAGAGAAATATAATTTTTGTGAGTTCTAGACGCGGAAATTATTTACTTGAAATACGAAAAATTTCGAGTTACATACATTACTGATCCAGCAGTCTGTTACTTTAGATAAGGGAAAATGTATAATGAAATATTAAAAAATGTTCGGGAGATGCCTCCGATTTCATTTTGTGCATGATTTAGTTTTTTAGTTTTTGTTTTTTATATATTTGGCTGCAAAAATAAAAACCTTTTTTTGGTTAGAGGTATTTTTATATTTATCATTAGGCATATTATTCCATTATCTATAAAGTGCTGGATCAGTAACGCATAAAATTTTCGTTTTGAAACGAATCTTAATTAAAATTGAAAATCCGTTTAGTTTACTAGTTCTGAAGAAAGCTTAAATCTTTACGTCTCTCTATCAGCAACAACTAAATCCGCCAAGTTTATTTAATTCAAACCCCAAAGTTCTGAAGGAATTTTAGGTACATGAATCATCATACAATTTCGAATTAATTTAAAACTTCTCTCTCTCTCTTTTGAGATAACCTCAATTGCGTAAGGTGAAACGCTAACATTTGGAACATCCGGAAAGACGCACAACGGCCGAGCACGTGACCAGCATTTTTCCCCGGTGAGAAATGCATATAATTGTTCATTTTGGTGAATTGTAACCTATAACGTTTGCATCACAAATTACCTGAATTTGGCAGATTTATTGATTTAAAGGTATAATTCAGGTAACGTATCGATTTTGACCTTAAGGGGATATTAAAATTTCGCGCTTTATCTACGCACAACGTTCCCAATTTTTCTTGTTCTACCCAAATTCAGTTTTGGATATACCAATCCCACATTATTTATTTACCACATAATACATAACAGGTATTTATACAGGCAAAGCAAAAAAGATAAATTTTGTACGAGTTAATAAGCTAAGGAACGGCTACAAGTCGACGAGTCAGTAAGTAAAATTATCGAACAGTACCGTAACAACCCTACGGCGAAACATCACAAACCCACTTAATCAGGAATGTATTCTAGTAAAACGTCAATATGAACTTACTTAATTTCCCTTATTTTTAAATTATATTGCGGGTATAATAAAAAATGCTATAAGAAACGCGTGTATAATTGGTCTTTAAAGCACTTGCAACAACATGCTTACCAAAATATTAGGTCGTTTTAGGGTCGCCTAGTTTTGAAAAAGACTGCCCCAGAATGCGCACAGAAAAAGTTTACAGATAGATACAAATGGGGTCCTAGGAGGATTACAAGGTTACGTTTTGCTTTGTGAATGATCTGAAGTCATTTAAGAACCTAAAAACCCCGATGAAAAGTCCCTAGGTGTTTTCTAATAAAAATATTCGAACACTGGGAGAAGCACTTCACACCCGAAAACTACGGAAGGTTTCGAATTTAATTAATCTCTCTTTATTTTGAGTTAACCTCAATTATATAAAGTTAAACGCTTACTATTGTACCAAAAACCATTTTTTTAAACAATCCGGAATGACGAATAACGGCCGAGCACGAGACCAGGACTGTTTCGCCGGGGAGACTCATCTTGCACCATAAAACAAGGTCACTCCTTAATAACGCAATCAGACAATCACTAAGCACTAAGTTTGACACTTGAAAAAAACAGTTAAGGGGCAGCGTTGCATGAAGCGACCTCTGGCGTTTTAAAAAACGTGCAAGGGCGGCCGAAGAGCCCCCAATAACTTTCTACCTTCAAGTGTTTTTAACGGCCTTCTTGAATGTTTTAGTATTTAAATGCTTTCAAGTAGTTTCATGAGTCATCACCCAAAAACCTTTCATACATAATCAAGAGAAGTGTTGGCACTTAAATTCACTTTAATGCCCCTTAAAATCCCTTAAGAGACTTAATAACAATCTTGAAAGTATTAATACCAACACCAGAAGCTTAGAAAGACCATTTACGTGCGTCAGGAGGTTACAAATGCATAAAGGGCCTGTACAGTCCTTGAAAAACCATTAAGAACCTTTTTATTCACCAATAAACGTCTTTAAGTGTTTAAAAAAACCTGTAAGATTGAGTAACAACATTTAAGAGCCTTGTGTCTAGGAACATTTACGACACAGCTTTACTAGTGAACTTTAACAGCCTTTTTGCAGTTCTTAAGGGCCTTTAATAACCTTGAAAGGACTTAATATCCGAAATTGAAGGCTTCTTTACAACTTTGTGCGCGTTAGGGGTTTATAAATACATAGTGGAGCTTTTAAAAGTTTTTAGTTACCTTTAAGAGCCCTTAAAAGCACCTTAAAGGGCCTTTAAATATTATTAAAGAGCTTTATAATGCTCCCTACGAATATTTACGAGTTTTAATGAGTTACCAAAATTATCGCGCCTAGCGTTTCACAGTTTTTAGTGAACCTAGAGTTTCCAACAGCTTTTGGAAGTTCTTTAAGGGGCCTCAAGGGCTATTAATAATCTTGAAAGTACTTAATATCCGAATCTTAGATAACCTTTTAGAATCTTTGTATGCGTTACGGGTCTCCGAGGGCATGTAACAGCCTCTAAAAGCTTTTGGGAGGCCTTCCAAAATCCTACAAGTGTATAACAGTCTTATAAAGAGTCTTAGAAAACTTTTAATCTTTAATAATAATAATTTATACTCCTGTGTCTTAAAATAGGCAACTTGTTCACATAACAAGCAGGCATATATTTAGTAAATAAAGTTTCTCTCTTAACAATTTCCACTAGTTTCATTTTAAAGACTCGCCAAGGGTTTTCTAGGAGCTTCAAAATCTGTCTTTGCTTTTTCCAGTATTGAAAAACGTAGAAAATGCCCCTTTAGAAACCTTTAGTACGCTAAGAACTGTGGGTTTTTAGAGGATAGTTTGCAAGAGCCCTAAAAAGTCTACAAAACTCTTTCAGAAGCTTCCTTATGGATATATCATCGTTTTCAAACGAGAGGTTTTAAGACCTTCTGCCATTTTTAAGGATTTTCAAGGCTTGTATGCGCCTCCAAGAACCTTTAAGAACATACAAAGCAATTTATTAAAATATGGGAATATTAAGGAGTTCTCAAAAGTCTCCAAGAAAATTTTAGAACCTGTAACATGTGATCTTTAAGTACCTTTAATATTCTTAGCTTTTAGGACTACTTGAAAACCGAACCTTGAAAAGTCTTGAAGACAATTAAAGGTCTTCATTGGTCTTGAAAAACTTTAGTAGTGTTTAAGCGATCTTAAGAGTGGTCTGAAATCTCACAGAATTCCCTAGAAACTTTTAACTTTAACTTTTAACAGTCTATTATGAGACTAACGGCATTCAAGGCCATTTTTGCTGCCTTTGCTGCTTTTTGGATTTTTTAAGGCCTTTAGAATCGAGAAGAAAGAACAGTTACGTGCCGATTTATGCGTTCGAACAGAATTAAAAAAAGGGACCAAGATAAAATTCGGTGGAACAAAGAAACAAGTATAGATTGTGCACAACTCTTGTGCAGATAAAGTGCAATTTTTTAAACGGAAATAGCTTTTGTTTTGACATCACCAATGGATATATTTCTTGCAGACGCCTCAATCGCCCTTTGTGAGTAGTCTCTTCCGACAATCCGATCACGATAAGAGGTCGAGGAGGAGGGTTATGGTTGGTAGAAATTAATTCCTTTCGTTGAGACCTTTTATTAGAGTACCATGAAGCATAAAACTAGTTCCACTCCTCCCCCCTCCCCACCCCACCCCCACCCCTCCAGCTTGTACTTTGATAAGAGGACAGAATGAAGGGCAGTAGTTGGTAAAAAAACGGTTCCTTTCGTTGAGACCTTTAATTAAAATACAATGAGATACAATTAATTTTTACCCCTCCCCCCAGGCCCCGTCGCTCACTGATCTCGAAAAAGAGTTGCACGGGAAAGTTGTACTTTGTACAAACCAATTTATTTCGATTAGACCTTTCATTAGTACTATGAAGGGTAGAACATGTGTTAACTCCCCCCCCCCCCCCAATCCATCTTCTGAAGTTTATCTTGGCACCACTAAAGGCATTCGTATGCAAAATCTGAGGCCAATTGGTTATAAGTTATGCACGTTTTACTTTCAAAAACAGCATCTCAGGAAATAATTTGTGTGTGGGGGGGGGGGGGGGGGGCTTTTAGACAGCGAAATTTTATGGCCGTCTGGCACACCTTCAAGGTATAGGCTACCTACTGCAAAAAATTCCAGGACTGTAGGACCATTCCCCTAGGAGTAGTTCGAAACGGCAGAAGTGGGTCCGGACGGACGGACAAAACGCAAACAATAGCACATTTTGTTTAATTCTTAAAAATGCGCTAAAAATATTATAAAAGGAATGGATACGAATGAGGCTGAGGTCTAAAGGAGGAGAGAAATAGGGGAAAGGGTGGAAGATGATCTTACAAAGGGGACATAGATATACTAAGTACAGCAACAAAGGGTGAAAATTTACGGGGAAACAGTAGGCACAGGGATCTGATAAGGGAGTGGTTAACGAAATACCTAAGGGAAGGAAGAAAAAATATCCTGATAGTAGCGAGGTGTTGATGCGGAAACGAGGAGAGACGGAAGGAGAAGTGGAGAAAAGAAGAAAAGAAATGCATAATTTGTGGAGAGAGGGATGAGGAGAGGAATGGAATGGTACTCGATTCCTAATTCAGAATCCGGGGAGGTCTTGTGACTCGTAAGATCCGAAAATCAAGCAAGCTTCCGGTCTTGGATGACAAAATCCAAGACTATGTGGCAACGCCGTAACGGCATGCACGATGGAGGCAACACTGTTGCGAACTGCGATGTAAAACTTGAATGATTTTTCGTCTCGACTGCTATTTCCAATACTACAGCCGAAATTACGTTAGCATTTTCCTTCACTACAGGTCCCTCATCGTCGGCATTGTTTCAACTTAGAGAAACGACACTCCACTATAGGAAATATAGTCGAAAAGACTGGAGAGGGGGAGGAGGTGAATGAAATGCCAGAACACGAAATTAAAAAAAATGGTTAGAGAAACACAGGATAGAAAATCAAGAGATAAAGAGTGAAACAAAGAGGGAGAAGTGTTAAAGAGCGGTTGGAGAATTTTAACCGGGCGCATGGAGGGAGACATGGACGGGCAATACACATAGGTCCATGGGAGGAAGAGGGAGGTCGGTAAACGAAAAAATACTGGAAGAAATAGTCTAAGAGGGAAGGGAGAAAGATTATAAATGGGAAAGATACAAATACGAAGGGAGATACTGTTATGGGGAAGAGAAAGCAAAGGTGATAGGAAGGAAAAGAGAAGGGGAGGGAAAATATGACGGCAAGTATTAAAAAGGCAACCACTTGGAAACAAGTAAATTAAGAGGAAGAGAGAGATAATAGAAAGGAGTGGTGCAGGTAGAGGAGAAGGAGTTGTGAAAACAGAAAAAAATGTAAACAAAAAAGATGGAGAAACGGAAGAATATGAAGAACAAATCAGGGGAACAGCAGAAAATAGAAAAATAAGTGGGAGAGTAATAGAGGACTGAAAGAAGCACTTTACTAGGGTACTACAAGGAAAGGAAAAGGAGGTGATAGAGGATGTAGGAAGAGGAGAGGTGAAAAGAAGCGAGATTTCAAGAGAAGGGACTAAGCAGCAATCAAAGAGATTGAAAAAGGGGAAAGCGGTAGGAAGGGATAAAGTAAGACGCTTGTTCTTTCGCCACAGATATCTTCAGGAAGAAGCTGAAAAATGTAATGAACAAGATGTGCAAGGGAGGGAGACTACCGGAAGCTGCATTTGACATTTAGAGCTGTTACTGCTTTAATAGCGTGACAGTCCTCTTTCCCTGGAAGCTCCGCAGAAACAGAATCGCCTCAATTATTACCACTTCCCACGTCGTGAGCTCAGGGAAGAAATCGCCAAAGTGGCGACAGTTATACTAGCTAGAGCATCTACCGCTGGCTCTACCTCTGATTGAACAGAAGCCCACGTTGAAACTCTTGTTTCCCCGGCGCTTAAAACGCTAAAACTCAATTTCCAAAACACAAAATTGAAGATTTGTTCCGATACAGGTCTCAAATCAGGACCATAAATTTAGAATTTAGTATTCAAAATCTTTTTAGAGACGAAGGAGCTTTGGACCCTTTCAATCCGTTCGGATTGGATGGTTCTTTAGGGTCTATGAGGCTTTTGGGACCTTTAAAAGCAGTTGGGAGTCTACAATGGCACAACAAAAACAAGTTTTGTTGACTTTTTGGTCCTTGATTTACTTGATCTGGTCTCCAATACACTAACGCCCTGTATACATTTTTTAACACAGTACATTGTGGGTCAGTGCGGATGCGGTTTTTATGTAAGGTTTCGTAGAAGCTTCCTTGCCCCATCTGCATGCAGCTGACACTTTCGGCATCGAAATTCTTCTTTTTTTGCCACCCCCCAAAATGAGCTCGAACATTTACACCACTTTTTTCGCCAATCAAAGACGGCGGACCGATGCGAAACCGCAATCGCCGCGTGCTACATATGCAAGTGTGAAATGATGCGGTTTGCGGTTCTAGACGCGCTCGTATGTTAAATTAAACACACGTACGATCCGTTGTGAGCTCGCGAAAAAAGGGCGACATCTGTAAAACAGCACGAAACTCATTTGCAAATTCATGAAATTAGTGAAAGGATCGGGATTAATTGATTCTTAAATACCGACCGTCCGATGCTTATTTATGAATTTTTTCGCGCTCGACTTTTTTATAATCCGGTCAAGCGGCGGAAAGGGTTGATTGAAATTCAGAGTGTATGGCTAAATGTTTTTCATAAATCTGTAATTGCACATTGGGAAAGTAACAACTTACAGTTCTTGAATGTTTCAAGTGGAATAGATCCATTGACGGTGATTTACAAAAGAAATTATTTTCAGGTCACGGCGGCGTCAATCAACTGGGGGGCGTCTTTGTGAACGGCAGGCCGCTTCCCGACGTCGTGAGGCAGAGGATCGTCGAGCTCGCACACAACGGCGTCCGTCCTTGCGATATATCAAGGCAGCTTCGGGTCTCCCACGGATGCGTATCAAAAATTCTCTCGAGGTGAGTTACTGTTTTGTTTTTCAAAACGCGAGAGGGTTATTAGCGAAGTTTAGATCGCGAAAAAGTTTCAACCCTCCTCTCCCGCTTCGCATAATCCCCCATAATCTCGCCCTCTGCGCTGTTTCCCGGTTCCGGCGTACTCCGACAGGCCTGGCTAACGCGATCATGCGACCTGCTGGTAATGCTTTCCCGTTTTTTAGTGCGCACTTCCCAAAAAGATGAGCTTTATTTTATATAACCAAAGACCGCATGGGGGTTATTGCATTTATCATCGTGTCCCGCGACCGCCGAAAATAAGTTACTTCCAACAGCATACTGCGAACTACAAAACTAACCCCTCGCTTGTAAAAAAGAAAAAAAATGATGCCGCAAAAGTGATTTGTGTGTTTGCTCTTTTCGGAGTACTTGCAATTAAAGGGCCCTAAGTCTAAAAGTTGCATGATTAATTATCTTTTTCACTTATGTGTCTTCAAAGTTGCTACTTTAAATAAGCAGAACGCATTTTTCTGTGCTAAAGTCATCGATTATTTTCATTGCAAATTACAAAAAAAATGTGTGACGAAATCCTGCTATTTGTTGCTATATTACACACATTGTGTGCTCCTAGTAATTTTTAGTATAATCTTTGACTGTACCTATCGGAAACTTATAATCTCTCATTCTCGTACACATCCAGCATCTGCTATAAAGAAAAATCCCAAAATTAACTTAAAATTTCTCAATTTGAGAATGCAAATTTTGATCAACACTTGAAATAAATCCTGGGCACAAATAAAGCAAAATTCCCGTAAGAAACAAAAGATTACATTGGTTGGGCATATTACCCCGCACGCATTCGGGCGACAATTTTTAAATTATTTACACTTTTTTCGTAATAAACCAAATAATCTGGTCTTAAAAAGTTTGCACTTAACTTACGTGCAAATACTGACAACTTCTGAACTCCACTTTGCTTTATAACAGAGAATTAGATGGCAAACAAAATTGGAATAACATGACAAATTTTCGGGTGGGTGTTTAGACGGTAGGAAACTTTTAATTTTTAATAAGAAGGAAGGCCTCGCTGTACTACAACTGCTTGCTCTTTCAACTTCGAGGAAACGTGCGTTAAACACTACTTTCGTTAACTTTGATTATAAAAATTGCGGATAAATAGGGCCGACTGACCTTAAATTAGCGCAAAAAAAACGTACACGCTCTTCAACCGTCGCGAAACAGCAGCCCCATTTTTTTTATTCCGGTATTTAAAGGACCACCACTTCCATTACAGCATCATCCCCTCCTTTAACAAAATTTTAAAAACCTCGCCAGCCACGACGGAACGCGCCAAACGTCCTCTCTTCTCGACATGAAACGCCTTATCTCTTATCAGCGAATAAAACGTGTGCGTTAATGAAATTTCGTCTGATAAAACACCTTATCGCGGCCAACAAAACACGTAAATTTGGTGAAATGTGATCTAAATTGAACTAAAGTGTGGCTATTGTATGTTTGTGGGGGGACCCGCGCAAGTCAGGTCGTGGATTTCTTTCATAAATTTGAACATGTCTGGTGCGAATGCACTTGAATAATGTTTTTTTTTAGAAAACTGGGATGTGTCGGTACTACTTAGGGCCTATCACCGCCTTTTAATTAGCAACCGCCGTTTTAGATTGTTTTACGGTTTAGAATTTCTTTTTCTTTTTGCTTAATTCTTGTGAGAATGTAGTTAGGGTTGTTTTTAGGTCACGTTGGAATTGTACAAAGTACGAAAAAAGGGAAGAGAAATTTGATTCGGTTCAAAAAAGCACCAATAAATGTATAGTCCCTTTTTTAGTCAATCTCATCGTATAGGTTGGTAAAAATGCTTGGCATTTTAAGACTATGCTAGCGTGTTTTTATTTCGCGATTTTTGGGGCGTGCATTTATAGACAATTCGATTCTAAAACGTGATCGATCGATATAGACCAATGTAAACAAGTATAAATTGTGCACAACTCTTGTGCAGATAAAGAGCATTTTTTTAAAACGAAATAGCTTTTGTTTTGACATCACCAATGGATATATTTCTTGCACTCGATCACGAAGAGGTCGAGGACGAGGGCTATGGTTGGTAGAAATTAATTCCTTTTGTTGAGACCTTTCATTAGAGTACCATGAAGGATAAAACTAGTTCCCCCCCCCCCCCCCTCTCCCCACCACTCCGTACTTTGATAAGAGAACAGAAAGAAGGGCAGTAGTTGGTAGAAAACGATTCCTTTCGTTGAGACCTTTAATTAGAATATAATGAGAGATAAAATTAATTTTAACCCCCCCCCCCCTCAGGCCCCGTCGCTTACTGATCTCGAAAAGAGTCGCACGGGAAAGTTTATAGTTTACGCCCCCCCATATTCGAGATATATTTAACATCTCTTTAGGTAATGTTAAATTACGAATTTATGATTTTGTTACATATATGGTAAGGTTAATTAAACGTAGGTGTAGTAATTTCAGTTAAATTTGATGTATACTCGCTATTCCACTTACTTTATTTGTTTAAACTTTGTCCTGTAATTGGATTTTCTGTAAGGACAATAAAGTTATTATTATTAAAGTTTAACTTCGCACCACTAAAGGCGTATGCAAAATCTGAGACCAATTGGTTGTCGTATGTAAAAGTTATGTACGTTTTACGTTTTACTTTCAAAAACCGCATCTCCACCCTCGCCTTTCCGAAACGTATTGTTCCTTTTACGCCCCCCCCCTCCCAACGTGCAATTAGCTTTATGAAAAAATTACAGATAACGTGTGCCCACGTGTACCTAATCGAGACGGTGAAACTTTAATTAAATATAAGATCCAGTTTTCGAGTAATTGGCGAAAACCGGTCACTCGCAGCTCCTCACACCCCCCCCCCCGCGGCCTAGGAGACCTTCCTACCACGCTACGGGGGGGGCGGGGGGGGGTGACCTCGGCGTTCGAAGTGTTTCGACGTCCCGCGTACAATTCACCACCTGCGTCTTCCGTAACCCCCTTTTCTATTTGTCCTAGTGGAAAATCCGGTTTACCCCCAAAAAGCGACCTTTGCGCCCTCCCTCTACCTCCCTGAGGGGGGGGGGAGGCGAAACGGACCGAAAAATATTCTGAAAGTGCCCAACCCCGACGGCTACAGATTCCGAAAGTACCGAACCCGTAAGTCGAATAACTTGTCGTCCAGGTCACCTCTTACGGGCGATAAAAAATTCTACCCTACACGGTTCGACGCGCCCATCATCGGTGCCCCCTACGCCGCGGAGACGTCTACGAACCTCTTACCGTTTGCCCTCCGAAGGTGGTTTTATGGGGAAAAACACGAAAGTGGAGGTGTGACTATGCAAATATATGTTTAGAGATCCACTACAACTCCTCAAGGGTTCTCCAGAGCTTCTTGAGAAGTAGTTGAGGAATTTTTGGAGATTCTCCATATTCTTTCAAGATATTATATATTCTTTAAAAAAACTCCATGAATTTTTTTAAAAGATTATTTAAACGTTCTTCCGAATGCCAATAGATAATATTTTTGAAAAATCATTGAGCAATTTTTAAAGAATCTACAAAGATTTGTTTAGAGATCCGCTGCTCCTCAAATGCTCTCCATAACTGCTTGAAAAGTTGTTCTTCAAAGATTTTCCAGACGTTCTTTTAGCATACACACAAATTCTTTAAACAAATTTCAGAATTTCTTCGAAGATCATTCTTTAAACCAAAGAGACGATAACCGTCAAAGATTTTAGACATTTTTTTAGAGATTTTTAAGGATTCCACAAAATATTTGTGATTCTCTTGATCTGTTTCCAAAAATTTGCCTCCCTAAAGATTCTTCTTCAGAAATTAGTCTAATAGTCCTCAATCGCCGTTCTGAGATGCTTCTTAGATGTTTGTGGTTGATGTTTTGCAGATTGTTACATGATATTTTGCAAATATCTTTATAAAATGTTTACTAAATTTATTGTTTTCTTTGAGAGATCCGCTGCTCCGCAAAAGTTCTCCAGAGCTGCCTGTGGAAATGTTTGTTGAGGAATTCTACAAAGATTCTCCAGAAGTTCTTCCAACATTCTGAAAATTCTTTAAAAAAATTTTCGAATTTCTTTAAAGATTTTTAAAGCTTTAGAAAGCAGAGGGAAAATATTTATTGAAGACGACATTCTTTGAGAGTCTAGTCTTGCGAGACCATTTAGAGATACTTCGCGGTTTTCTACTAAATTTGGTGACTTCTTGAAGATAGATAGCGAACTTTTACTCGTATGTATCAAAGAAGGGAAAAAATTAAATATCAAAATGGGTTTTTCTGATACTAGACACACTCTTTTAGAGATTCGCCCACTCATGAGGGAGTCTTTACATTTTCTCCTCACATTCTGTCAAGAGATTCAAAATTATTTAGTCTTACCGAAATTTTTTAGAGATTTTTAGGCGTTCCTCAGAATTCAAAGAGAAAATATGTTTTTTGAAGAATTCTTTGTGGTTTTTAAAGATAATATAGAAATTTCTCTGATTTTCTGGTGTTTTAAAAAATTGACTGCTTAAAGATATTATCCCGAAGTTCTTCAAAAATTTATGTATAGTATCCTGAACTTTTTCCGTTTTTAGCGCAATTTTTAAGAATTAAAAAAATGTGGTATTGTTTGCGTTTTGTCCGTCCGTCTGTACGGACCCACTTCACTCGTTTTGAACTACTTGTAGGGGAATGGTCCTAGAGTCCTGGAATTTTTTTGCAGTAGGGTAGCCTATACCTTGAAGGTGTGCCAGACGGCCATCAAATTTCGCTGTCTAAGAGGCCCCCCCACGAATTATTTCCTCAAGTTAAACTTTACAAAATTAGGGGGGGGGGGACACATGTTCTACCCTTCATGGTATTCTAATGAAAGGTCTCATCAAAATAAATTGGTTTGTACAAACTATAACTTTCCCGTGCGACTCTTTTTCGAGAGCGTCGGGGCCTGAAGGGGGGGGGGGGAAATTAATTTGATCTCTCATTGCATTCTACTTAAAAGCTTCAACGAAAGGAACCGTTTTCTACCGATTACTTCCCTTCTTTATGTCCTTTTATCAAAGTACGGGGTGGAGGGGGAGGGGGTGGAACTAGTTTTATCCTTCATGGTACTCTAATGAAAGGTCTCAACGAAAGGAATTAATTTCTACCAACCACAGCCCTTCACCTCGGCCGCTTATCATGATCGGGTATATTCCCTTATACCTCAACAACGGATTGTCGGAAGAGGGTACTCACAAAAGGCGATTGAGACGTCTGCCAGAAATATATCCATTGGTAAGGTCAAAACAAAAGCTATTTCGGTTTTAAAAGATGCGCTTTATCTGCACAAGAGTTGTGCACGATTTATACTTGCTTGTTGTCTATTTTGTTTTATTTTTCCATTGGTCCGGCTTCAATTTCCGGAAATGTCTCAAATTTAATATGATAATTGCGTCTAATCCGCACACTTTGTTGCTGTTGGAGGTTACGTTAGTGCAGGTTTGGGAGCCATCATGTTGGTTTTTGGCAAAGAAGCATTGAGAAGTTTTTTAATGCATTTTGATGTCTGCTTAGTTTGTTATCGACTAGTGATTTCTATCGAACACATTCAGAGGCCTACGAAACGCAATATCTTTCAACGTGAAATACGATAATTACTCTGAATGGAGATTTTGCAATTTTAATGACATCGAAATTGTTCAAATACCTCGCTCTAATTAAATACAATGACATCAAAATTGGACCATCATGCACCCCCGGGTTAAGATAAATCCATAATTAGCTACCCGCTGCTTTTGTAAAACAAAATGAAAGAGCAAATTTTCTTTCGTCCCGCCGCCTAAGATCATATCTGTTACTGCTAACGAACCTGTATAATTAGGCCTTATATCCGCGTACACTCCAAACCGAAAGTCTGGCCCTCGCGTTAGATCTAACCATGCACGGAATGGGCGTCCACATTAAAAATTTTCGCAAAGATCCCGTGAAATGCGTTACACATGTCGGAAGATCAAGGGGATGCGTCGCATCTCACACATTTTGCATTGCAAACACATGTAACTATTTCAATGGGATGCATTGACGAGGTGTATTTCTGTTGCCAGGAAATATGGCACTGCACCAGAGAGATTCAATTAAAGGCGACCCGCAAATCAATTAAAGTGCGCTTCCATTAATTAATAAACGAATATAATTCGTTTACCGACGATATCAAAACCACCCTCGATGTGGAATGACGATGATGTGAAGTATGAACTCGTCACGGTATGCCCACATGTATTGCGCAATCATATTATTTCGGCGTAATCTCATTATTTTGAATTAACTGTATATAAACTTCATACCCCCGATTCAGTATGCGCTCACAAAGGGTTTGCGAAATGTACGCCTGGGGGATCGAATGATGTTTGTGGTTTATTAGCTAATGAAGACAAAGTTGCTCGGTTGATAACTTGATTTTTTTCGGGAATGGAAATTATTAGGCTGCTAACGCTAATTTAATATTAAGCTACGTGTGACCTTTATACGTTGTCTTCAGAACAGAAATTAGAAGAAACGCATCAAAAGTCACTTTGCGTTTTCCTTTTCGGGCACTTTTTCTCAAAAACGCGCTAAACACCTTTGCAACCGACCCAGCGAATAACCAAAGAAAATATATAGGCGCTAAGCAAAACTGAAAAATGATTCCATTAAATTCTAAAGAATTCCGTTTACTTCCAAAAAGGATTTCATTGAATTCCAGTTGCTCGGTAAAATACAAAGCTCTTCTGCAAATTATACGTGATAAAAATGCATGAAATCATCATCAATTGACACAACACGAGTGTATAAACTCAAAAAGTCACTAGAAAAAGTCACTAGAAAAGTAACTAGGTTTGGAACTCTGCTAGGGACCCCGTAATCTGTTGTCGATTCTAATTCAAAGAAAAACTAGATGTAAAAAGTGCCTAGAAATGTGCCTTGGTTTAAACCTCTTCTAGCGCGCATAGGGCCGATTCTAAATCAAAAAGTCACTAGATATTTGAAAGTTACTAGAAAAGTAACTAGGTTTGAAACATTGCTAGGAACGCGTAATATAGGGCCGATCCTAACTCAAAAAGTTTCTAGAAAAAGTAACTAGAAAAGTAACTAGGTATGGAACTCTGCTGGGGACCCCGTAATATGTTGTCGATTCTAATTCAAAAAATCACTAGATGTGAATAGTGCTAGAAAGGTACCTTGGTTTGAACCTCTGTTCGCGCATTCTAAATCAAAAAGTCGCTATATTTGAAAGTTACTAGAAAAGTAACTAGGTTTGAAACATTGCTAACAGCGCGTTATATAGGGCTGATTCTAACTCAAAAAGTCTCTAGAAAAAGTACCTAGAAAAGTAACTAGGTTTGGAACTCTGCTAGGAACCTCGTAATATGTTGTCGATTCTAATTCAAAAAAATCACTAGATGTGAAAAGTGCTTATAAAAGTACCTCGGTTTCAACCTCTGCTAGCGCGCATAGGGCCGATTCTAAATTTCGCTGCGTTGAGAACGTTTAAAGGTTTCTTTGGCTTTCTTTACAATGATAGAAATGCAGGAAATTATTATCGTGAAGTCTTTAAATATTGAAGTCATCTTTTAATCGAACACGACAACATAGTTTCGGATTTGACTGCTGCGCCGCCTCACCTCGCTACTCCACAAACTTTTGAATGCTTCCTTTGAATTTATTTACAATGATTAAAATGCACGAAGTTATTTTTGTAAAGGATTTAAATACTATGGCATCATGACTCAACACAAGAGCACAACTTCAGCTTCGGCGCGACTATGTCGCCTCACCTCACTACCTTAAAAACTCTTGAAGGTTTCTTTGGATATATTTACAGTGATAAAAAATTCCAGAATTTGTTTTTGTTATTGAAACGTTTATGAAAAGTAACGAATCTGTGATTTGATGCCATCATGGGACATGGTAGAAAGTTCCGGACACCTGAAATTGAAATTGAGTGATGGAAACTTTCAGAAATCAGCTTTATGTTATTTGGACTCTGTAATTTTCACTTAATAAAAACAAATGGCATAGCATACATTTTCAGTTAATAAAGACAAAATCTATATAACATTTACAATGGCGTTTTTATTACAGATTAAAATGTGGGAGATCGCCGGACGTATTTACAGTGATAAAAAATTACAGAATTTGTTTCGGGAAATATGATGCCATCATGGGACATGGTAGAAAGTTTACGGTTTATCTTATATTTATGTTATAGTTTCACCTGCAGCTGCTGCGCCGCCGCGCCTCGTTGCATTACAAATTCATAATTTCTTTGGCTATGCTCGCATGCAACCATTTACATGAAGTATTTAAAAATTTGTGGAATCATTTGACTCGGATTGGATTGGATCGCTACCTCAATAACTAACAGGATTTGTTTTACATTTTTGCAATGAAAAAAATGCACGAAATTATGCTTTAATGGTGTATATTGGTCGATTTTAAAGAAACGTCGATAATTTTAATGCAATATTTTCGTTCAAACTTGAATTGTCTCGTGACGGAGCGTCTTGTAACGAATGAGATGAATTCCCGTGCGAAACATACCAGACGATAAGAAAACCTCACTTCAAAAATGTTGAATGAATTCCAAGTAATTATATAAAAATATCAATTTAAAGTGAGCCATATCTGGGACTTGTAAAAATGCTTAGAATTCCAAAAGAATTTCAAAAGAATTCCATGAATTCCAAAAAAAGTCCATGAGTTCCAAAAGAATTCCATGAATTCCAAAAGAAACCCATAAATTCCATATAAATCCCTGAATAACCTCCGGAATGACCCTTTCCTTTGTATCTTCTGTAGTATATGGAAATAGGTACGCCACAACTCACCAAGGGCGACTTGCCACTGACTTACCGACAGACCGGCCGACGAAACAGCCAAATTGAATACTCGTATATAAGCGCTACTTTTTTTCAAAAACACGCTAAAAATAGAAAACGTAAAAGAGAGAGAGAGAGAGAAGAAGAAAAACGAAAGCTCTAAATAGGTCTGCAAACGCCCGATTGCCTAAAACGTGATTTTCTACACGTACCGGGTGACCCAATAAAAGTGTTCTCGGGAACCGTTCGGGGTAGAACAAATTATTGGGTAAATCGGTGATGAAGAATCGCTTGAAAATACTTTCAAGTTTAAAATGACCACCTGGGGGATATATATTTTCTAATTATGTACTTATATTTTTTAGACTCACAATTGCCTCTTCAACACCTTATTCATTTTGTAGCTAAATTTTGAGTAGTTTTAGCAAATTTACCGCGCGATCCTTGACCTTCAAAGATCCATTAATCTCATTTTCCCAATATTTGAGGTTTTCACTGGCCTCTTTGGATGTTATTTGGCTACTTTTTCGTAAAGAAAAAGTCAGATCATTCTATTTGATTTTTTTGATTTTTTTAATTTTGAGTCATGGTGTCAAAACTAGCCCCCTGGCGGAATAGGGTTCAATTAAATTAACTATATTTTCATTCATTCTTATTTCCCAAGGAATGCTCTTTTCAACGATTCTAAATTAGGTAAAATCGATGAAACCGTTAAGAAGTTAAAGCAGGTTATTGCAAAAACAATTGAATGCCCCACACCATCTTTGTTTTTGAATTAACTGAGTTTTTTTACGAAAATAATAGATAAACTGGTTCTCTTTGAAATTGTGAAAAAAACATTTTAGTTTATTATGCCAAATTTAAAGAAAATGCAATTTTAAAATTTAAGATGGCAGCTACGCCCTCTGGTGGTCATTTTTAGACCTTGAAAATATTTTCCAGCGATTCTTCTTGCCACCGATTTACCCAATAATTTTTTTACCCCTCAGTCATACGACGAACTGTTCCCGAGATATGGCCGAGGAACAGTCTTATTGGGTCACCCGGTACAATAGCAATTTTAAACCCGCAGTGCTCAGTAAAATCGGACAGGGACAGATAGAACGACAGACCGTTCTCGATCCATAATTTGTGCCTAGTTCGCCCCTATAATATTGTAGAATTGAACTCAATTTGTGTTATTTTGTGCTACTTTTGGCACACTTTGTTCTCTTATAATTTTTGTGATATTGCACTTCCAGCGTATATACCATGTTGCAGCACCCGAATTTCTTTATGCTTGAATTTTATTCCCTTTTTGGGCCGTATTACACATTTTTGTCACTTTTAGTTGTTGCTATTCGTTGCTATTTGTAATCGGACTCCAATTTCGCGCCTAAACTTGTGCTATCTCCTCGATTTTGTGCTACTTCTTGTGCTATTACCTATGCTTTTTGAATTACTCAACTTTTTAGAATAGGTATTATGACTATTTAGTTATATTTTTGGCGCGAAGACTGTTCACACGTTTTTTATAAGATGTACCTTGATCCTTGAAAGATATTTTAGGTAAATTAGGAAGATCTCGTTTGATCTCTATAGGAGTAAGTTATTTGGGAACTCCTCAATGATTTTTCTGTTATTTTATAAAGTATTTTTAGTGCCTAAATATTCAAGAGTCTTTTAGAGGTTCCTCAAAAGCTATTCGGAAAAGGTTTCCACCTTTGAAGAGGCCCATTGGATTGGATTTCATTCACAAATTCGTGATTGATTCATTAATGATTCTTCAATATAGTTCTTCAGGGACTGTTTTGATTCTCCATAGACTCATCAGTAATCCTTCAGAGAACCAAGCGAGATTTCTAGAGGAATTTATGGAAGACTAAGTTCCAAACAAGACGGCTTGACCATTGAATCAAGGTTCCGAATAGTCGGTCCCACCCTGTAGAGATTCTCCACAGAATCACCGAAGATTCTATGAAGAATTCCACACTCTCCGAAAAATCTCTGGGATATCTAGCTAAAGGTTTTACTAATTTACAAAGTTAGTTGCGTAGTTTTCGTTTTAATTTTATCGTTTTTGTAATTTGTTCAATTTAGATAAGGTGCTACAAGTAAGACACATCTGGTCAATTTTGCGTACTTTATAAAAGGTTTTTATTTATTCGTTTGCGATAAGTAGTGCTTTTATCAAGCGAAATTTAATTAACGCACGTGTTCTTTCGCTGATAAGAGATAAGGTGTTACGAAAACTTGCGCGCTTCATATGGAGAAGTGGAGACGTTTGGCGCGTTCCGTCATTACGCTAATGGTGAGTGGTGAGGTTTTTGAATTTTTGTTAAAGGAGATTATGCTGTAATGGACGTGGTAGTCCTTTAAATACTGGAATGAACGTAAAAAAGTGACCGATGGTTTCGCGACGGTTAAACGCGAAATTTGTAAGTTGAAGGCGTTTTTTTATAATAATCTGTGCAGAAGCAGGTTACCCCAAGTTGTGCGAGAAGTTGGAGAGAAAGCAGTTTGTAGTACAGCGAGGCATTTCGTTCAAATTCCTTTTTTATTAAAAGTTATTTACGATTTTTTTATTTTAATTGTTGCCCGCCTGCGTGCGGGGTAATATGTTCAAACAGGCTTGTTTTAGTTCTTTCTCGTGTTTCGGAATCAATTTTTGTCATTACCAATCAATTAATTGCATTTATTCGAATCCAAAGTGTGATTCAGATAGAGTTTTCATGTCCGAAAGTTGCTAAGACTAAAGAATTTTCAATATCTTGACAGAAATGTGTTGAAAAATCCCTTTGAAAAGTAGCGGATCTCTCAAAGTGTGTATATATCTGCAAGCAGTCAACGAAAAACGATGTTAATGTAAAAATTGTTGACAGAATTTAATTTGAGAATTGAGTGTCTGAGAGCTAGTCTGACGATGAGAAATTGCAGTGCGTTGCCATTTTTCATGTCTAGCGCCCTTGTGCGAGGTTCTTTAAGATTCCAACTTTAGAAAGTTTCGCTCATTAGTGGGAGTGCGCCCTACGCTTTAAGGGTTGCGTTTAATTTGAATAACAAAAAAAAAGTTATTGACGTACTTAATCGCCTAAAAGCGAATGTCATAAAGCACAACATCTATAATTCTGTTGACAAAGCCACAAAAACACCAAAACAACAATTGTAAGCACTTAATTCTATTAGAAGAGTATTACTTTAGAGTGCTCTACTTCAATATAGTGAATAGAGCGACACGTGGCCCCAAAAAACGACATGAAAACTGCATATAGCCGTCGCTCGCGTCTGGCTCTACTGTTTGATGTTAGACTATGACAGGACTGCATCGAGCGAGGGGTAAATGCTAAAAAAAAATTGGGGGGAAATTTGTGCGGAAAGTCTCTCTTTATATGCTCACGATCGATTTCTTTTTCTTTTGCAGATATTACGAGACCGGTAGCTTTAAAGCGGGCGTAATCGGCGGATCGAAACCAAAAGTAGCGACGCCACCTGTAGTCGACGCAATCGCGAATTACAAAAGGGAAAATCCTACCATGTTTGCCTGGGAGATACGCGACAGATTGCTCGCCGAAGGAATTTGCTCTCAAGATAACGTACCTAGTGTCTCGTCAATAAATAGGTAAGCCCTTTTTGTTTTGTTATTTCCCTCCCCGTTGAATCGCATCTGTTTTACTTAATCGAAAAGTGTGGGGGTTACTGATATGCAGTAATGGACAGCACTCGTGGGACTACCGGTCAAATTAAATGTGTCAAATCTGCCCCTAACACATATACAGTTGATTTTATCTCTTAGGATTATAAATTTAGGGGTGGCTATGATTACACAATTGTTTTGAATGGATTGTGTTGAACGTTATCGCATGTTAAGATATTACGTTGCCAATTCATTATTTTTGGTGTCAAATGGGATGAAATTACAATTGATTCCTTTGAATTAGTTCAGTTAAAGCTATTTTGCAACAATACCAATGTTGTGTGTGTTATAAATCATTCCTTATAACAAGTTATTGCCAAATATACAGGGTGGAACACCAAAACAAGTTTTTTATGGCATTCAAAAATAAAAGTCTGCCACCAATCTACATACTTTAAAATTGTGATCAGTGGCGTACGTCTACAGAGCTAAGGGGAGCATAAACCACTATTTTTTATTACATATTCTGCAAGTGCACACATTTTATCCAAAAAAGTGTACCCTTTAATAATATCTAATGAAAACTAGTAGTCCCCATTAAAAAATATACCCTCTTGAACATGCAGAAGTACGCCAGTGATTACAAATCTAAAGTACGTAGATTGATAACAATCTTTTTGTAATTTTGGATGCCATAAGAAACTTCTTTGCTTAAATGGTAGTTGTGAAGATATCTGCAGTGTGCCAGACAACAGTTCCGCCCCGTATAGTTAGCCACATCAGTCGATGTCTTGTGGAGGTGAACATATGACGCCCTCAAATTTGGTCGATATTTGTCTACTTTGCTCCATTGTATTACAGACAGACCTCAATGTTTAGTCTAAACGCAAACTAACATTTTCAGAGAATTTTTGTTGTTCTTAACAGACAGAAGTTTTCCAGAAATCTGAAAACCATGCCGAATTCATGAAAGGTGATCCGGATTTATAAATCAAACGTAACTTGGGCGGTATGAGAATACTTAAATGAAGTGAGTAGGTAATTCAAAATTGGGATTAACCAAAAAAATTTTAACGAAAAGAAAGCAATGGAGACTATGGAAAAGTATGTAAAGTAGCTAGAAATGATGAAATATGTTAAAAGTGGGGTTTTTACAAATTCAAAGAAATTCTGGTTCTGGTTGGGTATTGCAACGGGTTTGCATATTAAGGGGCTGACTTTTCGAGGTCATCTTGGAATTTTCTAGCAACAAATTTTTCATCAGGTCCACGGCTAGCAATTTTACGGGGACGTGATTACTGAAAATTTCCCCTTTCCTGAAAATTGACTGCGTTTCTAAAATTGCTTACCCGTAAAATTATAAACACAAAATGGGCATACAATTCTGGATACATTGATGAGAAAAAGTAATGAAATAGCTCCAATTTACATCTAAATAGATTAATTTTCGTGGCCACGGTCTACTGAAAACTACCTTAACTTAATATCGAAATATGATCCTCTTCTTTTAGAAAGTATTGCAGAGAAAATAGCAGCGGGAGGTCTGGGATATGGAATACTCTCCCGCAAAGGAAGATTCGATTCCCAAAAATTATATCAAAGGTAGGGAACGGCTCGATAATTCCTCCCCCAAGCTTAATCCCACGGCACTTTTCTGGAAGTTGCAACTGAACTGTCGTATAATATGCTAGAGGTATATGGTCTATGCCATACCCCCCAGACCCCCTCATAAAAGTTCAACCTTCAGGAATCTTATGATCAGATTTGGGAAAAAAGATCCTCTATGAATGGAACACCCCCCAGCAAAGGAAGATCTATAACAATTTCCCGAAAAATTATATTAAAAGCAAAGAGGCGCCCCCTCTCCTCAGATCCCCATAAGACCGCCAATTTCAGGAATGTCATGATCATATTTGGGAAAAAGCAATCCAATCCTCTTTTCCTAAGTGTTGGAAGGGGGGGGGGGGGGTTATAGCCCCCAGTAGACTGTGGTCTGTAGAGTGTAGTCTGTAGACTCTACTGAACGTAGTTTTTTGAACGGTTAATCTCTGTGTTTGTGGATTGTAGGCAAGTAAAGTTTTATTGCCACATTATTTTTCCAAAAATGCGCTAAATATAAACCGTATAATTAGCACAATGGCGGTAAGAAAATGGAACATCCAGCGGTAATTTACAAGTCAAAATCTGTAAACAGCGAAACGGAAGTGTTTCGGGCACCACCGGAAGATTTCGGTCTCTCTTGCCTCTGGACAAGATGGCGGTCGGCGATGGTAAGCTCCAGGCAACTCGAATAGAGAACGGGCGGCGATCCCAGGTATTCTAACGAACAAGCGCTGGGCGGCTACTGGTGGGTGCTAAAACAGCTTCAAAAGCAATCTCCCTAAGCGAGAATAGTAAATAATCGGATTTGGTAGCTGTTTCTACGGGAAAGCAATTGCAGGAAAACGGAACGATATTCCCCCTTATAATTAATGGAACAAAAAGTACCAAAAGAGTTTACCTTGCAATGAAACGGAGAGAGAAAAAGCAAAAGCTATAGATACGGCGGCGCGGCAAACTTAATGTAAAAGACGGCTTGAATGCAATAGTTATTTACATAAAAGTCAGTAAAATGATACATTACTGGCGAGGAAATATTGAAGTACAAGGCCCCTTTGGGGCCGAGTACTTTAATTTCCGAGTCAGGTAATGTCATTCTACTGACGAGTTTTGTATTAAATTTTACCCGAAATCGCATTTTAATATAACATTTCAATTTTCATATAGAACTTTTGATTAATATCAATCTGTCAGTGATGACATGAGTCATTATAGACAGTTGGAAATGTCACAAATGCGTCCGGTAAAGTGACGGTGCGGCCGTAAAAGTGACAGTGCGGCCAGTAAAATGACAAGTTGCCGGAAACATAGTCTGCTCTGCCTCTATCACAGAAACTACAATTTCCTGACAGAAAGTAGGCATGAAAATTAAAGCATACAGGACGATTTTGGGTAATAGTTATCTACATATAAGGGCGAGGCCCCTTTGGGGTCGAGTACTTTAATTTCCGAGTCAGGTAATGTCATTTTACTGACGAGTGTTGTATTAAATTTTATCCGAAATCGTATTTTAATGTAAAATTTCAGTTTTTATATAGAACTTTTGATTATGGTCAATCTGTCAGTGATGCAGGAGTCATTATAGACATTTGGAAATGTCAAAAATGCGACCGGTAAAGTGACGGCGCGGCCGGTAAAGAGACAGGTGCTCTGCCTCTGTCATGGAAACTGAAATTTCCTGACGGAAAGTAGGCATGAAAATGAAGGTTTCAGGACGATTTTGGGTAAAATAAATTTACGGAAAGGCTCCAAATTTAATACGGCACTTACAAAACGTAGTTTTCAAAGACGCAAAAGGCAGAAACCAAAAGATTACGGATACGGTGGAACACCAAAGACAAAAAGATGTAAAAAAGTGCAAAAGATTTTACCTTTGGGTTAAACTTACTTTTCGGTAAAACCCCCAAAATATTCGGGACCGGTGTCAAAATTCAAATTTTTAAGAGCGCACCTGACGGATGTAATCTCGACTTAATCAGAGGTTATCACTGTAATTCTTTCAAATAATTACGGTTAGTTATGCTTGTCCAAATAGTCGGATTGAAATCTCCAAATTTGACAATCCCGTTCATTGGAATGTAAGGGCAAATTGCGGGGTTTCCTATCACGTTGATATTTCCGTAAACTGCACGACTTTGTCGGTTTAACGCTGTATTTTCGTATACTATGTGAAAATTGCAGTCTATTAATGGGTAATTAACGGACCTAAAACTGAAGAAGATCGATTTTGTCTTTTCCTCCCTGGCCAGAAAGCTTTCGGCGACTGTAAAAACAATTTAAATATTCCAACGGGAACGGTTGCAAACGGCGTTGAAAACGGCCATATTTAATCATTGATTCGTTTCTTTCGTACCTGTCCTGCGACTTCAATGAAAGCTAAGGTGACCGTAATACAGATGCCACTTGATCCTTATTCTGTGGTTCGGAGCAGAATTCAAATACGCAGAACAAAGATAAGTGCGAACCTTGACACAAATCTAAATTTTCCTGCTTTCTAAAAAATGAGATCCAAAGTAGGAGCTACCGTTATAGGATTTTGATATTTTTGGTGGAGAAACATTTTCGACCTTGATTTTGATTTGGTCTGGCGCCCCACCTAATTTTTTGCTATCATTTCATCGTCATACTCTGTACAGCAAATTATTTACATTTTTCATTGTTTAAACAAAGTCCATAGAAGTGTTAGAGAAAATGTCAAAAATGTCAAAAATTCGAAAAGAACTGCGGATTCCTTGAGAGAGTTCCGGAGATGTATCTGAATTGAGGAAAGGCCATTAATATAGTGAGATCCAAAATAATATTTTTAGAGCATTCTAAAAACAAAGATCAAGGAGGAACAAAAATTAAGGATATTAAAATATTCTACAAATTTTGCCCTTTTCTTTTATTGTCAATAAGAATTATGCGCCCACTTTGAAGCAATTAGCAATTTGAGATATTGAGCGGCAATTAGGCAAAAAGGCACAGAGCTTCTCCGTCTAAGAAGCCGTGGGTTTCTTCAATTATCAATTGGTTTATTGCTCAGACAGTAAGCGCAAATTGTGCCAAATTTCGCTGTCTCAAGTCCCCCCCCCCCATGAATTATTTCCACAGATGCTATTGTTGAATGTAAAACGTGCATAACTTTTACATGTGCCAACCAACTGGTCTAAGAATTAGCGGTGCCAAGTACAATGTTTAAAAATTGGGAGGGGGGAGGGGGCGAACACACGTTCTACGCTTCATGGTATTCTAATGAAAAGTCTCACCGAAATGAACTGATTTGTACAAACTATGACTTTCCTGTGAAATTCCTTTCCGAGATCAGTAGGTGGGAAGGGGGGCGGAGGGAGGGGTAGACATTAATTTTATCTCTCATGGTATTCCAATTCCAATTGTCTCAACAAAAGGAACTGTTTTCTACCAACTACCGCCCTACTTTCTGACTCCTTATCAAAATAGGGGTTGGAGAGGGGGGGGGGGGTTATCCTTCACGGTACTCTAATGAAAGGACTTAAGAAAGGAATTTATTTTTACCAACCATACCTTCCTCCTCGACTTCTTATCGTGATCGAATATAAATAATTCCTTATATCTCAAGAACGGATTGCCGAAGGATGGTGCTCACAAAGGGCGATTGCGACGTCTGGCAACAATATATCTATTGTTTGGGATTATTTGTTATAATTATTTTTTATTCATTATCTCTCTCTTGTTCTGGGCCCTCAACAGGCTTGCGCCGAATTACAAAGTGACCCGCATAATGCTTTTTGAGGTGCCTCTCCAGAAGGTCTTTAAGTAAGTATACTACTCCGGTTATTTACCTTACGAACTAGGAAAACTGCAGGAAAACCTAATTCGGAGTAGACGGTAGAATGCTCGAAACTAATCTACGGACATTCCCATCTCTGTCACAGATGAAAAATTCTACCCTCAACCCAGGTTCGAACCCCTGACCTTCGGCTTTATAGCCCAACGCCTTACCATTGAACTACAAAGTCAGTCATTATGTTGCATAATTTATATTATTTGAATAGGTGGTGCCCGCTACTTGTGTTTTGCTACTTATACCTTCTATATTCTATAAGCGAGTACTTAGAGGGCACTTCTCCTTGTTACCTATAATTCTTGCTACTGGGGAACGCATATTGCATGATTAATTTTCTTTAGGAAGAATCCACGGGTGGTTTGCGTGCGTACAGTGTTCATGACATTCACGGCCAGTTGCAGGAAAACAAGAATTTTGACATTTGATTGGCTGCCTACTGCAATATAAAGCCAATCAAATGTCTTAATACCGGATTAAATAATAATCCTGGATTTTTTTTTCTGCAACTGGCCGTTACTGTGTTTTTTAATACAGCAACTTACATTAAATAATGCCGAAATCATTACTTTCTTTACCAATTTCGTTGGGAAAACGTCCTCGATGCCCAATACGAAAATTGTTGCTTGTAGTGAATTAGACTTTAATGGGTCGCACATGGTTACGTTTTGCCTTTAATACAACAAAAATGATCGTGCAACCAAGGAAAAACAAATGGATCAACAGGTGCGTGTACGATCTTGATTTGTACGAAATTGCGCTTTAGATAAATAGATCTACGCTCTGAAAGAATTGGTAATAAATCGCGATTAAAATAGTGAAAGTAGGGAAAGTAGTAGGATACGGAAGTTTGTACGATTCATGTCTCGATTGTGTTACAGTTTCAAAGGGGACGAAAAAAGGCACCGTATCGGCTTTATAAATTTGCCACGGCTATACGAATGCGATCGCAATAAACCATCGTCCTTTATTAATGGCAAATGCAATTTTCGCATTAAGATAGTGGAAGGAGAGGGAAAAAATGGAAACGGAAACGGACATGACGCCATGCTGAGTAGAAACAGCGGAAGTCTACTCCAAACAATAGCTTGCCGCTCTGTTTTTATGTCATCGCAATTAGAACGACCGAGATTTCAAAAGAGAAATGCTTTTGCTTTTTGTCCTCTTTTAGTTTTCGGCGCGACGCAGGTGAATTAATTGGATTGGGTGCGAAAGAAGAGGACGCGCGAGAGAGAAAAATGGAATCGATCGCCGTCGAGCAGTTTCATGTAAATCTGACAGTTGGCCAAACAAACAGTTCCTTACCATTTTGCAGCATCGTCGAGCGGAGCGGATATCGGTTTGAGCTCGATTTCACGAATCTGAAAATCAGCCGAGCGTTCCGGAACCGGCTTTCTTCCCTTATTGATTTTCTCTCGCTCCTTTACAGTTGTATAGAAAGAGTATCCTTTCGGCTAAGGATCCCTCAAGGCCTCTCTTTCCGCCGCCTTAAATAACAAAGACGCAGCGTCGAGACGCTACTGTAAAATCATCACTGATCAGGGCGACCCCCTTGAGAAGGAAGAGAGACGGCCCCTCCCCCAGAAAACCACTCGAGCAAATCGCGCCTATGCCGTTACTGTTCTGTTTGCGATTGTGAGCGTCAAGGGGTGAATTTCTTGCCTATTTAAAAGTTTTTCTAAAGTTGGATTATGTTACGCGGTTTGAGGTAATTGGGGATTAAGCTTGGATGACGAGAAACTTTTTCTTTCGCGCTTGACTTTTACGTGAGAGAACCGATGTAAAAAGGGACCCCCCGAAGTTTCGCATAAACACTTTAATGAAGTATCTACTTCTATAAAGTCTAGTTTAATAGACATAACATAGAGTCCCGCATTGTCCTGCAATGACACGACCAGCTGCTCACGTGAAAAGGGAGGAAGCTATGAAAAGGGCAATGGGCCAGAGAAGGATATCCGTAAAATATACAGTAGCAAAATATTTGCCGTATTGAAGTGTCAACTATTGTTTGGATGCCTTTGTGTCGCTGTTAGATTTGTTAGAAGTGGCCGGGTTGTAATTCTCATCCCCTTTTAGAAAAATGAGCTTTAAAGCGAGAAAGGAGAGAAATGAAACGTGGAAGGGAACAAAAAAGAGCAAAACATAAACAACCAAGAAACAGTTCCATGTTATTATCACAAAAGCTGTTGCGGTGGGCACAAAAGCTTTCCTCCCGGTCGGGGTGTGCTTGAAAGCTCGGCGCAGTAAACCGAGTAGCGCATTAAGCTCGAGCTTCAGATTATGGCTTCTTGTCCTATGGCGCGCCGCGGCTAACTTTGATGCAATTTTATACCTCCTTTACGAGCAGCCATCTTAGCGGGAAAGCTTTTTATTGCTGCACTTTAAAGCGCAACGCAACAATCACTTATAATTGCCTAATTCGACTAGAAATTGTCATCCCTTATCTACGTCGGGGGTGCGGTATCTTTAAACGCATTATTACACCGACTGCTCACATGGATATAACGCCCCTACCAGATGCTCAACAGATTATTTACATTCCATTGCCCACTTTTCTTTAAATCACAATTTTATACACGACCCGAAGGGCCATTACCTAAATTATTCCGTCGCCGTATTTTCGCATAAATCAGCGTCGGGAATAATCGAATGACAGCGAACGCGCACTTAAAAATTATCATTACATCTCAATAAGCGATCGCATAGTGTCCGTATGTGAGTGTAAAGGGACACAAACACCGTATGTCACCGTAGATGTTGAAAGGAGCCACTCATCTGATCATAATCAGCAATTCTCTCGGGTGCGAGCCCTTGCCGTCTACATTAGGATATCAAATGTTCCTATGCGTGAGTTTTCACTTTTACCATATCGTCCTGCTGCGGGCATTTTTACAGCCGTACTTTGTAGAAATTCGCGAACGAACAAAACAGCTACGTACGGCCCTTTGATGA
This sequence comes from Photinus pyralis, assembly GCF_008802855.1. NCBI lineage: Eukaryota > Metazoa > Arthropoda > Insecta > Coleoptera > Lampyridae > Photinus > Photinus pyralis. Next base: position 16,191,162 of record NW_022170878.1, read on the forward strand.
TCGATTACAAAGTAATTAAGAAGCTTTCGAATTTAATTCGCCCATTTTTCCGATTGGAAAATGAATCGAAAGATTTTCATGTTCGTCACTGCCACTATCACCATCACCTTATGACTTGTGGAAAATCATTCGAAAGATCTTAAAGACATTCGGGCCAGAATATTCCATCAGACTCCTTGAAGTACATTTACACATGATTTTGCAATCTTAAAGGTTCTCAGATGTTTGTAAATGTTAAAGCGCTTTAAAACGTCTCGAGAACCTTAGGTTCTATTTCGTAGATTCCAGGGATATTAAGAAGCCTTCAACTACTGAGGATCAACGAAGGATCCTAAATGATCACAGGAAATATTTGAAGACCTAAAGATCGTATCGTACCTTTGTATTTGAAGAATGTGAACAATTCGAAGAACTTAAAGGATTCAACGGGTCTGAAGGCATCGAAGAATCTAAATGGTCTGGCGCAGAATAGAAATCTGGATAAACTCTCCAATCACTCTGCTGCCGTATTAACAAAACACAATACAATTGGTAACCTAACCCCCTCGACTAGGTAACTGGACCCTCGTTCCCAGAACATGCAGAACAGGGTTGAAAATATATGTATTCTTCTATTGATTAATTTTGATGATTGCGATAATCTAATAGTGCGTAATAGCCCAAAAACCTTCAACAGCAATCGTTCATTTCAATTTTCCCGGCCTTTATAATTTCGTGTTGTTAAAGTCTTGAAAGCTACAAGTAAAACGCGCTACTTATCGAAATCAAAGGTTGTCCACTCTTACAAAGTTTGAAGGACTATCAGGTTTTTAGGGAATGTTTTGAAAGAAATTCCCCTAATAATTCGTGTTAAGACGCAAAAAAATCCGAATACTAACCAGAAATAGAAGTGATCACTTTTATATCCTATAACTAGGAACGTAGTCGAATCCTAAATATCATAAGAAGTATTTGAAGACCTAAAGAATCTTAAGCACCTTTGTATTTGAAGAATGTGAACAATTCGAACAATTTAAAGGATTCAAAGGGCCTAAAGGCATTGAAGAGTCTAAATAAACTGAATAAACTCACCAATCTCTCTGCTGCCGTATTAACAAAAGACAATACATATTGGCAACCTTACAAAATACATAGACACCTCCTCGGCTAGGTAACTGGACCCTCGTTCGGAGAACATGCAGAACAGTGTTGTAACCATATGTATTCAGTATTCTTCTATTGATTAATTTTGATGATTGCGATAATCTAACAGTACATAATAGCCCAAAAACCTTCAACAGCCATTGTTCATTTCAATTTTCCCGGCTTTTATAATTTAATGTTGTTCGAGTCATGAAAGCTACTTATCGAAATCAAAGGTTGTCTACTCTTAAAAGTTTGAAATACTATTAAGTTCTTAGGGAATTTTTTGAAAGACATTCACCGTACGTGATGGTTTTGTCGGTCCGTCGGTTCCTCGTTGAACGACAAGAGATGGCGATTTGAAACCTTCAGCTCCAATCGATTTCTACGAAATAAAGGTTCATTGTTATGGAATATGAGCCGGAGTGTCAAAAAATTCTGCTACTGAAAATCGTACACGATTCTTCGTATCTTGTTGAATTTTTGAATTTTTTATCACAGCAAAAATGGATGTCCTTCTTATGCAAGCTTTTTGAAATCGCTGCAATTCATAGTCGGATGTTTCAAAAATTAAAAACATTGGATTATACCTTATGGAACTGCAACGGTTTTTGAAAACCTTTGATAGTCTTTAATGGTAGTAGAAAACTGACACTGCTGCGCTTCTCCTCCCGCTTCAGTAACCCCCTCTCCCTTCCTCCGCGTTTGTGGGCATAGGTTCAAGATCCTTGGAATTTATGGACCAAGATCTTGGTGCCGTAACTAAGGCGTGACCTTGTCTTAATGGTGTGTTATTATACCAATATATGAGAAGAGTGCGAACAAGGCAAACGCAAGACCTTCAATAAATAAATGCTGTATTGCAAAAACCTAAGCGACTTCGAAAAAGGAGATAGCATCAGAACGCGAAAAGAGCGAGCGAGGGAGATGTCATATTGTAAAAGCTAAGCTACACTTAGAAAATGACAAATTATGCATTTCTTGCATTTTACACAGAGGAAAAGCAAAACGTTCAAGCAAAAAAGTAAAGGTTTTCCACTTACATGTATAACATTGTTTGAAAATTTAGGAAATAATAAGAGATTAATAAAATTGGTAATAGGTAATTCGTGTTAAGGTGCAAATAATCCGAATACTAACCAGATATAGAAGGGATTACTTTTACACCCTATAACTACGAACGTATTCGGATCCTAAATGATCATAAGACGTATTTGAAGATCTAAAAAATTCTAAAGAGCATCAAGTATATATTTATTGTATTGTTAGCTCATTTTTTAAGAATTAAAAAAATTGTGCGTGTTGTTCGTCCGTCGGTCCGTCCTTCCGGGCTCACTTCTACGGTTTCGAACTAGTTTTAGGGGAATTGTCCTATAGCGATCTGGAATTTGGCAATAAGAAGCTTATACCTTGAAGGTGTGTCAGATGACATTCACCCCCCCCCCCCCAAGATTTATTTTCCATGATACTGTTTTTCAAAGTAAAACGGGCATCACTTTTACATGCGGCAACCAATTGGTCTCATATTTTGCTTGCGCATGCCTTTAGTGCCAATTAAAGCGTTTGAAAATGGGAGGGGGGCGAGGGGTGAACGTACGTTCTACCTTTCATTATATACTCTAATGAAAGGTCTCATCGAAAGGAAAGAAAAAAAACTATAACTATAACTACTGTCTTCCGCTACTCTTTTTCGTATCATAGGGCGTCGGAGAGGGGGGGAGGATATTGAGAGAGGTAGGACACTAGTTTTATTCTTCATGGTACTCTAATGAAAGGTCTCGACGCAAAGAACTAATTTCTACCATCTCCCTCACAAAGGGCGTCTGGAACGTGTGAAAGAAGGATATCCATTAGGGTCAAAATTGTAAGAGAAAAACACGGAGCCGAATATACAGAATGTGAAGAACCTCGATTATCTGAAGCACGCCATTTTGGAGAATTCCAAAATCAGAATAATCTGCTATGCTGATCCAGATCCAGATTTAGATTGCTTTAGGTGCACTAAGTATGACGCAGACGCACAATAGTTTTTATGCGTATTAATTTATATTACGTTGTGAAAGGTAGAAAAATCTCAACCCCACGGATAGGTAACTACTCCCTCGTTCGGATTTTTTGAAGAAATCTCAACACTCTCTAAATTAGGTTTTTTGTGACCGAAATGTACAACAAAAGGTGTGGAAACCTAGTAAAGTGTACTTTTGCTGCCATAATAGAAGGACTAGATACCCCACAAATAAAAAAAAACAATGTTCTTCATATATCAAACATTACTTGCAACTTAAGTGCTATTTTGGCCCTTTAGAAATGCTTACGCTCGGAAAGGACTTACTGCAGGGATACCACCGACGCAGCTAAGTTCACAAGCGAATTTGATTTACAGTTTTGGTGCAAAAGGTCTCATCGAAAGGAAAGAAATTGGTTTATACAAACTATAACTGTCTTCCGCTATTCCTTTTCTTATGACAGGGCGACGGAGGGGGGGGGGTCAACATTGAGAGAGAGGGAGGCGAGACACTGGTTTTATTCTTCATGGTACTGTAATGAAAGGTCTGGACGCAAGGAACTAATTTATACCATCTCCCTCACAAAAGGCGTTTGGAACGTGTGGAAGCAGGATATTCATAGGTGTTAAAATTGTAAGAGAAAATCTCACGGAACCGAAGAATTCACGAAATTTGTTGAATATAGAGAATGTGATAAACCTCGATTATCTGAAGCACGCGATTTTGGAGAATTTCAAACTCGGACGCGATGCTGATCCAGATTCGGATTTAGACCGGGTTTCAGCACTAGCTTCAAACATGGATATGATCTAGGATGCGTAGTGGGGTTCGGACTCAGCAACAATTTATTAACGAATTGTTTAACTTATACATAAAACACAGCTTTCAACTGAAACACTTTTTAGCGCGTTTTTAAGAATCAAGTTTAGTCCGTCCGTCCGTCTGTTTGTCCGAACCAGGGTCCGAACCCACTTCTGCGGGTTTTAACTTACTTTTAGGAGAATCCCGGAATGTTTTGCAATAAGATGCCTTTACCTTGAGAGTGTGCCAGACGGTCATCAAATTTCGCCGTCTTAAGGGGGAGGGGAGGGGTGGGGGGGGATGAATTATTTCATGAGATGGCATTTCTGAAATTAATAAGTGCATAACTTTTACATGCTACAACCAATTGGTCTTTTCATTAGTGATAACAGGTAAAAGTTTTGGAAGGGGGGTGGGGGGTGGGGGGGGGGTGAACACACGTTCTACTCTTTATGATATTGTAATGAAAGTTCTCATCTAAATGAATTGGACTACCAACTACTACCCTTCTTTTTGGCCTCTAGATAAAAAGAGTTTGGGGGGGAGGGCGGGCTGGTTTTATCCTTCATGGTACTCTAATGAAAGGTCTTAACGACAGGAATTAGTTTCTACCAACCATAGTCCTTTTCCTGGACCCCTTGTCGTGTTCGGATGTCATTCCATGCATCTCAAGAACAGATAGTCGGCGGATGGTACTCACAAAGACGATTAGGACGTCTGAATAAAAAATATATCCATTGGTAATGTCAGAACTTTAACAGCGGATATCTAGAAAACGATTTGTAGGAGGAAATTTGGAGTACTCTCAAAGACAAAATTAATCGTCTGGACGAGTAGAAGCGAATATCTTGAAAACCAAGTGTCGGAAGAGAGTAATCGTAAAGGGAGCGTCAGGAGGAGACATATCTATTGAAGATGTCAAAATTTTCAGTGCAAATATCTGCAGAACGGAGTATTGGAGGAGGGTACTCTCAAAGGGCGGAAGGATCGTTCAGACGAGACACATCTACTGGTGATGTAGAAACTTAATTGTGAATATCTCGAAAATGTAGTAGGGTACCTACAAAAGGAAACTGCAATTCCTTAGGTATTCGTGTAATTCCGTTTCCCATCCACAACTTTTTTTTTAAATAAAAAATAAGAATTTTTTGGTTCTAATTCGGATTCTAGTACTATAAAAATAATTCCGATACAATTTTTCATGTCTATTCGGTCCGTCAGCGGATTCGTGCTTCAAATGTGCTCCAATTCATTTGGAATTGTCCTTTTAAAAGTTCTCAGGGTAGTTTTTGGGATCGTAAAAGGTCGCTAGATTCTTCATTGTTCTAATGGGTAAATCTTTCCAAGAGCTGTTAGGACACACTTTTTACAGTCACTAGCTGTTTGAAACTGACTCTTTTTTGTGACTTAAGAATCCTCCATTACTCTTCAATGATTCCATTTTTTAAACTTCCTAAAAATCATTAAATTCTCTAATTGACCTTTGAAGAGCTTAAAAAATGTATTTAAAGGTTTGCAAGACGATTGGAAACTTTTTAGAACCTTTCAAAACCATTTCAGCGCACTAGGTCTTTTTGTCCCAATTTTAAAGACACTTTCAAGCTTCACATAGTCGTATCTTTACATCTTTTGATCTTTCATTAACAATATCTTTAATGTCGTTTCCGTGTAGAAAAAAGACAATCGGAAACTTCGCTATATTGAAATGCTTCAGGACTCTCATTACAAATGTTTCACACTTGCAAATTGTTGAAGACCGTCAAACACTTGTAGTGTACTTAACCCCAGGTTGGACGACAAACTCAACGTTTAAAACTATGAAACATGTGGAAATTAGTGAATTACAACTCATAGATTCTAAACCGAAGAGTTTTTATCCCTCAGTCCCAGCGTATACTTGAGATTAGGGTATTAGGTGTTATAACTAAATGTGGTTACAGTTATTTACCAACCCGTTTTGTTAGTTTACAAACAAGTCAGTACACATACACACAGCATCCACAAATTTAAATGATCAATTCAAATTGGGGCCGAAACCATGTAATGGAAATTGCGCAAACCTTTACACAAAAAATGAACGTGATTTCAAAAGAATAAAAGTTAACGGTATCAAACTCGTGATTCCGCATTGAGGTTATATCAACTCAATGTCAAAAACAAAGATGGAAAATTGTAAAATATACAAAATGTTGCATACAAAACTTGAGTTTTGTATGCAACAAAAATACATTATAAAGAAAGGCAACCTGCATTAAACAACAACAAACCTTTACCAAACCATACCTTCCCAACCGCCATTAAAAATAAGATGATTCTCGCGTAAGTAGCAGCGTTAGACAGCTTTTTCCCTTCTAAAGGTCGCGCGATTGCCTGCTTTCAAAAATGTGTGCATCATCGTAGGTTGTGTCTTGTATATACAGGGTGGCACCTCTCACACTTGAAGGTCCTTCAAGGCTTAGCACACATTTTAATTGTCTAGAGGGTTATTTCCGACGGAATTTCTTCTACAAGTTTCATCACCTTTCAATGATTACAGATTCAAGCCTTTTTGACCAAATCCAATAATCCCGTAGGTAGAGCTGGATACTGTTCGCGAGTGTTTCGCTCGAAAAAGCGCTCCAAGCGGAAAAAGCGCTCGCCAGCACTTTTCGGAGCGGCCGCTTGGTGCTCGATACTCGAGCGTTTACTTAAAGTGCTCGGCGCTCGAGCGCTTTTTTCTGCCCGCGAGCGGTTTCTTCGCTCGCGAGGGTTTTTTCCGCTCTCGGGCGCTTTTTTCGCTCCCGAGCGTTTGTTTTCGCTCGTGAGCGCTTTTAACCGCCCTCAAACGCTGAAGGATTAAGCGCCGCTCGCGAGCGTTTTTTCCACTCCCGAGGGCTTTTTCCGCTCACGAGCACTTTTCCCGAGCGCCCGCGAAAAACCGCTCGAGCACTTTTAGGAGTGCTCGGAACTCGCAAGCGGTTTCGTTTTGCAAAACAACTCGATGCTCGCGATAATTTCTGAGAGAATTAGAGCGCTCGCCGCTCGAGTGGTTTTTTAGAACGCGCGACTCAGCTCTGCCCGTAGACATACCGCTTTTTTTTTGGATCCACTTGACACGCGGTTTAGTTATGTATTCACATGGAAGTATATTATCAGTGTGATGTTGCCCTGTATGAGTCGACGACTAACCGTTTATTCCGTGGAGGAAGCACCTCATACGGATTCCGATTTTTTGCTGTATCATGTTGCTTCCTTTCGCGTGCCCGCTGCAGCACGGTGCGTAAGCAATGTGAGAAAGAGGGCCCTCTAAACTTTTGTTCTGTTTGGTATGTGGATTTTGCTTGTGTGATAATCGACTTAATGAGTACTAGTTGCACTTTCTTATCGCAGTTGATTTATTCCTTGTATTTCTATTCTATCAGGGGACCCTTTACAGGCAGCACTTAGGCTCATCAACGGCCCATTGTGCTAACCCCCTCTCTAAACAACCAAAGCTTAGAGCCCGTTCCCTTCAATGAAGGATAAGACCCTATTTAGCCTTAGTTTCCTCACCTCCCTCGGTTCCAAGTAACTGTCACCGAGGAGTTTATGTCTGTCCCTGATCAGAGCGTCACAGTAACAGACTACATGCTCGGTAGTTTCCTCTACCTCACCACAAAACCTGCACGCAGGGTCTTCCACAAGCCCAATATTGTGCAGGTGATAGTTGACCATCCAGTGTCCCGTGAAGACACCGACGATCTTCCTAATCTGACTTCTGTTTAGGTTTAGAAGCTTAGAAGACTCAGATTTGCCAAGAGGCCCTGTTAAAAAGGTCTTGGACTGTCTGAGTCCAGCTGCCTGTTGCCATTGAGCCTGGAATTGACTGGTCGCCCAGTTCTTAATCCTGGCCCTGACAACTGAGGGAGCAATTCCAAGGGTGGGCTCAGGCCCGACAAGGACCCCACTACTGCCTTCGCGAGCCAACTCGTCCGCCCTTTCGTTGCCCCCTATTCCAGAGTGCCCCGGCACCCATATCAAGCTTACCCTATTAGACTCACCTAATCTATCTAGGGTTCGCCTACAGTCAAGCATCGTATTCGAGCGGACCCTGTCAGCTGACAGAGCCTTTAACGCCGCCTGACTATCACTACATATGTATATATGCTGGTTACGATAACCTCTACGGAGGTTTTCTTGCGCACAGGTCGTGATGGCTAGCACCTCTGCCTGAAACACAGTACTGTGCTGGCCAAGGGAGAGGCTGATGCCTACTCTCGGCCGGTCACCGTGTATACCCATGCCCGTTCCCTTTTCCGTTAGGGACCCATCGGTTCCTTGTATTTACGTGTGGACTTTTTTTATCCAGTGAAGGTTTTCCCTGCCCTTTTTATGTGTGTCTAAATTTCACTTGTGTTTGACGTTTCTTACGAACGAAACTCTTCGTTTTGATTTCCTTCCTGATTGTGTCTCACATCCCAACACATAAAAAGAACCGCCTTAGTATAACATAACGTAGGAGTTCTATTCGTACCACACAGTCCTAGCCGACTGGTACCGAGATTTGAAAGTGGTGCGAAACGCCAGTGTTTTTGACATGAAAGTGATGGATCTGCCACAGCTCTCAGAGCTATTCAAGGCAGACACTTGAACAGTTTTTTAGATCAGTCACCGTTCCAAACAGACCGTCCAACATTCACAAAAGCCTTTCATGACGTTTTAGAAAGGTTTTCAAAAAACGTTGCAGTTCCATAAAGTATCATCCCAAGTTTTGAATTTTTGAAACCACCGACTTTGAATTGCCGGGATTTCAATTTTGAAAAGGAAAATTCAAATCTGGCTTGATCGTCGTAGGCATGAATTCAATTGTAGCATAGGGCATAACTTTTGGACTTAATCACTTTAATCGTAGTCGAACGAGGGACAGCTTACCTACCCGGGGGATCGGGGTGGATTTTAATACATTGAACTTTATTGTGAACGCGTCTTTTCTGTAGTTTTAAAATTCTTTGCTTTACTGTAATGACAACGATGTGTGACCTTTCATCTATGCTGAGAAAATTTGCGCCTGTTTCATTGCGAGAAAGGTGAATTCGCATACGAAAAGAAAAATGGAAAATTCCCAGAGGGAGGAAGGTTGATTAGCAAGCAAAATGGATTTAAAGCCGCGAATTCCGCAAAATTTGAATTGAAAGCGTCAAGATCCCTCGCTCAAAGTATTAATCATAATATCAATGAGAGAGGTAGGTACTTCAAACACTTTATAAACAAACGCAACTCCCACAGAGCACAAACTAATAAGTCTCATTGCAAATTAGATTATCGGATTCAAAGCTTTGTGCTTTGCTAATACGGCAGCAGAGAGCTTGGTGAGTCAGCGCGCCATTGTTTCGGAAAGCTTTACCGGAAACGACGTTCATCTGCGTCGCTTTGCTGGACCTCTGTACCATACTAGCACTTAACTGCGGCTTCCTGTGTGCTGTAATTGTTCCGCAAATTATATTTGTGGATACAACTATAAGCTCTCAGTGACGCAAATATGGTTATTTTGATGTATATTCATGCTCTTTCGGGCTGAGGTCGAATTTGAGAGTAAAATATTCTTTTAAAAGCGCGCCTCGCATTTCGAATCATAACTCCCTCCGAACATATTGGCCAATGGTCCTTCGTATCGCCTTTTACTTGACCGATACAAGCAAATAAAGATGTCATGACCGGCAGCGAATGCAAATAATAATTTTCCAGCTTGAAAGTTTCTACAATGTGACTTTTAACAATCGAAAATAAAGTATCGATTGTAAAGTCAATAGATTGATAAACAATTGAGCCATTTTGCCTTTAAGACATGCTCGTAGGTGTTTTAAACTACAACTTACGGTTATACAACATACATTCTACCGGCTTTAATTATGATATAGAGTCGCTAACGTCCGACTGTCACAGGTAAATGCCAACAACTTATTTTTATCTTTATTATTATTACTATTCGCATTATTTCTTATTGCGGCTACAAATAATATCCCACCCGATCTAATCGAGAGAAGGCTAATCCTTCGAAAATTCTTATTAATGAGTTTCGAATGCGGTGCATCGCCGCACAACGCGTGCCGTTACGCTTTACAGGCGTACGAATTTTTCGGTCACGTGTTGATTTAAATTCACCCCCGTTGCAAAACGCGGGGACCGCTTCCAATTTATTGTTATTACCCGAACTTGAACTTGATTGTAATATCATTCGGTGTAATTACGCCGAACGAAAGAAGTGCCAAGCACAGACTGTCTTGGCTGGTGATCGAGAGCTGACGAAATTATTTATGTCAAACTCACCTCGTCATCCTTTGTGATATTTTTACAGTATTCATAAACTACAAACTACTGTTAAACGTTGCGTAATCAGCCCCAATTTAACTGTCCCTTTATTTTTCAAGAACAATCAAGGACTTGTGACTTGCGTGATCAGGAATGCCAATTAAATATTTTCCGCTTTAGGTGCACTAAGTATGACACAGACGCACCATAGTTTTTATGCGTATTAATTTATATTACCTTGTGAAAGGTAGAAAAATCTCTACCCCACGGATAGGTAACTGCTCCCTCGTTCGGATTTTTTGAAGAAGTCATTAAAATACTCTCTAAATTAGGTTTTTTATGACCGAAATGTACAACAAAAGGCGTGGAAACCTAATAAAGTGCACTTTTCCTGCCATAATAGAAGGAGTAGATACCCCGCAAATTAAAAAAACAATGTTCTTCATATACCAAACATATCCAAATTATGTGATATTTTGCCCAGTTAGAAATGTCTACGCTCGGGAAGGAATACCACCGACGCAGCTAAGTTTAAAAGCGAAATTGATTTACATTTTTGGCGCACAATTGCATTTAGCACATATTGATGGAGGTAACTGGGGCGAATCAGAGTAAACTACTACCGTAGTCGCCTATTCAAAACCTTTAGATCCTTCGCATTATTTAGTTCTAATACCTTTTTTTGTCAGTTTCGTTAGATCACGTGGATTCTTATAGTTTCTCTGATTCTCCAGGTTCTTCAAGATTATTCAACCCTTGGAAATCGTTCAAATTTTAAAATTCTCTAGATCCAAAGGTTCTTTAGGTTTCTAAGATTTTTCGGACTCTTAAGTTTCTTTAAATTCTTCCAATTTGTGGGACCGCTAAGACTCTCAAATTATTGTATTTTTCAATCTAGTTCTTCATATTTGCCTTTGTCATTTTTTGTATCTTAGACCTCTTCCGACTTCCAATTTCGGGTTCATGATAAATCTTCGCCATGGGTCCAGAAATGAGAGCGATCAGAATATTTGGACCCCCATCCTAATTCCGTCTCTACTTGAGTCCTTCGATTCTTTGTATTTGCCGTTTGTACCAACCGCACGTTAGTAAGGGAGGTATTGCATTGGGGTAATAATGGCCCCCTCTTTTTTACGGAAATACACGTTTTGAAGCACCAGGAACCCGATTCGAACAAAATATCGAAAGTGTCGACTGGCTTGATGAATAATATGACAAATTTTCGATGGCTGTTCGGACGGTAAAAAACTTCCAACTTTTATTATAAAGAGAATCTTAACAAAAGGCCTACAACTGCTTGCTTTTTCAACTCAAAGACATTTTTTCCGTCAACGGGAAACGCACGTTAAACGCTTCACACAACTTTAGTTAACTTGCTTCTGCACACATTTATTATAACAACACAAATAGGGCTGACTGCCCGAAATTTAGCGCACACGAAATGCGAAACTAGCAGCCTCGTTTTCTCGTTGCCTACACTTTCACAATTAATAAACTCTTTTAGGAATTTTCAAATCTCGAATGACAACGGAACGCACCAAAACGTCAATGAAACGTGCAATTCTTCGTAAAATCTGCATCTCATTATCAGTACCAGAACACGTGCGTTAATTAAATTTCACCTGATAATAAAACTCCATACGCAAATGGCAGAATCGCGCATGCGCAGATGTGGAGGGTGGTATCTGTGCTAGCAACAGCAAATGTTTACCACCCGTACGTTAGTATGGGTGGTATTGCGTTGGGGTAAAAATGATCCCACCTTTTTACGGAAATACACATTTTAGAGCACAAGGAATCCGAACCAAACTAACTCTCGATGAGGACGATCGGTCCGTCGGTCTATCGGACTGTCGGTCTCGGTCTGTCGACTTTACGGTGTGTCTGTCTGTCGGTTTGTCTGTCTGTACCGACTGGAACAAAATTTGGTACACATACTCTCAGACATAAAAGGAAAAGCTGAAAAGATATTGGGAGCAATCGCGCATGCGCAGGTGTGCGGGTGGTCTCTGTACTAACCAAAGTTCAAATACATGGGAGTCTTCGAACTCCTAAGTTTCTTCAGATTCATTAGTTTATTTAGATGATTCAAATTCTTTATTCGTAGCATTCTTCGAGGTGTATAAGTACTAAATCTCTAAAAAGCACTCTGTAATGGGGCGCAAGCCTGTTGAGGGCCCAGAACAAGAGAGGGATAATAAATGAATAAATAAATAGATCCATAATTCTCCTAAAATTTTTTGAATTCATTTGTTTCATCGAATTCATTGAAAATTTCCAAACGTCCATCAAGGCGCATGTATCGTTTTCGGTAAGCGAAAAAGCAGAGTGCGACATCAACGGGAAAACAGTTTTTTTTAATAAAAACAAAATCCGGATATACATTTAGGAGTTCAATTAGGAACACACGTACGTAGAAAAGAATGTTATATACAGGATGGTGTAATTACGAAAGGGGCTAATTCTGTGGCTTACTCTCGGACTAAAAGTTTGTTGACCCATTTTAGTCATGAAATAAGGCAAAGAATTAGGCTCTTCCGTATTTAGGAACACCCTGTATAAAGATATAGTTTAATAAATTGAAATATCAAACCCTGTACTGAACAGACATCACATTTTATATCAGTACGGCTCAAATGGTAATTCAAAGTGATCAAAGAATTGGAACACAATTTAGTGCCATTTGATGCAAATTTTGTGCTTGTTGTTATAAGATAAACATTTTTGTTACTATAGGTATTGTGAAGTTGGGTACTACCACGATTTATTACGGTATCATCAAAAGGTAATTTTGGGCTATTTTTGAGGTGGGATAAACATTTTTTGTTTCTATTGAATTTGTGTTCTTGGGCGTTTGGGTACGGTACAACCCGAATTTCAACATGGAAGGTAAATTTGGTGCCATTTGATGCATATTGTGTGCTATTAGTCGAGATGGCATAAACATTTTTGATTGGAAGACACATTTTTGTGCCATGTGATGCAAATTTTGTGCTATTTGTTGAGTTGGGATAAACCTTTTTTATTAGATATTTATCGCGATTGCTGCTATTTTTTCAACTCTCCTCGTACACATTCGGCATCTGCTAGAAGGAAAATCCTAATATTGACCTAAAATATATCAATTTGAGAGGTTCAGTGACCTCGACCAAATTTTGAACTTTTGATAACACCTGAAATAAATCTCGTGCTCCAATAATAAAAATCAAACATGAAAACTCTATCCGGATCGTACAATGGATTTGAATAAACATAGAATTTGACAAAAACTGAATCCGAAATACATAAAAAAATAAAACAACATCTCCGAAAGAAAGAAAAGCATAGAAGGATTGTTTGGCCATACTACCCCGCACGCAGACGGTTAACAATTAAAATACGAAATTTGGTAGTACAAGGTTTGCAGTAGAGACGCACTAAATTCACGCAAACGCTAACAGTTGCTGAATTTCACTTTGCTTTATAACAAAGGATTAGATGACGGACAACTTTTAACAAAACCTTGACTAACTTGCTGCTGCACATATTTAGTATTTAAAAAAGTGGCTAACTGCGTCTTCAGTAAAACGAAAGGGCCGGCCTGGCCGCAATTTAGCTTAAACAAATGAACACGAGCAATTCTTCGTAAAATATGCATCTCCTTGTCAGCACCACATTAAATTTCGCCTGATTATAAAACTCCCTATCGAAAACGACCAAATGCAACCTTTTTTTAAACGCAAATTTGACCAGATGTGTCTTACTTCTAACAGCTTATGTAAATTGAATAATTTACCGAAGCGATAAAATTTAAACAAGAATAACGCATTTAACAAAAATTTCTAAGGGGAAAACCAATACTGAAATGCAAATTCAAGTAAAACAAACCCTTGTGTTTATTCGTAAATAACCCATCGAATTTACTTAACAAATTGAAATATTCCCCATAGATTCTAGCAACTTTCCTGTCCAGCTCTAAAACTTTTGATTTTGGAATCTGGTCGGCAGTTTAGTTTATTGTGTGTGAATTGACTTTATGGATTTCAGTAGCACACAATTAATTGATTGGCAATGACAAAAATTTATTCGGACACACGAAAGATATAAAACAAAATCCCGGAAGGAAAAAAAATCTTACAAAATTTGTTTGGACATAATACTCCGCACGCAGACAGTCTACAAATAAAATAAGAAATTGTCCTACAAGATTTGCGAGCGAGAGAGCCGCAATAAACTCACATAAACGCTAGCAGTTTTTGAACTTCATTTTGCATTGTAACACAGAATTACTAGCTTAATGAACAAAATGACAAAATTTTCGGTGGCTGTTCGGACGGTAGAAATTTTTGACTTTTAGTACGTACACTGCTTCCTTTTTCAACTTTTTCCATAAACGGACACCCGTTAAACTTCTCGCACAACTTTGGCTAACTAGTTCTGCACAGATTTATTTAAAAAATGACGAACTTCGTCTTGAACAAAACCATGTCCGTAACTTAGCGTAAACAAATGAACACGTTTTTTTTACCTTCGCGAAAACTACCAGCAGCAGCAGCGAGCTCGTTTTTTCTTTGTCTTTAATATCTAAGGAAACATCCCTTTCACCATAAAATATACTCTTTCGGAAATTTTCAAATAACTCTTCAATCACAACGGAACGCGCCAAACGTCCCAACTTCTCCAAATGAAACGAGCAAAATCAGCACCAGAACACTTGCGTTAATTAAATTTCGCCTGATAATAAAATTCTTTATCAAAAACGATCAGAAGTAGCCTTTTTTTTAAATATCGCAATTGTATAATTTACAGAAGCGATAAAATTTAAACAAGAATTACGCATTTAACAAATTCAAGTAAAACAAACCCACCTTGCCTTCATTCGTAAATAACCCATCGAATTAACTTAACGAACTGAAATATTCATCATATACAGGGTGTTCCGGCAATATTTTTGGTGTTTAGACCGAAATAACTTCTACACGGCGTTGACATTTTAATTTTCCATGCCGGAATATGAGTATATTCATGTCCTCTAAAATACGAAGAAAGTTTTTTTTTATGTTTAATGGGACATCCTGTATATTTTTACATTTTTGGATTCTACAGACAATTTGACACCTGTTTCGGTATAAAACTGGTTTGGTAAGTCCGTATTTTTGGATAAATTACGCAAAATCGTCGTTGTAGTCAATGAGGAAGGATTTTGGTCCAATCATAGCCATTTCAAAATTAAATTATTTCTTTGACGAACTTCGTATAAATTACCAAAAGCGAAGGTGTAAAATTGTTAGTTCTTGTAGTTCATGCTAATTGTGTGCTATTTTCGGTTGTAAGAATATTGTTGTGCTTCGATTGGCTCTATACATGGTTAGATAACCATGTCGCGGTGCTACTTTTTCGCAGCGTTGCCAAGTTCACGCATGGAACATTTTAATCTCTTTGATCTGTTTAGTTTTTACAGTACATTTTGAAGCTGTATATAGATTCTTGATTGATTTTGCAGGTAATTGAAGTCACGACGACGACTGGATCGAATTTGGAACCTCCTTAGGAAGATCTTTAAGCCTTTGTTGAGCATGTCCGTGAATGTGTACTTCAACATTGGGTTTTTAAGCCGATTGAAGACCAGGATCTGGAGCCGCTCTAGTTTTTAGAGTCTTTGAACTCAGTTTCCATAACTTCTAAACAACATTAGAACGGCCCGTAGAGTCTATTACGTTCCCTTCATGCATTTCGATCTTTCAGATCTTAGAGCTTTTGAGCCATCTTTTTTTTGCATGTGCGGTTTTTAGAATCCATTGGGGGGAATTTGCAATGTTTAAAGTTTCTTAAGTCTGCCTTGAATTTTCTCAATATTTTGTCTTGAGTGCATTTTAGAACCATTTGAATTTCATTTTAGAACTGGTCGTGTATCGAGCATCGAGATAACATCGTTAGTTCTTTTCTCAACGAATTCGATGATTAAATAGCTACTAACTACGTAAGTGGCTTTTGCTGAAGGACCAGCAAAATAGTGGATAACCGATTTCGAACGTCTTCGTTCAAAAATCTTTTGGGGGTTGCGAAAAAATGGCATTTATAAATCTGTCCAGTTTGGCAGCGACTTAGTTTAAAAGAGAAGGTCAATATTTGCACCCTCCCGAAAGTCAATTTAGAAAAGGGTACATCGCGACCGACGGCGGCGGCGGCACGTGACCGAATGATGTTTCGAATTGATATGATTTATCTTACACTGTTTCGCGCAAAACAGAAATTAATTACGTTAATATTGATGATCATTTAATTCCGTTTTGCGATTAGTTAGAGTGTAACAGTTGTTAAAGCCCATTACACGCATCACTAAGTGCTAGTTAAACACGAACAGCAGTAATGTTTTGATAATGCCTACATAATTGCATTAGAACTAATTTCCCCTTTATTGCAATTACAAAGTTTCATTTTGCAGGATCGTAAGGAATAAGGCGGCGGAGAAGGCGAAAACCGTCCATCAGCAGGCGACGCTCGGCGGCGGCGGCAACGTGACGAACACGGGGACCGGCGGCCCCGTTTCGGTAATCGCCCACGCGCCCGCGACGCAATTATCGGAACCAAGAACTGGAGCTTATAGCATCAACGGCATCTTAGGACTACAGCACGACCCCAACGGCAATAGCATAAAGAGGAAAAGGATCGACGATCATGGTAAGGGAATTTTTAGAAATCTATTCTCGCTCGTTCCGCGATATTGCAAAAGTATAGAAACATACTGTATAGCGATTCGAGATTCCACGGCTGAAATACAGCGAGGCGCCTTCAGAAGACACTCTAAACTTAGGCCATTAATTGGCCGGACATTTTATTTTAAAACGCGCGCGATTTCGGCGCGGATAACGCGGCTAAAATGGACGCGGTGGAACAATAATCGTTTTGCATTTAGGGTAAATCGCGTCAGCGTGAAACGAGCGAAATGCAACCCTCCCAAGCATCCCCTGACCAATCAGCGCCGGTGGCGGATTATGAAGACATCAGGAGCGTTGCTACGCGACCGCGGAACTCCATAGTCAACCAAATAAACCACCAACCCCTAATATTCCACTCTATTGACTCGATATCTCAGGCTTCATCCAGATTTCTATCGAAATTGGCGTATTGTGAGTATTTCGTGGCCGCCAAATTTAAAGCGTCGCGGCGGCGGAGGGGTGAATTTATATCATTTTGAGTCTTATAACAAATAACAAAGTCGCGAACACATACGCCATTATGAGACTTCACGGATCGTGAGCATCCATGGGTTCGGTCCTTTGGACCGTGAGATTTATAATTTTATATTTTGACAATTGCATATATATAGTAATTTAGGGGAGCTATTTATGGTCTAATCGCGATCGGGTGAGGGATGCGTGTGCGGTATTGGATTACGTTTTGATTAAAAATAATTTAGATACGGCTCGTGGTTTCAACGTTTAATTTTCGCTTCGGGTATATAAGGTGAAGTAAAAACAGTAGGAAGTTTCATGCTTTAATTTCTAATTAACTTAGAAAGTGTACCGATCAGCGCTGGTAGTTAATTAAGGTTAGAAACTGTTATAATCTTTTTGTTACATCAAAAGAACGAACGTTACGCTGCTTACCTACCTAAAAAAGTTAAACGTCACATTTATGCACCCCAGGATCGTTCATTATTGTCAGCGTAAAAAAGTTCATTCAATTCCACGATGAATTAGTTTAGAGCTCATCGTCGCAGTGCCGCTGGAAAAAATTTTGACTTTTAGAACGATTTCGGTCAGCTTTGCCCTTACGTCAACAATACTTCACCTTTTTATTACAACTTGGTGCAATTGTTTATTTCACTTCAATTGTTTCTTATCGTCTACAGCGTTCCAAGTAAGCATTTTCCAATTTTGAAAATTGTCTCTTTATTAATGCCAATTAAAGGTTTTCCAGATAATACCGCAATCTTTAGATTGGTGCACCAGTTTCAAATTTATTTTGTGCTATTATAGCAACTTTTTGTGCTATTTGGCAGGGGTCCGTGAAGTTGGAGTGTCGACTTGAAAGGAATTAAGTTCCAAGTATCTCATAATTTTGTGCTCATTTTGTGCTAATTTGTGCTGCTAATTTAAAATTTTGTGCTCATCACGTAAATGAGTAATTCATTTTTTTCCTGATGACATTCACTTCACAACTTCGCGCTGTAGTGTCAACATTGGTATTTTCAAAATTGTTTATTGCATTAATTTGGTCTCATTTTGTGCTAATTTATTCTGCTAATTTACAATTTTGTGCGAGTCACGGTAGAATTTCAAATTTTTTGGGATGTGCCGCCAGCTTCTCACTGTAGTGTCAACATTTATATTTTTAACATTTCGTTTTATTCACGTTTTGTGCTAATTTGTCCTGCTAATTTAAAGTCTGGTACTCATCCCGTCAATGGGCAATTCAAATGTGGTGGATATAATTGCGATCGCCGTTTTGTGGACAAACATCAAATATTGACATTTTAAGCAAATTTTAAAGAATAAAATTTTCCGTCCGTGTGTACGTAAGTACGTACCTATGTACAATTGTGCGTTGGCCGTTTTCCTAGGTAACGGCTCGACGGATTTTGTTCAAATTTTGTTATTTTGCTATGCATTGCTGTGTGCAATGGTATGCGGTCACTAACACCACTCACAAAACACCCGTCCAGCTAGGTCAAAACAAATTAAAATTGAAACTTAGAATTTTTTCATCTCTCCTCGTACACATCCGGCATCTGCTAAAAGAAAAATCCTAATGTTGACTTAAAATTTCTCAATTTGTGAGACTTGATGGCCTCGATCAATTTCCGAAGAGTCAACCACACAAATTGTCATTAACACCTGTCATAATTCTTGTGCACGAAAAGAAATTGACGAAAAACTCTATCCGGATGGCACAATGGGTTCGAATAAACACAATTAATTAATTGACAAGCATTAATTTTCCAAAACACAACGAAACAAAAAGAGAAGCTTATAAAGCTTGTTTGAACATATTACACGGGCGCAGGCGGGCGACGAATAAAATAAGAAACTTTTAAATTACTTACAGTGTTTTTCTTAACAATCCCAATAATCCGGCCAATATTAGCCACACCTGGAGATGTACCTAATCGTTCGTGTCTAACTGCAAGTATTTACGAAACCTTTTGGAGTATATTAGCTTTGTGAATCGCTTCGATATTTCTGATCCTACGTAATTTTCTTTTGTCGTGACCGATTACCATTCCAAATTACGTTATTTGTATCACTCCGAAGAATTTGTTCATACTATTTTGTTTACATTTTGAATTAAGTAAATTACATTGATGTTGTATAGAAATTTAGTTATTTGTGCATAGTAAAGTAGTTTTTCTTGAGTTCATGCTTTTATTCACCGATTTGTACGGACGATCCGTGGTTGAGTCAAAATTTTGTTTTTGCTACTGTAAAGTCATTATTACTGATTCTTATTGAGTATTAATTACGATTATAGTATAAGATTTACCTGATTACTAGCGGACGTTAAACATTCACTATCCCTCTTGTTTGTTTGTTTGCGTTGTTATCTGTTACAGATAAGGCAGAAAAGCGCCGTGACTTTAGGAGGCAGTTTGAAGATATCATTATTATATTACGGCTTATGGATAATCCGCGCGGCTCCACTATTTATTTTTTTTACTCCGGGTCCGTTTAATACAGAGCCACGAAATTTCATTGAGAGCTTGTCAACAGTGCATGTACTTAAATGATGGTATTTGTAATTTTTTAATAACACTGGAAATAATTAATTTTAAGGTTTAAAGTATTTGAAGATAAAACCACGATAGTAAACACGTGTTCTTTTATCTTTACACCATCATACTTCTTTTTCTATGAGCAATATCGTTACAAATATTCCGGTATCTTAAACTAGAATGATATGGGCTTCCAATTGTAAGTATGTAATAAGTAATATAACAAAACTAACATAACTAATCTGGTATTAGCGCAGTTGTAACAGGCCCTTCAAAATCGCGCATTAATTTTCCGCGCAGAGTAAAATTCATTACGCGAGAAACTTTTTTGTTTTTTCTAGAATTGTATCACACATTTCAATTGAATTGTGGCCAAAGAACACAAATGTTTTTCAGACGAAATTGGTTTTTTGTCTCCTTTTGTCAGCAGTTTTAGTAAATAGAGCGACTTGAGGAACACCAAAACGCGCAAAGGAAATTATTATTTTTCAAATAATTATTATCCCGAGTGGGAAGCATGTCCATCCGGGATAACTAAGGTTTTACCTGCAGGTTTCCGGGGGTACAAATACTTGACGCCGAGTGTCATCTTCCCACTTTTTCTTTATTTTTTCTTTTCATTGTACACGTGGGAGGAAGAAAGGTCCTTTCTGCATTACAACAAGCTATCGCAGATGATGAAACACTATACATACACCTTGACATCCCTGTGCGGCGAGAACTTTCTCTGGACGAGTGTTGAGCTACAATTCGATTTCACCCAAATTAAAAATATTCATAAGAGACCCAAAAAGGTCGTTTTTCTCAAAAACCGATAGTAACAAACCAAAGTAATTTTGAATTTCATCACACTTCATACTTTCAGCTTTTGCAATAGAAGGATTCTCTGATTTTCGTACTGAAATGTCTAAATGTCTTCATAAAATTTGGCTAGCACGTGCGATTCTGCCCTTCTATGTCTAAGAATGTATGTGTACTAAATTTGGTTCCAATCGGTTCAGCAGTTTAGCCGGAAAAGAGAGTACAGACGAACCGACCAACAGACCGACATCATTGAGATTTTGTGTGATTGGGATTCCTGATGCTTCAAAACGTGTATTTCCATAACAAAAAGTGGGGGAGTCATTTTTTTACCCCAATGCAATATATAACGCGCAAGCTTAGAATGCAAGCGCTATAAAATACCATGTGCAATTTGAAATCAACACACGCCATTGATCGGCCAGCTACCTCCCTTAGCCAAATAGTTAACAGCGTAGACAGATATGCTCTTACTTCGGGTAGTAGGTAAGTGAATTAAACACTTTGACAACAATTTATAAAAGGTTCCAAGTAAATCTCCGCCATTAATACTTACTGGTGCTTCGATTCATGCCTTTCGGGCGCCACCTAATTCCGTTTACAATTCTATCTGCAGCCACCGGAATTAGGAAACGTAGCTTCAGTATAAGAAGAGAACAATTGACCCACAAGGAAAATTATCGTTTATTAACCAAGGAGTATGCAAAATACAAAAAATGAAATCTTCCCATGAACTATTAACACAAAAATTAACCCACTAACCACCCCTGAAGTTATGTGCCACCTCGTACCGCTAAGCAACGGTAAATATAATTAATAGAAATTAAAATTTAAATGATGTACTATAATCGGTAGCTTGAGGTTTTGAAGTTAATCGTAGTAACGAGCTCTGTACATTCCTTATTCAGAGAGTACACAAAAGGAAAGAACTAGATACGTCCCAAATGACTTCAACATTTACTATATGGTCGGTATTTTTTCCCCTAAAAAAAGAACATCGGTAACTTCAATTCGTGCACAAGAAAACAAGTTAAAGACAAGTTAAATCGGAGAGGCAAACACAGAAATGCAAAAGTAACTAGTAATTGGTCGCATTCAATGACGAGAAAATTTAGAAAATATACAGGTGGAAATTGAAATATGGACAGATATGTTAATATTATTTTAAAACTGTTACAAATACCTCCCTTAGCAACGTGCGGGTGGTAAAAATAGTTGCAACCCAACATATCCAGCTCTTTTGCTTTCAATTTCGTGCTCGTGTTCTTTTTCAAACACTGAATCTGTCCTCATTCTACCTTTAGTGCTGTTGTTTTATTTTACTCTTCTTTCTAACGTTTTTAGTGGAATTCTGTAGTCCTGTGACGCTTGTCTGACCGATAAGTTTCGAGTATCAATAGCATTAAACAGGCGCTCAAAAAACACCATACGCGTTTTTGGATTCAGTACTTATAAACTGTAGACCATCTAGAAACAGATAATTAGTGATAATTTACCCTTTACACTTTCGCGATCAAATGACGATGTAAACAAAAATGAAAAATGTTGATACAGTGATGATACCAAAGGAATAAAAATGTTGGACCTTGGAATACGGGAGCAGTTTTCGCGATTGAAAACTTTATAATAATACACTCCGTCCATAAAAAAGGAGACAACTCAGAGCCACAGACTATAGCTATACTATGGGTATGAGTCTTTTAATTAATATTTCGATGATGTCTCAAGCTGTACTACAGATAAGATCGCAGGAAATGGTTAAAGCTGAATTAGACGAAGCTCAAAGTGGATTTCCGAAGGGTAGGAGTATATAAATCACTTGTTCACGACAGCTAACTAAAAAACCAATAACAAAGAAAGACAATGTGGCACTTGGTGAGTGACTTCTTAACGCTTCCCTCTCGCCGCAAATTTCCCCTTACCGCTTAACCGCGGGTCCATTTGGGTATCTTTTCCAGTTCCATTTTGCAGAACCTAATTTATTTCGATGACACCTTTCAATAGAATATGTATTATTAAGGGTAGAACGTGTGTTCAGCCCCCCCCCACCCCACGCTCCACTTTTAAGTTTTACGTAGCATCACTAATCTGAGACAAATTGGTCGTCGCATGTAACGGTTATGCACGTGTTACTTTCAAAAGCATCTCAGAAAATAATTTATGCTCCGCTCCCCCCCCTCCCCCCTTCCTTAAGACAACAAAATTTCAGAGTTACCGTAATTTTCAAAAGTTAGGGGCCAATTGATTACTCGCATGTAGTGTTTACGTTCAAACGTTCAGTTCTTACCCATCGAATGGGAGGTGCGCTATCCGGGGGATAGGAATTTTGTTTACTTTTCTTCAAAATTGAAGGACATATCCATACAACTTGGGAATTCCGTTAGTCCCATCCTTAAACGTGTAAGAATTAAGTCGAATCTTTTGGTTATAGAACTGAATTTTTGGAAATTTTACATTCTTTAGAACCACCACAATTACAGTGGTAATGTACAGGGTGGTACATTGAAAAGGCTGTTAGTTTGCTTAATATCTCGATAACGCTACTCGTCGACTCGTATGAATGTATCTTCTTTTACTTTGCTGAGATGAATACCTGTTATGCATTAAAGTTGTGAGCCAGAAATTTGAATGTCCCACGAAGATCACAATTGATACTTTACCTGAATTATATCTTCAAATCAATAAATAATGTCACTTTATGTTTGCTGTATTTATGATGCAAATGTTATAGATTACAATTTAAATAAAATAAACAATTCCTTGTAAATTTCCATTCGTAAGTGAAAATATTTGTAGAATTTTTAGGATCCTCTTACAATCGCCTTGAGTTTTTTTTTCTAATTACTTGGTTAATCCAGCAACAGATTAAAATTAAATTATACTTGCACAGTCTGTACTGACAAAAAAAAATTAACGTTAACGTGCAAAAAATTTCTGGTTCTCCTTGATCCAGACCTCCTATTTTCTCTTTGTGAATACTCTCTTTTGATACTCCGTTACCGAAATATAAGAGAGGAGTTGATGGAGTGGAATCCTTTCGTCAAAATCTCTTATTGGAGTACCGTAGGTGCTGTAAGGGGAAAAAATTGGTGTAAAAGCCACAACAAAAGAGGCTGGAATAAAAGCAAATAAAGTAAACTAAGTATCAATAATTTTCCAAAAGCCATTCAGTTTCTAAATTAAATTAGAATTGTAATCCAACCACTTTAACGGCAAACATTTAAACTTCCTCCTTAACGCAATTTGCATTAAAACTTCGGCGGAATGTACGCCAGAGCTTCAATTAGTCTACTCTAATGCAATTGTATGAACTTGAAACCGAATTCGCGAGGGAGAAATTGCAATCTATTGAGAGGAATCGGTCACGGGTCCGCTAATTATTCCGTCGCCCCCGCGCGCGCGATTGCCAACTGGCCGCAAAAAAATGTAAAATTTTCGCGACCAGTTGTTCGCAATTTATATATAATAATACGAGATGTAATGAAGCAAATGAAATTGAATTCGTTTCGAAGGGACCAGAAATGGTCATCACTAGCATAACAATGCCTCGACTTCACTACACACTCTCGTCGATTTATTTCAAATGTACCCTGCTGTTCCCCATGGACCAGTCAATATAATCGCAATAACACAGCTCTAGCGTCCAATCGTCCAGACAAACATTCGCGCTTTTCCCTCTTTTCGAATTAAAAAATAAAAACCCCGAACTCGGGCGTTCGCTCGCCGGCTGCGGGGGTTTTATGAAATTTAAAAGCGCCCCGTTCGAAATGGGACAGCGTGCGCCGGCTTGATTTGCGCGACTTACTTGGACGATTTTAGTCCTTTAGCTCTTGTATGTATCTATATAGACTAATGTATTAGGGTGAAAATTATAGGAGGGTTATAAAGTGCAACTTCTAAATGTCAGAAACGAAATCAAAGGTGAGTGGTAGCTACGTTTAGTACCTTTTTTATGTTGTTATGCATATTTTAATACGCAAAAATGGCGGATTTAATGAACACTCGTTGGCGATATAATCACAATTGGATTATCAACGCAGGATTCTGGGGGTGGAAAGTGGTAAAGTTTCCCTATTGCACAGTTAGAATCATCGAAATAATATTATATTTTATTAGAAATGAAAGGATTTATGCCGAATTCGTCATCCGTTCCCTGAATCATTACAATTTCTTTCCAAACTAAGTGTCATACTCGAAAATTCGTAAATACACATTTATAAGTTTATAACACGAGCACGGTTTCACTATTTATCATTTCGGCATCGACATTAAAACAATTTGTTTATATAGCAAAAGTAAACCTTTCCGAAAAATCTAGAAAGCATACTATACTTCAAAGAATGAATCACATTCGCTTTCATTCCTTATCGCAGACGGGTAATCCATGATCGACTTGATGGCACCTCGATGTTGGAAGGAATGTTTGATACAATTTTATTTAAAATTTTTTTCATAAACCATCACCTCATATGCGCCAGTTATGCGCGGTTTCCCGCTGCTGAAAAAAAATTATTATTATTAATTTTGTGTAAGCGCCTCGGTAAGCGCAAATTATGAATCGTTTTGAATTGCTGGAATAAAATCTTGCGCTCAAAATTGTTTCGTAACGGTTAAATTTACAGCTATGAATTTCGTACACTAAAGTTTCGAATTTTAAAAGGAAATTATGCGCGGTTTTGCGTTGCGGAGTAAAATGTTGCGCTCAAAACGTCCCCAAATCGGTCAAATTAACAGTTTTGAATTTCTGCATACAGTAAAAACAACCGGTCCGGTCTTCATAAACCAAAAATTTGAGGGTTGGAAGCGAATTATGCGCCGTTTTTCGCTACGGGAATGAAGCATATTCTAATCTGCTCAATTAGGAGCCTTAGATTTTGGATATTAAAAGTGAGCTGGTCGAAGTCACGTCCTTCAATTTCTTCATACACCAAAATTTTTAACCTTAGTAGCGAATTATGCGCCGTTTTGCGCTACCGAAATAAAATTTTGCGTTCTAGATAACATGGTCTTACACTTACACTGTTTCAAGCCTTAGATTTTCATTGTTAAAGGCGAGTTTGTTTCGTTTTAAGCCATTGGAGTGGAATTTTGGGCTCTAACAGTATAAAACACTTCACCATTTTCTATAAATATTATGCAGGGATTATGAACCGTTCTGAAATGCTGGAATAAAGTTTTGCGCTCAAGATTTCCTACAAACCGGTCAAATCTACAGCGCTCAATTTCTTCACAAACCATCAATTTGAAGCTTGAAAGCGAATTATGCGCCATTTTGCGCTTCCGGAGTAAAAGGTTGTCTCTTAGACACCAAAAAATGTCTTCTACTCTACTCAGTTTAAAGCCTTAGATTTTAATATTCAGAATTAATTTGAGCCGTGTTTAGGCGATTAGAGTGTAATTTTGTGCTTTAACCGTATTGGCTGATGGAACAAAATTTTGCGCTAAAAATTGGCTCCAACCTACAATTAAGTTCATAACTGCTAAGTTCTTCGGTAGCGCGAATTTCTATAACCGTAAAAAAATTCCACTATTTTCTACAAATACTATGCGCGATTTATGAACCGTGGATTGCTGGAACAAAATTGTGTGCTCAAAATTTCCTCGAATCGGTCAAATTTACAGTTTTGAATTTCTGCATACAGTAAAATTTTGAATTTTGAGATCAAATTATGCGCGGTTTTGCGCTACCGGAATAAAATTTTGCGCTTTACATAGACTCCAAAAACATCTGCTACCCTGCTCAGTATAGAGCCTTAGATTTTCAATATTAAGGGCGAGTTTGGTTGGTTTTAAACCATTAGAGTGGATTTTGGGTTCTAACCGTATAAAACACTTCACCATTTTTTATAGGTATTATGCGCGGATTATGAACCCCACTGCACTGCTGGAATAAGGTTTTGGGCTCAAAATTGCCTACAAACCGGTCTTCATAAACCAAAAATTTGAAGGTTGGAAAGGAACTATGCGCCGTTTTGCGCTACGAGAATGAAGCAAATTCTAATCTGCTAGGAGCCTTAGATTTTGAATATTAAAAGTGAGTTTGGTTCGTTTTGAGCCATTATCGTGGAATTTTATGCTCTGAGCGCACAAAAATTCTACCATTTCCTATAAATAATAAGCGCAAATTTTGAACCATTTTAGATTTCAACCGAGCCGGTCGAATTTAGGGCCCTGAATTTCTTCATAAACCAAATAGCGAATTATGCGCGGTTTTGCGCTTCCGGAGTAAAAGGTCTCTTAGACACCAAAAAATGTCTTCTACTCTACTCAGTTTAGAGCCTTAAATTTTTAATATTCAGAGTGAATTTATGCCGTTTTTAGCGATTAGATTGTAATTTTGTGCTCTAAAGGTATTGACTGATGGAACAAAATTTTGCGCTCAAAATTGACTCTAACCTACAAGTTCATAGGTAACTACTTCTTTGCCACCACCATTAAACGCGAGTTATGCGCCTGACAAAATGTTGTGTTGTGTTGAGTTTTTTATGGACGAAATTTTTTAATATTGAAAGCGATTTATGCCCCGTTTTGCGCTCAGGATAGAATTTCACATTATCGAACAGGAAGAGAGTCACAGTAAAATCCCGTTGCAAATTCGTAGTCGCGGAATTTTTGGCCCCCTATCATTTTACGTATGCATTAAGCGCGAATTTTGCGCTACCGGAATAGAATCTTGCGCTCTACATTGCCGAGTCTCTTTCACAGCGAAATCATGTTCCACTATACTCAGTTTAGAAGCCTTCAACTTTTCATAATTACTAAGGGCGATTTTGTGCGCTATTCGTAAGTAAACACTGAAATTTTTGGCACTATTCGTTAACCTTGATACAATAAGATTTTGCTTCAAAAATTCCCTCGAGTCTTGAATTTTTTTATAAACCAAAATTTGAATCTTGAGAGCGAATTATGCCCCGTTTCGTTTAAAAACGAAATATGCGCCATGTTGCACAGTCGGAATAAAAATTTTTGTTTGATAATAGAAAATAACCTACATCAAGTATTGTTCGATATTGGTGCAAGACTGTGCCATAGTTTTTTTCTACCCATTATTAGGCGCCAAAATTCCATTCCATTAGCGCATAGTTAGTCCTTGATGGTTGTTTGTAAATATCTCTTACGAACATTTATTCATGTTGATCCAAATCGCTTTTTTTCTGCGGAAATCCAATACGTAGGCATTAAGGGATAATTATGCGCCTTTTTGTGCTTCCGGGGTAGAATCTTGCGCTCTACATATCTTTCACAGCGAAGGTATTTTGTGTCGTGTGTACTGAAACATTGTGCTCTAACGGTAAGCAAACATTTCCCCATTTTCTGAAATATTAGGCGCGATCTGTGAACCGCTTTGGGTTGTTGAAATCGAATTTTGCGCCCAAAATTACCTAGAGCAAATTTACAGCTTTGAATTTTTCATAAAACAAAGTTTTGAATCTTAAGAGGGAATTATGCTGCGTTTTGTACTCAGTTGCAACTTCATAACTGCGAAATTCTTTCCCGACCAGAGAATTATGCGCCGTTTTGCGCCTACTAGTAAAGAACCACCACTGTACAGCACACTTGAAAAATGAGTTATGCCCCATTTTTTTATAAAATTTTGGGATGTAATACGAAAAGACCTAGTATGTTGTCGTGATCGTAATGATTTTTTTTCTAATACTTATTGGAGCGCCAAAATTCCACTTCAGTAGCGCATAACTAGTTCTTGATTGGTTGCATATAAGTATTTATTTGCGAATTACGAGGCACAAATTTGTCCAAGTTGATCGAATTTCTTCCGAATTGGACAATTTTCGAATATTTACAAAGAATTATGCGCCAAGGAGTGCCTTTTGAATACAATTTTGTTAATGCATTTTATGCAAATATTAAGCGCCGTTTTGTACACACAAAATGAACACTGAACAGTAAATGCGTTTCAGCAAAAATCATTCGCAAGTTCACAGCCGCAGATTTTTATCATGAATCATCATCCAGTATTAAGCGCCAATTATGCGCTGTTTTACTATGCTGGAACAAAATTTCTTGGTCTACACTTTGACCAGGCTGTAGCCTCGAATACCTTTACAATCAAATTTTTCAATTTTGAGGGGGTGTGCTTTATACAAATATGAAACTCAACTCAAATTTTGCGCGTTTTTAATTCGTCCTTCTGAACAAAGCCGTGGCGAAGAGAGTTTTGTCGTTTACTTTTGACACTTGGGGGGAAGAACGGCGGTTGGTATTTGCATGAAGATAGCTCAGTGGTAGAGCGTTGGGGTATAAATCCGGAGGTCGGGTGTTCGAACCTGGTTTGAGGTGAATTTTTCATATGTGGCAGAGATGGGAATTTCCTTAGATCGGTTTCGAGCATTCTGCCGGCTACTCCGAATTAGGTTTTCCTGCAGTTTTCCTAATTCGTAAGGTAAATGCCGGAGTAGTATAGGACAACTTAAGACCTTCTGCAGGGGCACCTCTCAAAAGCATTATGCAGGTCACTCTGTAATTGGGCGTAAGCCTGTTTAGGGTCTAGAACAAGAGGGACAATAAATAAATAAATAAAAATAAATTTAATTATTGGTTCACAGTTGGGGTGATGGAAGCTGATTTAATTCTTTTGCCATTTGAGCGCAAATTTTCATTGCCATGGCATCGCATAGTTGCCGCCTAATTTGGATTCAAAGGTTACTGCAATTTGAGGCATTTTTAATTAGTAGAACCAATTGAAATTTTGGTATAACTCCGATGGCACATAACTAGGGCCTAATTATGGTATTCCAACCAATTACGTAACCGTTGCAGTTGATTATAATTCAGCGGGTAGGGGAAGATTGGCAATTTATAATGCTGATGAAATGGACGGATTTATTCCAAAAGGCTCTGTCGTATCGACTTTGTTAAAGGCAAAAAAAGCCCTAATTTAAATTACCGCCGGCAAAAGGGAGATTTTAACAGTTCGGTCTAAAATATACGGACACTGACGATGTTATTTTAGTCGGGAGTGTACAACTCTCACGGGATGCAAAATAACAGCGACTTCACAACGGATTTAACTAGAGTGGACAGGGGCCACTTCATTATCTCAACACGACCCATTTTCCTTCCACCTACCTACCATTCTCACTCTTTCCCCGTTCGGACATATGAATGCTTTATCGGAGAATCCCATTAGGTCAGCTCGAATAGCGACCGGCACTAAAACGATATATATTTACTTGGTTATTTTAGAATCGATCCTCGAACAATGGGCATTGTGCTATTAACAGGAATTTGAATGGCGAGTGTCATAATTGAAATTAATAGAGAATTCCCTATTGATTTCGTTTTATTTTCGAAAACGAGGACGTTTAAATACAATTGCGGCGGAGAGCGAATAAATCTCCTCGTCCGGCCCTTGCGGTCGACGTTTAAGAGAGTCGGTAATTGTCTAAACTAAAGGGCCAAGTTGTTTCTCAAGTTAAAGGTCCGAGGACAGGGAACTAACCGCAAACTTAAGACAATAACTAAGACCGGATGGAAATCCGGTTAAACTCCGGTTTCCGGTCAGACCATTACTCCGAAATGTTTCCTGGGGGAGTTCGGCTAAATGAAAACACCTCTACATTTAATTATAGTTCTTTCGAGGCGCAATTCTAATTAAATCGCGCGTCTGGATCAATTAATCTTGGAACAATGACGTCGGGGAGTGATTGCTAAGTTTGCGACTATTGTAACGATTGGCACGGTCCGGTGGGTACGCATTAGCGAGGCTTTGGGGGTGAAATATGCGTGCTTTGACAAATAGATATTAACGCAGGCGTTTAGTTCTTAAAAAAGCCGTTCCGGACTAATTGGCGCGCTTGTTTCAGATGAAAATAGAGATATTAACGGACATCCGGAAGATGACCTCAAAAGACAAAGATCGCAATACAATGGCGACCAGCTCTATTCGAATGTAAGTACTTTCCAGTGGTGAGACAGGCGTCACTGATGAGCATTTTCAGTTGTGGTCAAGCAAGTGGGGGATAAAGGAGGAGCACAAACTGCTCTCGGAATTAGGCTCCGGTGGCACGTCAGGCCAAACGGGATACTATGACGGCCACACAGGATTTCCCGGTGTTGGTCCTGTAAGCTCGGCCACCGATTTATACGACACTATCAGCACCATGAGCCAGGCGACGTCCCAAAACCTCTACACGCCACCACTCGGAGGAACTCTAGGTACGTACGCCCGCACCCTTCTCCCGGTTTCTAATTTCATTGAGACTGCGCTGTGCACGAGATGAAACTAGAAACCTCTAGGATACTCGACCCGGCCCCGTCCCCCTACCACACAGGTGAGCCAGTGCACCCCCAAAAGTAGGTACGCCACTGTACACTTTTGCATGTTCTCTGCATGCCTTGCATCATATCGCCATTAACATAGACCGTCCTTAGATTCGTTCCCACATTATCTCATTATTTCTACTAATTTAATTACCTCACCGCACGAACCGCCCTAATTTGCCATTAGAAGACTAAGGTCACCCTGACGTCGCTTGTTAAACATAATTTTGATTTTGTTTTTGTGTGTGTGTATGTCTAATTTTGTGTTATTGCATGATAGCTGAGAATAGCTCGCCGTACAGTGGCGTAGTTGGGCTAGGCTCGGCGGTAGACGGTGCCTCGCCAGGCCTACCCCTCGCCGTACAAGCGGAACCGAACAGTCAGCCGGCCTCGCACACGGGTTCGCCGGATCCGACGGCGCTAACCGTTTTGCAACCCTCGAACGGTGCGTCCCAGCACTATTCTATGTTACCCAGTTTCGGCTACTCGACAGGTAAAAAGACAGCCCCCACCTAATCGGCGAACTAGGCGCCCTCGTCGAGTCGGTGGAGAGATGCCTAAATGTCCATTGTTTTCAGGTGGCGGCACGGTGGTTTCGGGATCGGATTACGCGTACAGCACGGCGTACAGTCAGTACGGCGCGGCGTACGGAAGTTATGGCTATGGTAGCGCGTCGAGCGGGTTGCTGAGTAAGTAAACAGTGAGTATATTGCCGAAATTAACATTCCGCATCATCACGGAAAATCAATCGCTCTTAAATTTCATTTCTGATGCGTTGACGGAATCTGTGATTTCAATTTATTCAAATACCGCATAATGCGATTACGCTCTATCAATCAATTCTGTGGTTCTCTTGCCACTAAAATCTACTAAAGAGAGGTATCTCGACCTCACCAGTAGGTACTTGAGTTACTGTGTATTAGAAGCGCAGAAGTTGAACACCTTCCACATCTTAAATATCATTGATTGTTCTAGTCATTTCAATATCTTGAATATTACCAATATAGGGTGTTCCTAAAAATGGTGTATATACAGATACAATTTTCAGTAGGCCTTGGCTTTATTTGCATAATCTCTTGTTTTTATTGGTTTTGACAGTTCGCAATATTGTTTAATTCTATCTAAGAGTGAAATTTTGAAGCGAACATTCCACAAATACCATAGACTTTGAAGCGCCATGAAAGATTAGTCATCGACGAAGGCGGATGTGACCTAATCTTTCCTAGACATATGACGTGTTTGTTCGATAACTTTCTAGAGTAGTCTGTTGCGTTCGGAAGCGTTCGTGATCTTTCGAGAAACAGGGGGCACGGTTTGTTATATAAGCAAATCGAGTTTCAAGAGCTCCAAATTCATTTCAAGACTATATTTATTGTTAATTCATTATAAGCAGTGTGTTCCCCGGTCGTTTTAGAATTTAATTTTGAGCTTCTGGGGATCAGCCCTCCTTGGCTGGAAACTAATTTGTGAAAATCCAGCAAAAAAATTTAAAAAATCAAAGTGGGCCTAGGACTTTAAAATTGTGGAAAGTTTACTCAGCACTTTACTGATACGCAAAAAAAACGTTTTTTTTTACATTTGAAAAACACCCTTGGTGTTTCGAAACTAAAATTGTCACATATTAGTTTCCAAGCAAGCAGGACGGATCCCCAGAAGCTCAAAATTCAATTCGAAATTTTTTTTCTTCTACAAGAGACAACAAAACAATCTGGACACACAGTGTATGCCGTAGAGGCTTGCGGTAAAAAAAAAGGCCACGAGAAAAACCTGGAAAATATTTTTAAGTTTTTGAAATGGCCGCTAGAGGGCGTAACTGCAATCTGGAATCTAAAAAAGTGATGTTTCTGTGAATTCCGCTATATTAACCTAACAAACAAATGTCCGGTCTTTGAAGTCGACGATCTGAACCTTTTTTGTTTGAAAATTTTTCCTGTATCTATAAAAATGAAGTGGTGGAAGGTATTCAAAGGTTTCCGTAAAGAACACCCTGTATCTTCGAAACGGCTGAGCCGATTTAAACAAACTCGGGTTAGTTTAGCATTTACGGCGTCATTAAAAGCTTCCTTTTTTAAATCGATCCACCTTAGGGCGACAAATTATATAATAAAAATAATTCCGGAAAAATTAGCTTAAAGAAATAAAATTTTGAGGGTATAAAATTTTCTTTGACCTAAATTTTAGGTTAGGAACAAGATATCGAGATGCGGTTTTTGCGAGCTTGTTTAGGCATCCTTTAGCTACTTTTTCATGCAAAAAAATCAAACCAACGCATTTAATTTTTTTGAGAAAATTAACCATTTCTGTCGGAATGTCGAAAAAAACCCTCAAGCGGCGATATGTGAAACTAACAAAACTTCAAATATTATAATATTTGTAGCCGAAGAATAACTCTTCAATTAACCCAAGATTCTTTAAATTGGCTCATCCGTTTCGAAGATACAGGATGCTCTTTACGCAAACCTTTGAATACCTTCCACCACTTCATTTTTATAGATACAAGAAAAATTTTCAAACAAAAAAGGTTCAGATTATCGTCGTCTTCAAAGATCGGATATTTTTTGTTAGGTTAATATAGCGGAATTCACAGAAACATCACTTTTTTAGATGCCAGATTGCAGTCACGCCCCCGAGCGGCCATTTCAGAAACTTAAACATATTTTCCAGGTTTTTCTCGTGGAGGTTTTAGTAATAACTTTTTTTCACCGCAAGCTTCTACGATGGACAGGTTCCTAGATACAGTACCTCGCATTCTTATTTGGCCACCCTGTACATCATTTTTAGTAAGACATTCTATATTTGACATCTTATCATGCGTTTTCATTGATTCACCATATTGATTATCTTACTGGGACCATTATACAGGGAGTGCCCAACAGAACACTTTTCAGTATCTTTCACGGGACACCCCGTATTTTTTATAGACTTGGGAATGGGGAGCCTTGTATTTCCTGAAGATTTTCGATTTGGTAAAATTTGCGCAGCGTGACCACTGAAACCGAGCTTTTGTCTCACCCGGAAGTGGAACATTGACAGATAACGCGGTACGAAGTTCGGGGGGCCCGCTAGTAAATAATATAAAATAAGGGATAACTTTATATTATAGTTGGCTATGCCATTGAATTTATACTATGCATTAGAAGATAGAAAATAGATATCAGTTGCGCATATACAACAATGGTGATCACTTTGATTTCTATCTTAAATAACATGGTATTGTAATTGTATACTAACTGAGTCATCAATTTTGTTTACTACAGGGTGGCCATTATGTATGGAATAGAGTATATAACGCGGCAAACATCGACTGTATACAAAAATTTTTCTATACAATGAAAGTAAGTTGTTTAAGTTTTTATTTCCCTTAATAAGGCAGCATCAAGTTGTTTTTATTTCAGCAAACATATGAGTAAAGAAAAATAATTGAAGTTTTTAAATCGCAGTATTATTTATCATTAGACTCATTTGATAGAGATTTTTTCCCGATCGATTTGTATACAGTCGATATATACTATATTCCATACATAATGGATACCCCATATAGTGGGCGGCTAAAATATGGAACAAATTTATTTAAAAATCAGGTGATTTTGATACCAAAGTTGATCTTTTTAAATGGAAAGGTCTTTAATCTATTTACACGGGCTACTCAAAACTATGAAAATATATAGGTTGTCCCATTATTGAAAACGGTGTTTGTTGGGCGCTCCCTTTATATTGCATTCAATCAGTTTTTACATTTTTTGTCTTAACTAAAACTTTATGTTCCCAAAATTAATGAAAATAAGTGGAGGTACTGAGACACCCTGTACCTTCATCATCTTGACTATATCTTTAATATTTTCAACAACGTCAATATCTGGTTATTTATTTAATACTTAAGGATACTCAATGCTTTTCATGCTGTAAAGTCACATGTTGACGTTTAGCCAGATTAATACCTAGCTATTTATTAATCAAATCTCAAGTGGATAAAGAACCAATGACACACGAGTCAAATACCAGATTTTCGCCAAAACCGCTCAATCAGCAAGTTCCGAGGCAAGTTCAGACCTGGCATGATTGTGTCGAAATGGGCCGTGAGTGTTAATGTGACAATTATAAGTTCGTTACCTACATGAAACAAGTCGAAGGCACTTAGGACGAGGTTTCCATGGAGTTGTGGTTATTTATTAGGGTAGATACCTCAATATACATCACTGCAATAATACCAATTCGAATTATGCAAGCATTTGCAGCGACATCTAATGCATAAATCCATAAGCGCCATTTTACAGTTTTAAACGGCATCATAGTGCTCCATGTCGGCTATGTTTTTTTTTTCCAATTTATCATTTTTGGTATGGTTACAATAATGCTACCACAATTATGTCCAGGAAATTAAATTCATCGCCTTGGTCTAGGTTAATTTCCACCAATCCGCTGTAGTTGGCCAAAACAGGGCGGATTTCCCCAATAGAAAATAACACCACCGTATGACCCTATAGTCACTGGATACCTAAATACAATATGGCTTTATACTAACTGGTGGCCATACGGTGGTCAAGCTTTGCGCCATGTTTCCTCCAGATTTGAATGTAACCAATGAGAGTTAAGTCTGTATATTTAAATTTAAAGTTGTCAACCTAGAACGTTAGGCGAAGTATGCAACACACAATACACGTATGACTCATGTTGCGTACACTTCAATACAAAATTAAATATACTTGCTGCAACATGGCCGGCGATCTTAGCAATCTATTAAAATTAGACACCTTATTGTCACTGTATATACTTTTCAGGGACCAGGACCAAAATGAAATATCGGTTCCGGTTCTGTTTATATTTAAGCAAAAATATTCCGGTCCGCTTTCGGTTCTAAGAAAAATAACGGTTTGGTTCTGCGCATTTTTTCCGGTTCATAACGATTCTTTTCGGTTCTAGTCTTTTAGAAAGTATGGCATTAAAAAAATTCATTATAACAACGTGATTTGTTAATTAATAAGTGTGAAAAAGTAGTAAAAAGTCATAAATACCAAAACGTGTAGTAGGTAATGTTTTTTCCACTAGAATTGAAGGTGTAATAAAGCATCAAATAAAGAAATCATTATACATTCAATTTATGTGGTAAAAATTACACACTATTCAGGATAATGGAGTACCTACTCAAATAAATAACAACCACTCCCATGGAAACCTCGTTCTAAACGCCTTCCATTTGTTTCATGTCGATAATGAATGTTAAATTGCTACATTTTCTAGTTTTTGAGACTTTAGTTGCAAAAAACCGACTGTCTAGCTCAGTGATGGAGCGTTGGGCTACATAGCCGGAGGTCGGGTGCTCGAAACTGGGCTGAGGTAAGAATTTTTTTATCTGTAGCAGAAATGGGAATTTCCTTAGATCAATTTTGAGCATTCCACCGGCTACTCCGAATTAGGTTTTCCTCCAGTTTTCCTAATTCGTATGGTAAATACTCTAGAAAGCATTATGCGAGTCACGGGTAATTGGGCGAAAGCTTATTGAGGGACCACAACATGTGATAATAAATAAATAAATAAATAAATAAATAAATAAATAAATAAATAAATAAATAAATAAATAAATAAATAAATAAATAAGTACATAAATACATAAATAAATAAATAAATTCACATCCAACAGTACAAAGGTGTAAGCTTCAACGCCCCAAACTAAGAGTTCTCCGGCTCCAAACTTTAAGCTTCATTTTAGTAACGGACTTCAGGGTCCAAGTTAAACTTGAAATGTCAAACATTTAGCTTTAAGTTTGAAGCTTTAAGTTCAAGTACACTCAAGCTTTATGCATCAGATGAAAGTTTTTTCTTGTGCCTTCTAGCTTTGAAGACAATTGAAGCTGGAATTTTTATCCTTGAGAAGTTTAGCCAAATTTTATAATGGGCAACAGGTTCATCTTCAGGGTTCAGAGCAAACGATGAACTATTGTCTCAAATGTTATTAAAACTATTCTTGAAAGTTCATTTATTTTACTGAGTGTTAGTCAAAATCAGCACTAATTTCTCCACTTGCCAAAATGGATTCCCCACTCACATTCCATATCTTCGGTCACACGGAACGGAAGATTCTAATTGTTTTTTAATTTCATTTGCAGATTCGCCACCGTATTACTACAGTAACGGCGAGGGTCCAATTTTAAGCACCGTCTCGCAGTTCGCCGACCCGTCAAACGGCGAACAGAGCAGCCGTTCGCCGCTGGCGGCGACGCGGGCGAACTCGCTCGCCTCGGCGAACTCGCCGACCGACAGCGGAAGTGCGTGCCTAAAAATTGAGGTTCTCTTCAGCGACGAGATGAATCTGCGATAGACTAAACCCGGAACTGATTGGGGGGAGGTTGTTATAAATTTAAAAAAAAAAATTGTATAAACGGGACACTGAGAGAAGATTAATTTTAAATTGCGTGTAGATATACAGATAGTTAGTACATATTAGCTAATAATTCCCAAATAAATTTATATTTTCTGGAAAACCGGAAAAACTTCTGGATTATATGAATAATGGACAAGAGCAATGGTCTCATAAAATACGAAACTTTCATTTTTTTATTTATTACTCAACATAATAATTTAAGAGATGTGTTTTTTATTCATAGATTTTATATTATTTAGCTTTACGTTAAGGCACACCAAAGAATGTTTTCTCATATAGTAATTGCACATTGTACTTCTGATCATATCATGGCACGGATCCGTGTCAGATTTCCTTGATTCTATCATTTATATTGTTAAAGCCTAGCGCACACCAAAATACGTAGGCGTTAATTTTCGAAATCTGTTAACTAGTCACAGTGAAGCGTACTCTTAAATTTACTAAAGAATGCAAGGGCGCCTGCACGGCCAGTAACTAAATTCGCAATAACTGTGGACGTGCAGGGGTCCTTGCGGTTAACGGCCCTCAAAGGGCGCCGAGTACGTGAAAGTATTATTTTTCAATTTTTATTTTGTAAAATGTGTAATAATATACCAAAGAGATGGCCTACTTATCAAGCTGTCACGGTATGTAAGTATTGTATTGTAAAATGTGATAGGCCCAAATGTTACAGGCCCCATCTTGCCCTTTTCACTCCTGTCACATTCACTCATAGATGTAGGCAGTTTCTATTAGCAAAAATAATAAAAAGTTACAATCAACCTTACTCTATATTTATTATTAAGGATCCTCAGATCCTTTATAGTTTTGTATTGTCGTCCGTCCGTCCGTCCGTCCGTCCGTCCGTCCGTCCGTCCGTGTGCGCTCTAACTCTTTTTAAAAGTGACCGATTGTGTTGAAATTTGGTGTACGGGTACGTTGGACATTAAGGACGGACGCTATTGATTTTCAGGAAGCTGGTTCAACAGGAACAAAAGTTATAGGACTTCGAGTGAATCGGGAACAGGAAAAACTGCGTACTCAATATAATAGAAATCAACATATTTCATTCCCTAGGTCATGTATCGAGTTCGGACTTTCGCTAGATTATTCCCTATGACTCTTAGATGTGTAACAATTCAATATAACTCTTCTCTGTGGTCTCGGTCAAAAGTTTTAGAGCAAAATGTACCCAAAATTATTCTTTACACATGAATTTAGAGTTGTAAAAGCTTTCAAACGCATTATCTTGATGCTGAAAGAGTTGATAACGTGCACGTTTGATAACCGCATGTGTGTGATTAAAAAATGTTAAATTATTTTTCTGAGGCCACATGGATTTTGATCAAAATATGTCAAAACCGTTATTTATGCACCAAGATGGTTGAGAAAAAGACCAAGAGCATTATTTCAAAGACCAAAACATGAATTTGATCTATTTTTGGCGACCACATGGATTTTGATCAAAACATGTCTAAATCGTTATTTATGCACTAAGATCGTTGGGGAAAATACTAGGGGCATTATCTCAATGCCCAAGACATGAATTTGATGCATTTTGGGCGACCACGTGGATTTTGACCAAAACATGTCAAAATCGTTATTTATGCACCAAGATCGTTGGGAAAAAAAACCAAGACTCAATGCCCCAGACATGAATTTGATGCATTTTTGTTAACTATAAAATGTATTTTGTAAGATTAAAATAAATTGTCGTTAAAAGTGATTGTAATACTGAGGATCCTTCGATATTTCGTTGTATCGGTTTATTACCTTACAACGTTCAGTGACCCCAGATCCGTAGTCTGTCCAAAAATTGGAATACGACAGCATATCGTCAATGGTTCTTCCTCTTTTTTCTTGTACACATTTCAATAAATTTATCTATTTTCACTGTTGTGTTGGCTTCCTCTTTGCTTGATATAATTCCTCCATATATTCTTTCCAATATTTCGCGTTCTTCAGTCAACAACTTGCCATCCTTATTTTCTATTTCTGTCTCTGATATAGTTCCACCTCTTTTCTCCCGTATTTTTTTTCATTTTATTATGTGGGTACCAAATTATGTCTACCTAATTTCACTATACTCTTTTTAAAACCATTCTGTTCTTGCCTTATCCGTTCTTAATTTCCTCCATCTTACCTTATCATTTTTATTGTTATCCAAGGTTTCTTTGCCCCTGGCCCCTTGCTGAAACCCACGCACTCTTAGCCAACTTTGATTACACATTCCTTTATCCTCTCCCAATGTTTCTCCACACTCTACCATCTCACGCTTTTGTTTCTCTTTCTTCAATTCTTTCAACTATTTCAAATTCCATTTTCTTCTACCTCAGTCTTATTTCTAAATTTGCAGCTAAGAGAACATAGTTGCACGCAAACTTTTTTTTACTCCGTTCCTATTAAAATCTGTTAGTTTCCTAAATGGGCAGAGCCTTCTTTTACGGTTCTCAAACATCGTGTTCGTAACAATCAAATGATTTTCTTTACAAAACTCAATCAACTTATCTCCTCTTTCTTTCCTTTCTCCAAGTCCGTATTTTCCAACTGCATCCGTACAACCTCTTCCTTTCCCACATTGGCGTTCCAATCTCACCTACCTTCATTGCTATGATTCATAGTCATTGATTCATTTGGCTTGACTGTACCATAAATCCCACTTCATTTCTTCTTTTTTTATCTTCACTATAATAGAAGGTGGAATCCACCTCGTCTCACTTCACTGACACTAATAAAGTCCAAATTAGTTTCTCATTTCTTTTTTTAGATGTTCTAGTTTTTCGCCTTGATTTTTTTTCTGTCATTCTTCTTGGACGCACACTGTATATTTTGATTGAGGAGCTATTTTACTTCCTGTATTAACTTTAATATGCGAAGTATCAATTATCTCTCTCTTCATTTCTGTCCCCGTCGACTTGGGAGGCCAACAGATCTTTAATCCCAGTGGTTTCCCGTTGCCTACTGCATCCTGTGTCGTTGCCTACAGTGTTTTATTACAAACGACACTTTTCCAAATTCTTAATTACTTATTCTCGTACCTATGCCCTAGCTCATGCAGAGTAAGAGCGAAAAGACGAAACATGCTACAGTTTTATGCCCGGAAAAACCTGTCACAGAATCCGATCTTATACCGGTAGAAATAGAAAAGATAACTACACCTAGCAAGTCCACCGTTCCAATGTTTCATGCACACCTTGATTGCCGTTAATAAAGGACATAGTGCTTTATCGCGTTCCACAAAATGCATAGTAGCTGCAGGCAGCGAAAAAAGCAGACCTAAAAAGAAACGTGTTAACCAAATCCTTTACCTCAAAAAGATACAACAGCTTTAAATTCGTGTAAATACGTCTAAATATATTTTTCAGACAATTTTAGCTTGATGCCTCTGGATTTTCAACGCGAGATTTCCACATTTTTCGCAAAATAAGAACCTGTCATTTCAATAACAAAAGCAGAAGTGGGATTTTCCATCCCCAGTTGTACGAACTAGAAATTGGGAGAAATGTCTATTAATTTTCTGGTCCTTCTCTCCACCATTATTCGTCAGGACATTAGCAAAAATGTACGGCAACGGAAACGACACGACAATGGCAATTACATATTATCTGCACTTTGACAGCTACTCCGATATTTCACCCACATTATTGCAGAACTTCTGATCCTAAATGAGTTCTAGGTAAGCAGGACATATCAGTCATAGGTGAGTGAACTCGTTTTAGCATTTGCTAAAAGAACGGTACTTCACAATACCAATATCAACTTACGTGCCCCATTAATAAGTGGATTTCGGATTGCGATATAGATTTAAAAAAGGGTAGGATATTAAATTTAAACATATGGCATAACCTTAAAAAAACGTGTTAACTAAATCGTTTACCCAAAAATGATACAACAGGTTTAATTCGTGTAAATACGTCTAGATAGACATTTTAGCTTAATTCCTCTAGATTTTCAACATGAGATTTCTACATCTTTCGCATAATAAGAATCTGTCGTTTCAATAACAAAAGCAGAAAGTGGATTTTCCATTCCCAGTTGTACGAACTACACATTTGGAGAAATGTCTATTAATATTCTGGTCCTTCCCCCCACCATTATTCGTCAGGACAATAGCAAAAATGTACGGCAACGGAAACGACATTCATAAGAGAAAGGTACTTCACAATACGAATATCAACTTACGTACTCGATTAATAAGTGGGTTTCGGATTGAGATATAGATAAAAAAAGGGAGGATATTAAATTAAAACCTATGGAATAACCTAAAAAAGAACGTGTTAACCAAATCCTTTACCTCAAAAAAAATACAACAGGTTTAAATTCGTGTAAATACGTCTAGATAGCCAATTTTAGCATAATTCCTCTGGAATTTCAACGCGAGATTTCCACATAACAAAAACAAAAGTGGGATTTCCCATTCCCAGTTGTACGAACTACAAATTTGGAGCACTGCCTATTAATTTTCTGTTCCTTCTCTCCGCCGTACCATCGGATTGCGGGTGCAATGGAGTTGTCCTGGTTTTTCGGATATCGATCACCTTGCATGCGTCTTGGAGTAGCAGTGGCTCAAAATCGAGCTCAGAATTCATTACAGAGGCTTCTGCTTTGCTTTGCCTTATTCGCGCCCATCCATAGAAATAATACCTACTCATCAGAACCTTTTGCTTCTTTTTTTTGGAATTTGAAATGAT
Source organism: Photinus pyralis (assembly GCF_008802855.1). Taxonomy (NCBI): domain Eukaryota; kingdom Metazoa; phylum Arthropoda; class Insecta; order Coleoptera; family Lampyridae; genus Photinus; species Photinus pyralis. Next base: position 16,233,183 of record NW_022170878.1, read on the forward strand.
GAAGAAGTAGATATTATCAAAACAGAAATGGACATACTTTGATAAGAGGACAGAAAGAAGAGCAGTAGTTGGTAGAAATCGATTCCTTTCGTTGAGACCTTTCATTAGAATACAATGAGAGATAAAATGATTTCCCCCCCCCCCCTCAGACCCCTGATCTCGAAAAAGAGTCGCACGAGAAAGTTATACTTTGTACAAACGAATTTATTTCGATGAGACCTTTCATTTGAATACCATGAAGGGTAGAACATGAGTTGACCCCCCCCCCCTTTTCTAAAGCTTAACTTAGCACCACTAAATCTGAGCCCAATTGGTTGTCGTATGTAAAAGCTATGTACGTTTTACTTTCAAAAACAGCATCTCAGGAAATAATTCGTGGAGGGGGGGGGGGGGCTTTTATGAACAAGCGTAGCTGAAGTGAAGCGATATAGTGGAAAATGAAGCGAAGCAAAGGTCTGTAACTGTTTTTTTTTAAGAACCCGGTACGTTTGGCTCTATGAGAATTTTGTACATCCTAATAAGAAACGAAAGGAGACACCTGGAGGAGAACCTAAAAGAAGAAGCTGAAGCAGTAACTGAAGAACGTAAAGCAAAGGTTAAGAGATAAGTTGAAGTAAAGGTTGGAAGCCCTACGAAGATCTGAATGCTGAAGAAGACCCGAATGGCGAAGTTTAAAAAATGTGGAAGGAGCTGAAGGAGAACCTGCTTAGATCCAGACTCAGACTCCGATTGTGAAGCAGATGTAGAAAAGAGGTAGAGGAAGTCGAAAGAAAGAAGGGGAAGGACCAGAAGGAAAAGTGAAGTAATCGGAGATGTAAAGGTGATTGCGAGGGCTGCGGTAACGAAAGTGAAGGTGGAACATGGAGGAGTAATCAAAACGTCGACGTTTTCGCGAGGGGAAAAATATCACATTGCAATGGGGAGGGGATCCTGCTACAGATATGTCGCTAAAAAGTAGGCAGCAAGATTCATCGGGGGAGGTTCTTCAAGGGATGTACAGAACAGCAGCACTCAACTATAAATTTCGTGAGGAGAAAATCTCATGTATTTTTTAACAATTTATTAACAATAATCTATTACTTAAATAATTACAATTAGATCATTTGCGGCCTTTGGACGAGGACAGGTCAAAGTCCCTTTCGTAGTCGGTCTTCTCCACCATGTACTTCGGAAGTGACAACCCCAACGCATTTACGTAGACCGGTTTCGTTTCGGCCGAGTACAGACCACCCTCGTCGTTGACGTCGAACTCCGGTTTCGGATCGGGCTCGCGTTGCTTCGTCTTCTTCTGCTTCTTTTTTTCGGTCGAGTAAGGTCCACTATTGCTGATTAAGTCGAATCCGGTCGTCGGTTCCTGTCTCTTCCTTTTGTCTTTCTTGGGCCCGTCTTCGGTCGCGATGTCGGGTTTCGGTTCAGGTTTCCTCTTCTTTTCGCGTTTATTTCGTGCGTCCGTCTCGTGGACCTTCTTGGGGTGCACGGCCAGTTTACGGCGGGTTTCGCTTTCACTTTCGGGCTCGTCGACGTCTTTTACGGTTTCTTTCTCGTGGTAGGCGACGAGTGAGCTGTGCGGGCGCGACTCGGATATGTACATGCACTCCTCGTGCTTAATTCCCTTCTTGTCAACGCATAGGTAGCACGTCATGCCCTTCTTCTTGACCTGCTCGCAGTTGGATCTATCCTTTTTCGAGAATTCTTCAAGTACCCTCTCTACGTCTCGCTTGCCGGTGGGGTCGTAGTAGGATTCTGGTTTGACAATATCCTCGCTCTGTTTACTCTCTTGCCTCGCCACCTTGGATCTTTTCCTCGATTCGGGGCGGCCGTATAAGGTGGGATCCAAGCCGACCACTCCGTCTCTGCGTAGTTTGCCGGTGGTTTTGGCGAAGTGTACCGGAACCTCCTCCTTGTACTTTTCGCTTTCACCTTCGGGCGAGTCGCTCTCATTATCGCCGTCGTACTTACTTTCACGCACGTACGCGTACTTTTGCTCATTTGGTTCCGATTGGTACGAGCACTGCTCGTAATTGCCACCGGTCTCGGCGTTTTTGCACACCAGGCACGAGATGCCGTCCTTGTGTATCTTCTGGCAGCTGTCCTTCTGCTTCACGAGCTCTTCGGATTGCTTCTCCGAGGAGCTCTTCTCGTCCTCTTCGTCGTCGTCGGCGCGTTCTTCGGCAGCGGAATACTGTTCGTACTCGCTAAAGTCGGGTGCCCTGTAGCGCTGGTCGGCGAACTCTTCCGGTTGCGAGTTGTAGCGGTGGGACCTCGCCTTAACCTCCTCGTAGGGGTCGTAGGCTTCGGAATCCTCGCGTTTGGCTCTGGTCGGTTTTTGCGTGTTGTAGGATTGGCTCGAGCTTGTGTAGTAGGCCTTCGGTTGCTGCTCGTAGGAGCAGTGCTCCGACTGCGCTCCGGTTTTCGGATCTTTGCACACGTAGCAGGTCATGGGTGTCTTGCTGAATTTCTCCGTGGGTATCTTCTTGTTGACCTTGACGCAGCCGGTATGCCTCGCGCTTTGTGTGACGGTTTGACTTGGCACGTACTCGTAGCTGCCGTCGGCTGGGGATGTGTACTTCAGGTAGGTGGGGCTGTAAGGTATCGGCGTTGGTTGAGTTTGGAAGCTGTACTTTCGGTAGGGCGACGCCACCGGCGTTTGCGTGTACTTGGCGTAGTACCCCGGCTGGGTCGGTTTTATCGGTGACGAATCCACGGGGGACGGTTTAAAGTTGGTGTACGATTGCCTTTCTTCTTCCTCTTGGGGTTTGGCCGCCGGTAGAGGGCGGAATTTTTCAGATCTCCTACGAAAATTTTCGATGTTTTCGTGATAGCCCCCCGGTGTCGGTATATTGCTGGAGATATAATCGGGAGTTTGCTCAGTATTCTCGACACTTTTCGTCTCTTTTTGTGCCTGCTCGAAGTAGTCCGTAGCGCCCAAGCCTGGGCCGTTAAAAAATCCACTTGCGGCGAAGCCATTGTCTGATTTCACTTCATCTTGTATGTTGGCGGAGCTGAAACCTGTGATGGGATGTTAAAGGAGTATGATGGAAATAGTTTACTTGCCTCCTTGTGGTGCTCCGAAGAACGACTGGAAATCTAATGGGGTAACAAATCCGCTCTCCGAATTTTCCTCCTGTTGCGGTGCCGAGCCTGGCGAGTTGAAGTACTTGGAATAATCGGGACTCTCTTGCTCGTCGGCGGTGTAGCCCGCACTGTCGTCGTCAGAGTCAGCTACGTTGTAATCCGAATCGTAGTGCTGCCCTTTGGAAAGGGCGACCACTGACAGCAGTAGTACCTGCAGGATACGGTCCGTGCATTCAAGAGCTGACGAAATGGGGTTACTCACCTGAAGTGGCAGGTTTCCAAAATGCATGGTGTCACAGTTAACTAATTGTGAAACTGGTGCCAGTTACAATTTATATAGAAATGTCCCACCTCAGGCGATTACGGCTGGAAAGTGAGGTATCTCGAATCAGACGCTGACATTTCTTACAAACATTGACTGATCAAGCGAAGAAGAATGTAAACACAGTTAATCAAGCGTTAAAGGCACTTTTTGACTATTTTATTAAATACCCATGTGTGGAACCGGAATCTCCTAATTTAGTTCGACAATTAATTCTCTCGTCCGCGTCGCCGTAACCACCCTCAAAAAAATATCCAAGAAAGGCGCATACGGGCTCGCTTCTGATGGTTATACAATCCCTTATTGCCTCAGCAAATCTGTGAAAAATGTAATTCAAGCGATTAAAAAAATGGTTAGATAACTCCAATTCTTTTGGATAACCGCGCAAATTATCGACAAAAGCAATTAAATAACAGCTCGAATTTCGTTATTTCGAAACGAATTGTCATTCTGGATTATTCAATGCTCTGGGGTAGTCGAGATGTGAGCGCGACGGTGGTTTTTGCGCCTGAAATGTAAGCAACCCCTTGCGCTTTCTGATGTATTGTACTTTGTATAAGTTACGGGGGTTGATTCTCACTGTAAACGACAGATAGGCCCGAATGTCTCCCAGATTCTGAAACAAAACAAGCGCACCTTCTGCTGGAACGGTATAAGATCCCCAGAGGAAAAAGAACGAATGCAGAAAGCAAAGAGACAGAGAAGCAAAAATTATCAAAGTCCTCGTGTGAGATCGAAGGGACTTCAGCGCATTTTTGTATGGCAGATCAGACTCCACCATCAGCAAGATCTCTTCGAGGGTTGCCATATTTCCTTTGTCAGTACCCACCTCCGACACTCCGTGCACCCGCGCAATTAGAGTTTGATGTTTTGACTGCAGCAACAGAGATCTTATCGAAGGCTACCGCATTGTCTTTGTGGGAGACAAGGAAAGTTGACAACACTTTGGAAGCAGAATCACTCAAACCTCATCCTGCTTCAAATTTCAGGTCAGCAGCATCATCCGTTCAAGAGATACGAATTTTTGAAATTTTACTTTCCTCTCAGCAAAACATTGGAAGCAGGATCCCCCCCCCCCTCCCAAATATTATCCTGCTTGTACTGCTAAGTGTCCAGGTCATCCTGCTTCAAATTTGGTGCATTTCACTTCAAAGGTGTTTTTGAGAATGGAACTTTTGTTTAGGAAAGTTTCAATCATTTCATATCTCTTGAACTGATGGTGCTGCTGATCTGAAATTTGAAGCAGGATGGTCTTGACACGTAGCAGCACAAGCAGGATAATATTTGGGGAATCCTGCCTCCCAATTGTTGCTGAGAGGGAAGTTAGCAACAAAATTTCAAAAATTCATATCTCTCGAAAGGATGGTGCTGCTGACCTGAAATTTAAAGCAGGATGAAGCAGGATGCTAGCAGCACTAGCAGGATGAGGTTTGAGTGATCAAGTGTTGCCAACTTTCCTCGCCTCTTTGAGGGTACACTCGAAATTCGCATTTTGGTGGATTTCGCTAAAAACACGGCTATTGGTGACACGAGAAAGAGAGACCGCGATTCGAGCTCTAAGAAACTTTTGGGCTTCCAAAGTCGACTACCCCTCGAAGCAGGCCATGCAAAATGTGGTTCATTTCGCTCCTAAGAAAAAAAAACAAAATTCCGCGACGCAGAAGTTGTGCGCGTTTACAAGATCTCTCCGACGACACCAATTGGAAAACAATCGGAGAAAAACTATAGAAGATAGAAAAAAAACTGAACAATCTCCAGGTTAGCGTAACACGTTTTTTTACAAGCGTTCTTCTACGAACTCGCATTTACTGCTAGCCAGCCAGCCATCCAGTCAGCCAGCCAGCCAAAGTGAGATTAAAAGCTACCTTTTCACAAATAAATTTGCAAAACTGCGCCAAAAAGTGACATGAAGAAAGAGCAAGGGACAAAATTGGAAAGTATACTAGATTACAAATAATGGGAGAAAGAGATAAAATGAACAAATAAGGACGAGGCACCTTGTGTGAACTTGGCCCCCCAACTTTAGGAAGCAATAATTTACGTGATTGAAATGGATTGCGCTTCGTTTGCGCTTCGTTTGCGCACAATTGCACTTTGTTTGCGCGCTGCCGGTTTCAAAATTACGAAGGAATCAAATTTGGAGGGGCCAACTTCATAACTGCCCCCCAAGTTTACAAATTTGACATTTTTTTTCTTGTGATCGTTTGCGCTTCGTTTGCGCACGTTTGCGCACAATTGCACCTTGTTTGCGCGCTGCCGGTTTCAAAATTACGAAGGAATCAAATTTGGAGGAGCCAACTTCACAACTGCCCCCCAAGTTTACAAATTTGACATTTTTTTTCTTGTGATCGTTTGCGCTTCGTTTGCGCACAATTGCACTTTGTTTGCGCGCTGCCGGTTTCAAAATTACGAATGAATCAAATTTGGAGGGGCCAACTTCACAACTGCCCCCCAAGTTTACAAATTTGACATTTTTTTTCTTGTGATCATTTGCGCTTCGTTTGCGCACGTTTGCGCACAATTGCACTTTATTTGCGCGCTGCCGGTTTCAAAATTACGAAGGAATCAAATTCGGAGGGGGGGGGGCAACTTCACAACTGCCCCCCAAGTTTACAAATTTGACATTTTTTTTCTTGTGATCGTTTGCGCTTCGTTTGCGCAGGTTTGCGCTCCCAATACCTTAGTTTGCGCCCCCGTCGTTTTTGAGTTATTCCAAATACAAAATTCCATACTGGCCCCATTTTTCAAATTTGCTATTTTTTTTCATTTGATCGTTTGCGCTTCGTTTGCGCACAATTGCATTCTGTTTGCGCGCTGCCGGTTTCAAAATTACGAAGGAATAAAATTGGGGGGGAGGGGGCAACTTCACAACTGCCCCCCAACTTTACAAATTTGACTTTTTTTTTCTTGTGATCGTTTGCGCTTAGTTTGCGCTCCCAATACCTTCGTTTCCGCCCCCGCCGTTTTCCAGATATTCCAAATACAAAATTCCATAATTGTTCAAGTTTGTTATTTGACGCTTTTTTCCGCAAAGTTCGACTGATTCACTTTTATTTTAAATAGTTGGGTTTTGTATCATTCTAATACGATAATAAGCACGGACAGTGTTTATTCAGTAAACAGACAAGAAAGCTATGGGCCGGTAAGTTCCCCAAATTCTTTTTTAAGTATCTTTAACTGTACTGTAACTTTAACTCTAACAAATATAAATGTGGGTACATTTTCGATTATGTAAATCATTGTAAAACTTGTGAAATTTCTAAGTTTAATTTGGACGTAAAAATAATAAGCTTAGATTCTGCTATGGCGATCGTTTCCATAGAAACAGCATTGTAGTCTGTTCTGAATTTCATTTTATTTTGCGCTCCGCGTCCCATTTTCAATAAAAATGACAAATATCATTAGAATGCACAATCATTTGTTTCACTTTATTTACCATTAAGGTTTAAGGGCGACTTAGCCTTCTCATTCAAACCTATTAAAAGGTCAGTTTAACATCTGCTATAAAATAAAAGATATAAATTAGTACATCAACCCGAAATGACTAAACCTATGGGCACTATGTAAAAAGAACAAAAAAAAAGAAAAAAGTTTTTGCCCAAAGGCGGATTTTCCATGCATTGATCAATACTTCCCTAAATGTCATAGAAACGGTCTATTTTTAGGTTAAAGTTTGCTTTCACCTCGGCTTTCACTAAAAGCATCTGTGGTTAAAATTAAAAACCAAAGAGTTAACGCCTCGCATTTTGATTTTTTCCATATGCGATATGTTTATTTTTAATAGAAGCATCTGTGGTTAAATTTCAAAAACATATCTCTATAAATAATAAAGTTATCATTCCGCGTGAGCACATAAGTAATTATGATTTGTACAATATGGGATATATTTGTCTTTACTAAAAGCATCCGTAGTTAAAATTTCAAAGACATATCTCCATAATTAAAAATGTTGGCAAATCGCAGTCTACGCGCATGTGCACATTTGATTTTTATATGTTTGACTTTAGTAGAAAGTATCTGTACTTAAAATTTCAACAAAACTATTAATAAATAAGAAAGTTGATATTGCGCAACCGGGCATGCGCACATTAATCGTCAAAGTATTTTTTTGATCAGGTGCCAGAGCCATATGCTAGCGAATGCAAAAAGAACGAACATTTTGGAAACTGTATGAGTAGTTAAGGCCTCGGACAGACGGACAGGCGGACGGACAGAGAAAGGGGCTGCAACAGCGCACCTAACTTCGTTGTAAAATGCGCTAAAAAGTCATCGTGTTTCATTCCTTTGACATCGCGACTACAGAGACCCCGGAGGTGAGCTACTCAGGGTTGTCAGACCCTCTTCATCCAGAACAATGGAATGTAAGGATAGGTAAAGTTAGGGATGGGAACGGCATTATGCGAAGCTACGTGTACTTGAGGAACCCGCCCCGACAAAACCCAAGACAGAGCAGTCGGCTGCGGGATTCGAACCCACTACCTCCCGAATGGCAGTCGATGAGCGCAGCTACTGCGCCATGCGCCTCGGCGGCACTATGCACAGGTACCGCCAGGGCTAGGCTAAAGAGGCGAGAGGTGACGTATCTCCACTATTCATATTCTATTGATTGCACCTATAGTGCCCGACGAGGTGCAAATGATCAAGAGAAAAAAATGGCAAATTTGAAAAATGGGGGCCACTATGGAATTTTGTATTTGGAATAACTCAAAAACTACGGGGGCGTGAACGAAGGTATTAGGAGCGCAAACGATCACAAGAAAAAAAAAGTGAAATTTGTAAACTTGGGGGGCAGTCGTGAAGTTGGCCCCCCCCCCCCCCCGAATTTGATTCCTTCGTAATTTTGAAACCGGCAGCGCGCAAACAAAATGCAATTGTGCGCAAACGAACTGATGAAACACAAGTCGATCTGCGTATATAGCATACGCCCCTGTTTCGAACGCTTCCGAACGAGTATCTTAGAATCTTCTCGAACAAAACACGTCATATTTCCCGGAAAGAATGCATCACATCGTTACCAGCCTAAATACAAACGGTCACATCCGCTTTCGTATCTTATCGCCGATGACTAATCTTTTATGGCGCCTCGATGTCTATCGGGATTTCTAAAATATTCACTACTTAAACTTTTCACTTTTAAAACAAATGTAGAAAAATTCTTGTACTCACAGTTCAGACAGTATACAGGGTGTTACACGACCGGATGTTAAAAAAAATTGGGCGATAAGAGGGGACAACCACTTTTTCCCAATAAACCGAGGGCCCAACTTGTTTTGTTTGGGAGCCACCCCCAAAGCGAAGTGCTGAAATGTGGATTTCTTCTTTAATGTTTTTCTCAGCAACCATAAGAGTACAAAGATGGGTGGCACGTCTTTGATAGGTTTTCGGGTATGCCCTGTCCGATTTTGAAAAATGTTTTCCAAAATTCCTACCACGAAAGGGCGCACCCCTACTTGGGGGTGCGAAAAAATTTTGATTTCGACGAAATTTGGTATCTGATGGGGGTTTTTGAACATGAAAATGACGAATCTGAAATTATTTATTGAGAATTCGAAAAAAAAGTTCCACTGCAATTCTTGGCCGGACAACGAAAATGGAGAGAATTCCACGAAATTTGTTGTGTGCATACTTGATGAGTTAACGCAAAAAATTGTCGGACAGTTTTTTTAAATAACTTTTGAAACAAAAGTTATACTCATTTGAAGATTGGGCCTTCAGATTACAAAGTGTCCCCCCGCCTACTAGAAAATGTCGAAAATAACAAAAAACATCGGTTTAAGTCCTTATCCCTTATCAGTTATCTAGGTCGTAATTTGGACTCGATTAAAAACAAAACTAACCATTTACAGATGAAACAAATTTATTCGACATAAATAATGAAATGAAACAAAAATATGCACTCAGGGTCAGATGACAAATAGCGCGCACATGTGTTCAATTGAGAGCAAACGATTCATTTTGCCTTTGAGAGTACTTTCCACTGGCAAACCGTTTTCGAGATATTCGCTCTTAAAAGTTTTCACGTCACCAATGGATATATTTCTTCTAGACGTCCCAATCGCCCTTTGCAAGTAACCTGTTCCGACAATCCGTTCTCGAGATATAATAAGGGAGTATATCCTATTACGATAAGGGGTCGAGGAGGAGGACTATGGTTGGTAGAAATGAAACAATAGCACATTTATTAAAAACTTTTTTTAAATTTATAAAAAATTTGCTAAAAATTCAAAAACTTTAATGTGGGGGGCTAACTTCACGCCCAAAACTTACAAAATTTATTCTGCAGATACGATACGATAAACAAGAATAAATTGTGCACAACTCTTGTGCGCATTTTTTTTAACCGAAATGGCTTAGTAAATGGTTGGGTTATAAGGGGAGAATGCCCTTTACACACAAAAATTTGAAGACCGCTTGGATTACATTCAAAATCCTCTGTTAATGAGCAATTTAAACTTGCCGCGATTTTGTTACTCTCATGATAAATAATACAATTTCTTATTTCTTCCCAATAGTCCTTTGTGAGCACCCTTCTCAGACAAGCTCTCCTTGAGATAAAAGGAATTATATGCGATCACGATAAGGAGTCGAGGAGAAGGACTATGGTTGACAGAAATTGATTCCTTTCGTTGAGACCTTTCATTAGAGTACCATGACCTCATCCCAACCCCTCTTTTGATAAGGGGTCAGAAAGAAAGGGCGGTGAAAACAGTTCCTTTTGTTGACACCTTTGTATTAATACAATGAAAAATAAAATTAATTTCAACTTCCTCCAGCGCTCCGGTCACTCACTGATCTCGAAAAGGAGTCGGGAAAGTATCCCGTTACTGACACTAACTTTCTCTCCAGCTTCGTTATGAAAAATCCCTGTTCATTGCTGTACAGGGTCATTCTTGACGAGCGTCAGTTAGAAAGATATGGAAAACCTTTGAAAATTAAGCTGAACTGATAAGCCCTTTAAGGGTTTTGGCACATGATGAATTGAACTAAAATATTTTCAAGATGGCGCCACTTCCGGAAATACCGGAAGTAGCCATCAACTTTGGTATTATAAATAGGAACCCCCTATTTTTTCTACAGTTTCGGTTTTTACGTCGAATTTGGAGTACAAGTTGACCCTTTGCTCCAAGGGCTTCGCCGATATTCAAGTTTTATGTCAAAAATTGAATTCGCAGGGGTAATTTTAAAAATTTATTATTCGAAAACGGTGAGAGATATTGCAACACAGTTTTCACTGATTTATTAAAGAAAGATCGAATTTTCTTATGGTATGCGTAACAGTCTAAGAAAGTGAGACTACGTCACTTTTTCTCAACTTTTAAACTTTTAAATATCCATAACTCCATTTTTTCAAATGGCACCCCCCATTTTGTTCTTCACTCTTGTTTTCCTTTTTCCTAGACCTTTAATTTGATACAAAATGTCAAAAGCTCCTTCAAACGGTTTCCGAGATATTCCATGTTTTAGTTACTTCTTGTGGCAAATTGATAAAAAAATTAAGTCGCTTGATGTTATTCTTTTGTTTTTATTATGATAATGTTTAAACGTCAAATTTTCGCTGCTTGAACTTATACTTCTCGTCAATAATGGCTTGTTTGGGTTACACTAATGAAGATTTTTTGAATTTAATATTAATACACGGTGAATGTAATCGAATAGCTGCCAGGAAAAGCAGCGAAAATTTGACGTTTAAACATTATCATAATAAAAACAAAAGAATAACATCAAGCGATTTAATTTTTTTATCAACTTTCCACAAGAAGTAACTAAAACATGGAATATCTCGGAAACCGTTTGAAGCAGCTTTTGAAATTTTGCATCAAATTAAAGGTCTGGGAAAAAGGAAAACAAGGGTGAAGAACAAAATGGGGGCTGCCATTTGAAAAAATGGAGTTACGGATGTTTAAAAGTTTAAAAGTTGAGAGCTTTGAAAAAGTGACGTAGTCTCACTTTTTTAGACGGTTACGCATACCATAAGAAAATTCGATCTTTCCTTAATAAAGCATTGAAAACTGTTTTGCAATATCTCTCACCGTTTTCGAGTAATAAATTTTTAAAGTTACCCCTGCAAATTCAATTTTTGACACAAAAACTTGAATATCGGCGAAGCCCTTGGAGCAAAGGGTCAACTATGGGGTATCGTTGTACTCCAAATTCGACGTAGAATCCGAAAATGTAGAAAAAATAGGGGGTCCCTATTTAAAATAACAACGTTGATGACTACTTCCGGTATTTCCGGAAGTGGCGGCATTTTGAAAATATTTTAGTTCAATTCATCATGTGCCAAAACCTTTAAGGGACTTATCAGTTCAGCTTAAAAAAGCGTTTCGTATGTTTCTCTCTCATGTGAGGTGAGTTGCCTAACCGTAGGGGCATGTGACCACAGTTGCAAATTATTTAATAAGAACACCATGAAGGAAATAATTTGGGAAGGATTTTATGCGAATTTAGGTACTTTGGGCGATGTTGAAGAAGTCGAAGAGCGCTTACGGATCAATGGAGACACTGCACGAGAGCTGATGAGAACTTAACAGGAAATTGAATCACCCAGGATGGAAACTTGAGCAAGATTTAAATAGGAACTTGATGGTATAGTTTAAGGGAAGCGGAAGAAAAACTTGAAGGGTAAGTATGTGGGCACAACTGGAGAGCCATTTACGGTCAAAATGAGACACGCGCCGGCAGAGTATGAAAGAAATTGTGACAAAAACTTTTGAGTGAAAGAAACATAAGAGGGGAAAACTTAAAAAGGAACTTGAAACTTGATGTGAACCTGAAAGGAATCTATCTGCCCACTTCAACCGAGAAGAGTACTTCAAAAGAATTTTAAGAAGCTTGCTGTTAGTACTTGCGTGGTTCCTCAGCGATTCCTGGAATATTCATTTCTGCACAATATCGCTTTGTACAGCACTCTTAGAATTAAATTGAAATTCAACGTTAGACTGTCACCGTCGTATTTTTTTCTGCATTTTTGAGATCTCTTTCACAGTAATTTCATGTCACATGCATTATCCAAGAGCTTTCAAGGGATTAAGAAACCTTCCAGAAGCTATTTCTTTTTTTGAAAGCCTTAAAGAATTTATACGAACCTTAAAGTGCAGGGCATTTATAACAGTACCTACCTAGTATTTATTAATCTTTGAGAGACCTCAAGAGACGTATTCATTAAAAATGTTTAATGGATGAACCTTGTCGAGTGGCACTCTTTAGGGTTCTTCAAAATTCGCTACAGTCTGCTAAGGCCTCTAGAGCATTATAAATATTAGATTGGTAGCCACAATTGATTGGAAGATAGGTACCTATATTTCCCATTCTAATATTTTTAATCATTAATTTACCTTAATCATCGTCTGTGAAACGGGGCATTAATGTCTTTACGAAGCTCCTAGTGATTGGGATGCTTTTGGAGATGCATTTTAGAGGTTTCGGGGTCCTTTAAAAGCCCTAAAAGTATTTAAATTGGCTAATAATCTTAGAGCCTCTCCAGAGCTTAGCCTTCAGCAGGTTTTATAAGTTTCGAAAGTGTTTTTTAAGGGTATTTAATAGCTTTTTCACAGATATTCACTTCCAAACGTTTCAAATAGATTTCTAGAGGCTAGCTTTCTATGATCTATATCCCCCAACAAATTTTAATAGTTATTCACATAAAAGTCCGGAAAATGATACATTACTGACGAGGAAATATTGAAATGCGAGGACCCTTTGGGTCCGAATATTTTAATTTCATAGTCAGGTAATGTCATTTTACTGACTAGTTTTGTATTAAATTTTACCCGAAATCGTATTTTAATATAAAATTTTAATTTTCATATAGAACATTTGATTAATGTCAATCTGTCACTGATGGCAGGAGTCATTATAGATATTTGGAAATGTAAAAAATGCGGCCGGTAAAGTGACAGTCCGGCCGGTAAAGTGACACGTGCTACCATGACAAGCGCCAGGAACCGTAGTCTGTTCTGCCTCTGTCATGGAAACCAAAATTTCTTGAGAGAAAATAAGCATGAAAATGAAGGTTTCAGGACGATTTTGGGTAAAAAAAAGTTTAAGAGCTGTCAAGAGTCATCCATACCTAGATGCCCTAGGAGTGTTTAAAAGCAATTAAAAATATGTTTAACCTCAAGTACTCTTAAGAGCCATTAAAGGTTTTCAAGAAGCCTGGCGGGTATGGAAACCGTGGGTTTATTAGAAAATTCAGTGTTGGTTTTGGAGCTCGGGACTATTATAGGTAAGAATGCTTGCGGTTGGTGGAAACGCCTGGCGGAAGCTATCGAAACTTTCCGGGTTCGCACGAGGTCGGATCGGACCCTCGGTCTCGTATTAATAAAGCGTAAGATCTGCGGCCCGTACGAGAAAGATAGTAACAGATACAGCGAAGAATCGGAATGTATTAAGTACTGCCTTGACGGAAGAGTTAAATCGACTCATACGGAGCAACAGCACACTAATAATAAACTTTCGCGTGAATACATAAATAAATACTTAATAAAACAATGTAAAGGTAGCGGTATATAGACAGAAGCTTGAAGTACGCCACGCTTCAATAGCAGTATTTTATGAAAAATGTAAATAATAAGAAATTGTGACACCAAATTCAATGGTTAATATTACAAGAAAGAATAAGAATAAACACACTTTTCAAATAAAACAAAAAGTAGTAGGTACATACGTTTTGTATTTTTTCACATACTAGGATTCCTTCAGTTATTAGCAGTGTTGCCTAACCGTAGGGGTATGTTACCCCAGGGATGAAGTTGCTAAATTTAAATGCGACCACGATACAGTGTGAGTGTATCGTGCATGCGACCCACTATCATGGGATGTTTCTTTTTGTGTGATGATGAGATATTAACATCCCTTCTGTCACATCCCAAAATCATCACAGAAGGAATGAGATTATATGTGACAATGTGCTGCTACATGCATTTAGGGTGTTTCCAACAGTGGTTTTTTCTAAGTAATGCGTACGCAATCCAAGCAAAATTAGAACTTTTATGTGACTATTTATTTGATGAAGTTTGTTTTTCATGTTTTAATAATAAATGCTTATAGAGAAAGAAGCTGTCGTATTGATATTTGCAGAAATGGCCCTTCGCGAATACGACGTTCTCGAGACGACTTTTTGTTACAAGGTTCCGATTCACTGCTGTATTCGCAACTTGGCGACTTGTGCTTTTCTGCAACTAGACAACCTCAAACAACCACGCTTTTCGATATCAAGCACCTTGCCTGCCAAAAAGGTCTATTTACGGACCGGGAGGAGGGCATATATGCTCATATATTTCGTTTACTATGCCCTTTTAATTTCGTCCTAACGAACGAAGGCATAAATGACAGTACTCGGGATCCATTAACTACGAGAACGCGAACTGGCATTAGGGATTGAAATGAACAGCGGTTCACAGAACTAAGTTGGAGATTCTATTGACCCCACAGCAGATTATAATAGGCGTATTTCAAACTAGGTATGTTACTCACAGAACCAATATTTAAAGCACCATTTAGCCATAGTAACCAATTTAATACCTGCCTAAAACGCGTGTAACCTTCGTTGGAACATTTTAATAAAAAAATGAGTCAATTATAAGAGAAGGAATTAATTAATACTTTCAGTTAAGTTACAATGGAAGAAATTGGTAACAAAGTTGACTCTTTAAAGCAAATCATTCCGATAGCATATCATTTTTGCAAATTAATTCAAACTGCACGGAGTGGACTGGAGTGGTAGTGGTACAGACGGACAAACAGACTGACTGACGGACAGTAGCGTTCATTTTCCTTTTGGAAAATGCGCTAAAAATAGTAATTGACGTGAAAAGTAATAATATACATTCACATTTCAAGTGGCACTACCAATAATTTTCAAGAATTCTTTTCTTTTTCGCGTACGCTCGGTACTGTGAGTAAATAGCCGAGTGAACAGCTCAAATTTTGTATTTGTAAAATATTAGTTTTGTTGTGAGAAGGCAGATTCATACTTACTCCAGAATTACGAAATTAATTAATTACATATAAACTTAAAAAATACAACTGAATGCTGGGAGGGGGATACAGGGTTAGCTCTTCCAGTATAAAATATGGGGGGGGGGGGCCTTCGGTTCCTATGCCACAATGACTTCTTATCTTGTAATCTGCGTTGTAAAGACATTAAATATATATACAGGGTCGCTATTAAAAATGCAACCCAAAAAGCTCTCACGCTCACACCGTTTGAAATACAGACATGAAAATTAGACCTCTTCCATTTGAAATTATTTCACAATATATTTTAAGGTTAAAAAAGATTTTTTTGGACACATTTTTGAGTGCGGTCACCATCTTGAATTTTTTAAATCGCAACATATAATAGGTCATGTGATACGTCATTTGAAAGCCTTTATTTTTTCTTTCTTAGCTTTGGTGTTATACTAAAAAATAATACAGAAAAATTAAAAAACCCTTATACCATACGCTTGGCTGGCTAAAGTATTGTACTTTAAATTAAGATACCTGTGAATTAACAGAACGTGAAAAATTAACAAAAAAACCGGACCAGGTGTTTAATAAGTGACAAAAACGCATTGCATATTACGTGCGAAATAACTCCGGATTGAAATACGGACGATTTGACAGTATTTTGTCCTTTATTTTCTAATTTAACACCATTTATGATTAATTAAGTAAGAAAGAGAAAAAAATAAGCCTTCTAATGATGTATCACATGACCCATGTTGCCATTAAAAAAAATTCAAGATGGCGGTCGCACTCAAAACCCTCAAAATAGGTGAAATAATTGCAAATAGAAGCTTTTTAATTTTCATGTCTATAGCTCAATTCTGAAACGGTGTCAAGTTAGCCCTCACATTTTGACGTTTGTTGGTTGACCGTTTTAAAAATTTGGGCGTATAGTTAACCCCCCACGATTGATCACAATATGTTTATTGCAATCGTTTGTTGGGGTTTGTTGGTTACATTTTCACGTTTTTTGGTTGATCGTTATTGAATTATTCAAAATTCAAAAATTTGGGAGTTTAGTTAACCCCCACTTTTGGAATTTTCATTTTAGAATTTTTATTGCAATCGATTGTTGGTCGTTTGTTATTGTTTCATAGTTACATTTTGACTTTTGGTGGTTGACCGTTATTTAATTATCCAAATTCAAGATTTGGACCTATAGTTAACCCCCCCCCCCCACTTTTTGAATTTTAAAAATATTTTTTTGCAATCATTTGTTGGTTTTTTATTGGTGTTGGTTAATTACATTTTCACGGTTGTTGGTTGATCGTTATTTAATTATTCAAAATTCAAAATTTTGGGCGTATAGTTAGCCCCTCTCCCCAACTTTTGGAATTTTCAGAATATTTTTATTGCAATCGATTGTTGGTCGTTTGTTGGTGCTTCTTAGTTTTGACGCTTGTTGTTTGACCGTTATTTAATTATTAAAATTTCAAAATTTGTGCGTATAGTTCCCCCCCTCCCAGTTTTTGAATTTTCACAATATTTTTTTGCAATCGTTTGGTAGTTTTTGTTGGTTACATTTTCACGTTTTTTGGTTGATCGTTATTGAATTATTCAAAATTCAAAAATTTGGGCGTATAGTTAGTCCCCCCTCCCCCCCTCACTTTTGGAATTTTCAGAATATTTTTATTGCAATCGATTGTTGGTCGTTTGTTAGTGCTTCTTAGTTACATTTTGACGCTTGTTGATTGACCGTTATTTAATTATAAAAATTTCAAAATTTGGGCGTATAGTTAGCCCCCCACTTTTTGAATTTTCCAAATATTTTTTTGCAATCGTTTGTTGGTGTTTGTTAGTTACATATTCACGTTTGTTGGTAGATCGTTATTGAATTATTCAAAATTCAAAAAGGTGGGCGTATATAGTTAGCCCCCTAACTTGCAATCGTTTCTTGGTTGTTTGTTGGTGTTTGTTGGCTGTTTTTTATCATTTGCTGGTTGATAGTATCTTCAGAATAAATTTTGTAATTTTTGGGCTAACCCCAACATTAAAATTAAAATTAAGAATTTAAAAAAAATGTGCCATTGTTTGCGTTTTGTCCGTCCGTCCGTCCGTCCGTCCCTCCGTCCAGGCCCACTACTGCCGTCGTTTTGAACTACTTCTAGGGGAACGCTTCTAGAGTCCTGGAATTTTTTTGCAGTAGGTAGCCTATACCTTGAAGGTGGGCCAGACGGCCATCAAATTTCGCTGTCTTAAAGGGGAGGGGGCATGAATTTGATCCTGAGATGCTGTTTTTGAAAGTAAAACGTGCATAACTTTTACATACAGCAACCAGATTTTGCATACGCATGCCTTTAGTGGTGGCAAGTTAAACTTTTGAAAATTGTGTGGGGGGGGGGGTAAACACACGTTCTACTCCGAAATAAATTGGTTTGTACCTAGCTTTGTACAAACTATAACTTTCCCGGGCGACCCTTTTTGGAAGCCCAATGTTTGGCGGGACCCGGGGGTGGGGGGGTATAACGCTGATATTAAAAATTACCGTTATAGTAATTTATTTTGAAAAATACTTTTTACATACGTATACCTCTCGCCAGGAAAGGTTGCCGGATTCCGGATTCCGGGATAGTATCGTGTCAACATTGGCACGATCCTATTCCGGAAGTCGCTCGCATCTTAAGAAAAACATATTAGACTGTAGATTGACACAAGGTGTGCTGTGACCGGCAATCTTTCCTGGCGAGGGTTATAGTTCTTTATGGCGTGGCGACGCATTCTAGATTTATTTGACAACTACTAAAACAAAAACATAATAAAATGGGCCGCCTGTCGTAGTTCGCGGGAACGCGGCCATGCCTTCTGCAACCACTTTGGTTTCCAGTACAACTGCCCTCGTTAGGTTACAAATTCATTTCATGGTATTCTAATTAAAGGTTTCAACGAAAGGAGCCGTTTTCCGTGATCGGATATATTCCCTTATATCTCAAAAAAAAGAAGAACGGATTGTCAAAACAGGTTACTCACAAAGGGCTATTGGGACGTCCGGAAAAAAGATATCCATTGGTGATTTCAAAACTTTAAGAGCCAATATCTAGAAAACGGTTTGTCGGAGGAAAGTGTACTCACACGCAAAATGAATCGACTGGACGGGACATGTCTATACAGGGTGTTTTTTTGGGAGCTTTAGTTAAACGTTTCTGGGAAAGTAAAATAGGTAGGTTTTTGAAAATTTTTACTTAGAAGTTACGCTGAAGGCCGAATCGATGTAAAATATTTTCAAAATGGCCGCACTTCCGGAAACACCGGAAGTAGATAGTAACTTCGTTATTTTAAATAGCATCCCCAATTTTTTATTGGGTTTTTGGATTCTACGTGAAATTTAAGTTCTTTGGATACCCATATGTCGATATCTGTCATTTATGGTTTTTAAGTTATTTTGACTTTAAGAAAAAAAATGGCGGATGCAGATGGTACTTTGATAATTGATTACTTGAAAACGGTTGTAGTCATGACAACCTATTTTTATCAGTGCATTTAGAATTAATACAGCTTTCTTTTAGTGTACTTAAAAAAAAGTTAAGCTGCGTAAGACCGCCCCTATGGAGATCCAAATTTATGAAACTTCAAAGATTAAAAACTCAGTTTTTTTAAATGGAATCACCATTTTCTTAATATTGCATGAGATAAAGAATCGAAATGGGTATATTTTGACAATACATGTTCCTATAGCTATCTTTAACAGTTTCTGACTTATTCCCATTTTATTGAATTGACACTATTTTTTTCGAATTTTCTTTTTAGTAGTCGGCCATGATTTTATAACAATTGAATTTTAAACAATTCTAGTGACACTAATCCGTCACCTACTGTTATAGGTTAACATAAGTTTTTCAAAAATCGAAAAATGACTCGCAGTGGTTTCACCTATTTTTGAATTTAATTGTTATTTATGGTGAAATGGACAGAATCGCGGCACGTGCTTGCCGTACATTCATTCGAACACTGGAACGAAATTGTATGAATTTTGGAAATTTGGTACCCCCAAATGCACTACAAACCGTTGAAGCGCAAGTGATACAAAGCTCTACAAGAGAATATTTAAGAGAATGAATTGAATTGCAAATGCAAGATTAACAAAATAAATTCAATGTATAATATAAAAAACTTCGTTGAAACATTTTTTGTATGGAATTGTTGCTAGAACAGATATCGCATTACCTCTCTGAATTTTTAGACTTATACGTTGTTTAACAAATTCAGTTGAACGACTCAGTCTAGATTTCTCAAAAATTCCGTCCTATATCCTTAATAAATGACTTATTTATTAATGAATTATTTAGACTAGAATCAATGATATTAAAAATCCTTTTCTTGATTTGTTTAAAATTCGATTGTTATAAAATCATGGCCAACTACTAAAATGAAAATGCAAAAAAATGGCATCAATTCAATGAAATGGGAATAAATCAGAAAATGTTAAAGATAGCTATAGGAACATGTAATATCAAAATATTCCAATTTCGATTCTCTATCTCATGCAATAGGAAGAACATGGTCATTCCATTTAAAAAAAACTGAGTTTTTGGACTTTGAAGTTTCTTAAATTTGGATCTCCATAGGTGCGATTATACGCAACTTAATTTTTTTTAAGTACACTAAAAGAAAGCCCCATTCATTCTCTATGCAATGATAAAAATGGGTTGCCATGACTATAACCATTTTCAAGTAATCAATTATCAAGGTACCATCTGCATCCGCCATTTTTTTTCATAAAGTCAAAATAACTTAAAAACCATAAATGGCAGATATGGACATGTGGGTATCAAAAGAACTGAAATTTTACGTAGAATCCAAAAATGGAATAAAAAATAGGGGTTGCCATTTAATATAACGAAGTTACTATCTACTTCCGGTGTTTCCGGAAGGGTGGCCATTTTGAAAATATTTTACATCGATTCGGTCTTCAGAGTAACTCCTAAGTATAAATTTTCAAAAACCTACCTATTTTACTTTCCCAGAAACGTTTAACTAAAGCTCCCAAAAAAACACCCTGTATTGGCACAGATTTAAATAGTATATTTAAATCTGTGATATTGGTTAAGTAAAAATATTTTGAAAATTCAAAAAGTAACTATACCTACCCCCAAATTTTGAAATTTGAATAATTAAATAACGGTTAACCAACAAACGTCAAAAATCAAAATGTAACTAACAAACACCAACAAACGATTGGAATAAAAATATTCTGAAAATTTCAAAAGTGGTTGGCTAATTTGACACCGGTGAGTATTGGTTCCATCTTTTCTAGCGACCCTGTATAATAGTGTCGATAATTAGAAACGTCCTTTTCCATTTAACTAAAACTTCCTGTCCACGACCCACGTGAATTAGTAGTGCAACTTATGGGGGTTGCACAACGGTGGAAAATTAAAAAAACGTCTTCGTAATATCAAGACTAATACGGCAATTTCCTTCTCGATATGGAAGACCTGTACGTATAATTTATAATTTATACACAATTACAAAATTAATTGAAGTTCCCCCGTACAAGCAAATCTAAGCTTATGCATCGTTTTGACTGAGCCAGATAAGTCAGGAAAAAACGAACAAACTGCAATAAAAACAGCACGGCACGCATGAGTGCCAACAACCTCTTCAGTCTTCACTTCAAACTCGACCAAAGCAAGAAACAGGCTTCGTTGATGACGTAAACCTGCATACCTCCCCCACCTAATTCTTTCAAGTTTCCATCTACTTCTACTACAGTACAGGTGGATTAAGGATTTAGGATTTAGTCTTGTTTTAGACTTAGTTCGCGTAAAGTTCCGCACGAAAGAGACGTCGTCATGAAGTTTGCTGCTATTTTGGTAAGATTCTTTTAAATCATTCTCGAGCTGTAACAAAAAAAAGTGCATCGCAAGGTCTGCAAGAACGCGATCACTTTCATTATTTTTCTGCCACATGGGCGCCGAATCTCGAATTGTAATTGTAATGCACTCAGCATTTTGCGGAGGACACCCATTGAATACTGAGTACCTTCTAATGAGGGGTACAGTTAAATAAATTCGTGTAATTGTCAACTAATTTTTTTAAATCGCTCTATTTCCGGCTTCAGGTGACAGTTTTAATGTTTTAGGAAACGTCACTACGGGATATTGTTTATATTTTGGTAATTGTTCCATTATTAATTCGTTACAGCTGCGGCGTGGGCCAAAGTTTGATTGGGTGTGTAGGTCAATGTAGCAGTTAACGTTACAGTAAAAACAAAATTGTTGCATTTCGGCACAATCGCGAATCGACGTCATCATTTTATAGTAGTTGTTTGAACTACCCACTATCCAAAGTACAAGTTGGACATTTGCATTTAACTGTCCCAGGGTCACTAATTGAAACCAACATTATACTAGAAGTACAAAATATACGACCTATATTTTATCGCACTGAGAAATTAGAATTTACCAAATTCGTATTTGCGTCTGCTGGGCCCATAACCTGCCCGTTTAGGATATTTCGCGAAATCGATCCAGCAATTTGGGCTTGTTGCAGTTCGATGGATGAAAAATTCCATGGCATCGCAGATTATTGAAAAAGATGCGGGTTTTATTTTTCCAATTTTCCGTCTTTATATGAAAAAAATTGAAAACTAATACGGTTGATTGACGTAAAAAAATTTTTTCTACAAAAAACCTTAATACATTTTTTCCCTAAGATAATTTGGGGAGCCAATAATCGCATGTTATGAATTTTACATTGAAATCCCTATGATGCGTTACGCAAGTCACCACCCTGTATATTATTATAAGGGTTTATATTTTCTATAGGCTGCTTAGTTTGCAGCACCAAACTTCCTTTATTCCATTGCACCAATAAATTCCCTTATTTTTATTCTAATTATGTGGAAAAATACACACTTAGATAAATAGGGAAATGCTCAAAATAACAGTATGTTAATAGAACTTGTTCATTTATCTTAAATCTGACTGAAAGCGATGTACAGGGTGAGTCAACGATTGCGCGGAGTAACGTAATGCCTTGAAGATAAGATTTGTCGATAGAGTGCTTTTGTATTATGATATGGTTGAATATTCTCAACATTTTAAAAATATTTGGAATTATACAGGGTGCGCTCACAAAGTAGGGCGCCAAAATGGTACATTTTTTAAAATGGAACCCCCTGTATTTGAATGCATTTTTTTAATTTGCAAGCGTCAGTATATTGTCAAAATTATTGCTTAAATTTTGATTCCAGGTTCTATATCTTTTCTGCCGGCGAGTATAAGTACATCTACTATGAAACATTAAAAAATAGCTTACAGGGTGTTTTTTTTGTAGGTCAAAAGTTGCAAAACTTCATATTAAAAATCTCACTTCTTAAAACGGAACACCATGTATATTTTTCTGTCATCTTTTAGCTCCTCCAAAAACCTTTTAATAATAATGTTCTATTCCTATCTCCGATAGTTTTTGAAATATCTTGGTTTTCCTGGTTTTTATATTCTAATCTTAAATAAGTTATGTGTAGTTTACATAATAACGAGGCGGCCATGCAAAAAAAGGCAATTTATCTTAAGGGGTTCTGTCCCAGATTTTTTGAATGGGCATTAGTTTTACTCTCGGTTTTACTTTTATTCGAGGTGCGTACATACAAAATTGCATTTAAATATCTAATAACAAATAAAAAAAAATTGAGATTGCGCAAATACAAAAGTTGGAATGCGCATACGCAATATTTTTTGCATCTGCCTGAGGTTTAAAGATTATTTACTAACACAGAAAACTGTACATTCATATGTTCTTTGTAACAAGAGTTATAAAAGAAACCCTTTTTGGAGGTTTGAACAGTTTTTGGACTGTAACTTTTTGGCCCGTTGGTCTACGTCGCTGAAAAACAATAGTGCCCTTTCTTATACCCTGAAGAACATATGTATCAATTTTCAAAGAGATCGCACGTTTCTACACAAAGTTATCGACCACACCGACAGACGGACAGACAGACATCAGCAATACAAAATTATAAACAATCTCGAGGATCGTTAATAAGTGGATCAAGAGACTTCGAAACCGACAAAAGATCTTTCAAAGATGTTTGCACTTACATTTTACGATTTGAGTTCCTGGGATTTAAAATCGTAACTTCGGCGAATACGTCATATAGAGACCCGTTAGTTGCTTTATGTATCCAACTTAACGACTGTAGCGAATCTTCCAGAGGGACATCGGGGCGCCACCAGGTCGCCATCAACCCGATAAAGGATTGGTCATCGGCGATAAGGAATGAAAGCGTCTTCTTTCCGAGAAATATGAAGTGTTTATTGGAGGATGTTCTAGAAGTTTTCGTTTGCCATATATGCAAATTGATTAATTTGAGTGCAAGTGAGTGATAAATAAAAATCCGATACGACAGAATACCGAAGTCAATTTTCAAAAATGCGCTAAAAAGATTCATTGTTTAATAGTAAAGTGTGCTCTTTAATAATCTGTAACGAAACTAGTAATTGCCATTAAAAAAATATGCCTCCCGTGAGCATGCAGAAGGACACCACTGATTACAAATTTAAAGCACGTAGATTGGTAGCCAATTGTTTGTAATTTTGGATACCATGAAAAGCTTCTTTTAAAAAAATGTTGTTTTGAACATATATCCAGTGTTTCATACAAAATGTACCCTGTATATGTAATTTATTTATTTATATAATATTAATTAACATTAAATTTAGAACAGTTTTGATATGAATTGATTTATAACATTGAACATATTATTTATCGCGGACATATACACAGTTTATAACTATTATTACTTCGGCGTTGAAATTGGAACTGTCCTGAAACGCAATTCGATTTGCTTATATAGCAAACACGAGTGGTCCCGAATATTCTCGAACATTCTAGAACAAAACACATCATATTTCCAGGAAAGATCTTTCATGGCGCCTCGATGTCTATCGGGATTTCTAGACTATTCGCTACAGTATTACTGAAATTAAATGCAAAATTCAATGAACAAAAATGACTAGATTCCTTTCTTTGAATTTAATTCTTATCAATAAGTGCAACACAAAATCCGTTAAATGGTTTTCACGGGTCGATTCCTTTAGGACTATTAAAATTACTCCAAACAAAATTATTTATGCAAATTCCTAAAAATAATCGACCACTACCTTATATAATTCAAAAATTTTTAGTAATTGATGTGGATGAGATTCCTGTCAGGTTAGAATTGGCAGAATTCTGCACCCTTCAGAAATGGCTAATGATGCAACTGACACTGATTTTTGCCCAATTTATTAGTTAGATTTTTTGTTGCGATCAACGTACCGATTAATTGTCTTCAAATCCCTTACATATGCCTTTGTAGCAAAATTTTATTTATCACATAATGCATTGCTCTTAACCAGCCGATACTGTTCCAAAATTCCAAAAAAAATCTCTGTTTTTTTATTTTTAAGTCGTTCCTGAAATTATCGTTTGCCTTTATCACTTATAAATGAACGACGTTGCTACGAATCAGGCTGCGACAGAGTTTTTTTTCTTCGCCCCGCAATTCACTGTCAACTTATAATAAATCTTCACCTGTAGAAAAATTTTGCACGTACAGTATACAGTGTCATCCCTCGCTAATTAGTGTTCCAATATAATTATTTTTAACGCACCCATTATAGTACGTTTTGACTCGAACTTTTAGGTATTGTGTGCGCTCGTTTTGCGTAATACGTTTCTTGTTATCACCAGACATACTTACGTTCACGTTCGCTATGAAGCGGTACGTGTATCAATTTTCCTATACTGAACAAAATACAAATTCGATAAAATACTTTTTTACTTAAGATCTTCGAGTGAACAAGAAAAAGAGATAGCTCTCTAACGCTGTAGAAGCAGTTTAATGAGTTTCTTTCTGGAACGCACCACTGGAAAGTTTTGCAAAAATTGTCCTATATTTTATTTAAAATTCCCTTTCTTGCGCTAATTTTGTTCAATCACACTGTGTACAGAAAATAAATGAGTAGGTACAGTCAAGTGATGTACCTACACTACGAAATAAATGTTGAACTCCAACAACGAAATTCTCAATTATATCCATCAACCCCTATTTTAAACGGTAACAAATGTTACGGTTTACTAGGTGAACTAATAGACAAGCAGGTCACCTGGGATGACCGTGTAACTGCATATTAATTGTTTACCAATTGTTAACCAACATTAGAGCAATGACACTTGATTGCAAGTCTAATTTACGGTAATTATGGGAAATGGAGCTCTAATAGTACTGCAGACAAGTAAATCGAACGGTGAAGTTGATCGACGTCGTAATGAAATGAAGCTAACCAACGTCTTCTGTACAGTCACTGGCACTGAAATTAATTGTTGTTCGATCAGGAAACCGGAAAAGAGCGCGTATGCGTAATTAGAAATAAAAGGTACAGGGATGTGTGTTTAAATTGCTCTTAAGGAGTTTGTGTGATAAATTTCCAATTTTCAACAATCTTGAATGAGGGACGCCGAGGAGGACGCACAAAAGCTATTGTAGCGAATTTTCCAGAAATCTCAATAGACATCGAGGCGCCGTGAAAGATTAATCATCGGCGATAGACGACGAAGGCTGATGTGACGCAATCTTTTCGAGAAATATGACGTGTTTTCCTGGAGAACATTCTAGAAGGTCTCACACTCAGCTTTGCTATATAAGAAAAGTTGACTATTCAAGACTCCAAATACAAAGTAATTCCAGAAACTTATGAGCCAAGATTGTAAAGATGATCGGAACATAACATGATTCAAGGTTCTCAAGATTCTCCAGATTCAAGATTTTAGAAAGATCATCAAGGATCAAAGATTGGAAATTTAAGATTAGAGGTCCGAGGATCGCTCTTCGTGGTTCGAGATCCGCAGAATTCAAGATTCTCCAAGTTCAAGATCACCGAGGGTTAAGATACAAAATTAAAGAGCCTCGGAATTCATTATTCAAGATCAAACTTTTATTCTCAAGAAGGCTTAAAATTTGAAAGATTCAAGATTGTAAGGTTAAAGAATTCAAAATTTCTGTTTTCAACGTTTAGAAACAATCAATTTCCAAAAGAATTCAAGAAGTCTAAAGATTTCGTCAATTTCAAAAATCCAAAGCAAAAAATTTCAAATTTCAAATTTTACAGAGAATTCAGGAGCAAACAAAACCCGGAAGCTCTACTTTAACGACGTTCATTAATAAAGTTTCCGAGGTTTCCAAAATTTTCAAATCTTTGAAAAATACCAAAGATTCCCGAATATTCAAAGAATTAAAAAGATCGAATTCAACCCAAAATTTAAAAATCTCAAGCAGTTCAAAACACTAGAATAGCCCTAACAAAAATTCAAAAATCAAAAAAAGAAGATTCTAAATACCCCAAAGAAGGGTTGCAAAATTAAAAAAATAAAACAATCCAAAAAAGGTATTGTAACTTGATTCAAAATTATGTAAGCACTTCTCCCCCATGTTAAATATTAATATCACATACCATACGGGTGGATAGATTTCCATTTTGTCACCCGCATACTTTCACTAAATGGCGGTGCACTTCCCTTTCATACTCAATAAAAATAAAGAGGTAAACAAATTTCAAATATAAACAGTTTCGCAATTTCTATTCATAGCTTATATCGATCGTAAATCTATCGTAAAATAATAATTATTGTAAATGGAACCAGGCATGTAATTAAATTTTGCGTAACAAGAGGTTAGATGGGGGTCTAAAAAAAGCTCGTGTATCAAATTTTTCAGATGACTCTCGTCATTCAATAACCTCGAAACGATCAAAGGTCATTGTTTTCGTGCCGTAATGCCCGTAATAATTTAGTTTTAACGAGAGAGGAGTTTTTGCCTACTTCATTACACCGCAAATTTCGTTTAGGCAAAGGTGGCAATTACGTCACTATAATTTATTCTCTTGATACACACAAAATCTAAGAAAATCTATCTAGTCGAAACAAAATGTAGCGGAAGATCTACTATACATACGGGTCCATGAAGTTGTATACTTGAAACCCCATAATTATTTTGTGCTGATTTGAAATTTTGTGCTGATCACCTTAATGACTAATTGAACTTACTCAGCTGACACTCCACACTGTCAACATTTACATTTTCAAATTTTTTTATTATAATTTTGTGCTCATTTTATGCTAAATTGTGCGGATCATTCTAAATTTGGTGCTGATCGAACTTTTTCAGATGATACTCCACACTGTTGATATTTTCAAATCTATTTACTACATTTTGTGCTAAATTGTGCTAATATTTTCAATTTTTTACTGTAATTTTGCGCTCATTTTGTGCTAAATTGTGCCGATAATTCTAAATTTTGTGCTGATCGTCATAATAAGTACTAGAACTTTTTCAGATGACACTAAACACGGTCAATATTGATATTTTCAAAGTTTTTTACTATAATTTTGTGCTAAATTGTGCCGATAGTTTCAATTTTGTACTATAATTTTGTGCTTATTTAGTGCTAAATTGTGCCCATAATTCCAAATTTTGTGCTAATCATCTTAATAAGTACTAGAACTCTTTCAGATGACACTACACACTGTCACTATTGATATTTTCAAATTTTTTACTATAATTTTGTGCTAAATTGTGCCGATATTTTCCAATTTTTACTATAATTTTGTGCTCATTTAGTGCTAAATTGTGCCCATAATTCCCAATTGTGTGCTAATTATCTTAATAAGTACTAGAACTCTTTCAGATGACACTACACATTGTCAACATTGATATTTTCAAATTATTTTACTATAATTTTGTGCTAAATTGTGCCAATATTTTTCAAATTTTGACTATAATTTTGTGCTTATTTAGTGCTAAATTGTGCCCATAATTCCAAATTTTGTGCTAATCATCTTAATAAGTACTAGAACTCTGTCAGATGACACTACACACTGTCACTATTGATATTTTCAAATTTTTTACTATAATTTTGTGCTAAATTGTGCCGATATTTTCCAATTTTTACTATAATTTTGTGCTCATTTAGTGCTAAATTGTGCCCATAATTCCCAATTGTGTGCTAATTATCTTAATAAGTACTAGAACTCTTTCAGATGACACTACACATTGTCAACATTGATATTTTCAAATTATTTTACTATAATTTTGTGCTAAATTGTGCCAATATTTTTCAAATTTTGACTATAATTTTGTGCTTATTTAGTGCTAAATTGTGCCCATAATTCCAAATTTTGTGCTAATCATCTTAATAAGTACTAGAACTTTTTCAGATGACACTACACACTGTCAACATTGATATTTTCACATTTTTTTACTATTATTTTGTGATAAATTGTGCCGATATTTTCAAATTTTTACGATAATTTTGTGCTCATTTTGTGATAAATTGTACCCATAATTCCAAATTTTGTCCTGATCTTCTTAATAAGTACTAGAACTTTTTCAGATGACACTACACACTGTCAACATTGATATTTTGAAATTGTTTTGCCATAATTTTGTGCTAAATTGTGCCAATATTTTCAAATTTTTACGATAATTTTGTGCTCATTTTGTGCTAAATTGTGCCCATAATTCCAAATTTTGTGCTAATCATCTTAATAAGTACTAGAACTCTTTCAGATGACACTACACACTGTCAACATTGATATTTTCACATTTTTTTACTATTATTTTGTGATAAATTGTGCCGATATTTTCAAATTTTTACGATAATTTTGTGCTCATTTTGTGATAAATTGTGCCCATAATTCCAAATTTTGTCCTGATCTTCTTAATAAGTACTAGAACTTTTTCAGATGACACTACACACTGTCAACATTGATATTTTCAAATTTTTTGCCATAATTTTGTGCTAAATTGTGCCGATATTTTCAATTTTTTACTATAATTTTTCGCTCATTTTATGCTAAATTGTGCCGATAATTCTAAATGTTGTGCTGATCATCTTAATAAGTACTAGAACTTTTTCAGATGACACTAAACACTGCCAATATGGATATTTTCAAATTTTTTTTACTATAATTTTGTGCTAAATTGTGCCCATAATTCCCAATTTTGTGCTAATCATCTTAATAAGTACTAGAACTCTTTCAGATGACACTACACACTGTCAACATTGATATTTTGAAATTGTTTTGCCATAATTTTGTGCTAAATTGTGCCGATATTTTCAATTTTTTACTATAATTTTTCGCTCATTTTATGCTAAATTGTGCCGATAATTCTAAATGTTGTGCTGATCATCTTAATAAGTACTAGAACTTTTTCAGATGACACTAAACACTGCCAATATGGATATTTTCAAATTTTTTTTACTATAATTTTGTGCTAAATTGTGCCCATAATTCCCAATTTTGTGCTAATCATCTTAATAAGTACTAGAACTCTTTCAGATGACACTACACACTGTCAACATTGAT